>NC_062524.1:28889289-29489289 GCF_022655615.1 Tachysurus fulvidraco
ATAAAGCAGTCAAAGCAGACAAGGTCAAGTTGACTCTGCGCTCCTAATTTGTATAGGAATGCAGAAAAGGTCTGCAGTAGGGTTAAATAAATCTGGTGTTTGGATCTGTAGCTCCTTCATGTCATCCTTCTGGTTATCAACTTATTTTTCTGACTGACTTGTAAATAAAATTCAAATGGACTCATGTAAATGAAACTGTAAACATTAATAAATGATTTACAATCTCATTTAAATTGTCACAAAGTACAATAAACAAAAATCTCCTTGTGGAACATGTACAGTGAATGATTTATCTTCCATTAGATGAGGTAAACTTTTATTTTAAGTTATTTGTTTTTTTTTTTTGTAAAAATGTTCTGAACCAATTAGCTTTCAGGGACAGAAGACATTGGAGGCAGATATAAAGTACTATCACAGAGTTGATTGAAAAGCAGAAGTGAATGAAGTGAGTGAGGGTTGATAAGTCCAGGTGAAGCTCCAACACACACATGCCAAGTCACAGGTTGCAAGCCGACGATACCTAGATCCTTCGGTGGACGACGAACTCGGGAAACGACTGGTAGAAAAGAGAGAGTCAGGCTAGAATATCCAGCATGTAGTTGTAGATAGCATTTACGAGACCGGACAAAGTGTGTGTGTGTATGAGCGCATCTTTTATGTGGTTGAGGTAATGAGGCATGCCAGGTGCTGCTGATTAGAACCAGTGTTGTGCTAGTTACCAAGAAATAGTAACTAGTTACTGTTACTAGTTACTTCATTCAAAAAGTTACTGTTTAAAGTAACTTTTTAGTTATTTTTTTAAAGAAATTTATTTAATGGTCCCATTTATTTCCAAGAAATTTCTTTAATGCCCTTTTATGCTTTATAGTCTATACAAACACAAAACTGTTTGTTGATCTGTCCCTGGCTACCAGTCCGGTTAAAATCTAGTCACTTTTGTTTGGCATGAGGGGCTTGAGTCACTTTGAGTGTGTCCACCGACACCGGGTTAGATTCTAGCTTCGTTGAGGCATGTAGTTTTTACCTCCAGATTGGAGTTGCTGATTATCTTAGTAGATAGGACATTTGAACCAGAAAGACATAAGTTACATTTGAATAAAAGGTTTTTGCCTTTATGCTCTAAAGTGAACTAAAGTGAAATAATGAGCATATTACCACTTACAGAAACTTGTCTTGCTCTCGCCTTGATTTGCCATTACTGCCGCACATACTTGAATAAATGGAAACACTACCACAGTGCGGTGTCTTTGTGTTTACAGTGGATGGCATCCACCAATCCTACAATGAGCTCCTTCTTACAGGAGTACAATATCCTCGAAGAGTTTCAATCAGGTTTCAGGCCCCATCATAGCACAGAAACTGCACTTGTGAAAATCACAAATGACTTGTTCTTAGCTTTGGGCAAAGACTGTATGTCACTATTAGTTCTACTTGACCTTAGTGCTACATTAGACACTATAGATCAGAACATTCTCCTAGGTCACTTACAAAATTACACAGGTATTCATGGGCAGGCTTTAAGTTGGTTTAGATCCTACCTATCTGACCGATACCATTTTGTAGAATTAAATGGTGTATCCTGGGTATCTCAAGGATCAGTTCTAGGACCTCTGCTTTTCTCGATATACATGCTTCCATTAGGGAACATTATTAGAAGACATGGGATTAGTTTCCACTGCTATGCTGATGACACACAGTTATATATCTCATCAAAACCAGATGAAATAGCTAAAGTGTCCAAATCAACTCAATGCTTTAGAGAGATAAAAGACTGGATGAGCTGCAATCTTCTGTTGTTAAACTCTGATAAGACAGAAATACTACTTCTTCTTCTTCTTTTGGCTTTTCCCTTCAGGGCTTGCCACAGCGAATCATCTCTCTCCACCTATCCCTATCTTCTGCATCCTCAACACTTGCACCCACTAGCTTCAAATCCTCATTAATTACATCTATATACCTCCTCTTTGGCCTTCCTCTTTGCCTCCTGCCTGGCAGCTCCATGTCCAACATTCTCCTACCAATATACTCACTCTCCCTCCTCTGAACATGTCCAAACCATCTTAATCTGGCCTCCCTAACTTTGTATCCCAAACATCCAACATGAGCTGTCCCTCTGATGTACTCATTCCGAATCCTGTGCAATCTTGTCACTCCCAAAGAGAACATCAACATCTTCAGTTCGGCTACCTCTAGCTCTGACTCCTGTCTCTTCCTCAGTGACACTGTCTCTAAACCATACAGCATGGCCGGTCTCACCACTATCCTGTACACCTTCCCCTTGATTATCGCTGATATTTTCTTATCACACAGAACTCATGACACCTTTCTCCACCCACTCCAACCTGCCTGCACTCGCTTCTTTACTTCTTTCCCACTCTCTCCATTACTCTGGCCTGTTGACCCCAAGTACTTAAACTCCTGTACCTTCTTCACCTCTTCACCCTGTAACCTTACTGTTCCACCTCCCTCCTTTTCATTCACACACATGTACTCAGTCTTACTATGACTGACTTTTATTCCTCTTCTCTCCAGCTCAAACCTCCACCTCTCCAGGTTTTCCTCCACCTGCTCCCTGCTCTCACTACAGATCACAATGTCATCTGCAAACATCATCATTCAAGGAGACTCCTGTCTGACCTCCTCTGACAACTGGTCCATCACTGTAGCAAATAGAAAGGGGCTCAGAGCCAATCCCTGATGCAGTCCCACCTCCACTTTGAACTCCTCTGTCTGACATATGGCACACCACACCACTGTCCTGCTCCTCTCAGACATGTCCTGCACCACTCTGACATACTTCTCTGCTACTCCTGACTTCCTCATACAGTACCACAGCTCTTCTCTTGGCACCCTGTCATATGCTTTCTCCAAGTCTACAAACACACAGTGCAACCCTCTGACCATCCCTTTACTTGTCCATCACCATTCTCAGAGCAAAAATTGAATCTGTTGTGTTCTTTCTGCTGCTCACAAATGTCCACCACCTTCTTTAACCTAGCTTCCACTACTCTTTCCCACAGCTTCATTGTATGGCTCATCAACTTTATCCCCCATAGATGCTGCAACACTGCATGTCACCCTTATTCTTAAAGATCGGCACTAACACACTCCTTCTATTCCTCAGGCATCCTCTCACTTTCTAAAACCCTGTTGAACAAACTAGTTAAAAATTCCACTGCTGCCACTCCTAGACACTTCCAGACTTCTACCGGGATGTCGTCAGGACCAACTGCCTTTCCACTTTTCATCCTCTTCAAAGCCTTCCTGACTTCATCCTTTCCAATCTTATCTTATCTTATACTTCCTGTTCCACAGAGTTCACCCCTTCTAATCTTTTTTCCCCTCTCATTTTCCTCATTCATCAGCTCCTCAAAGTATTCCTTCCATCTCCTCTGTACACTCTCCTCACTTGTAAGCACCCTTCCATCTTTATCCTTAATAATTCTAACTTGCTGCACATCCTTTCCATCTCGATCCCTCTGCCTAGCTAACCTGTACAAGTCCTTCTCTCCTTCTCTAGTGTCTAACCTAGTGTACAACTCATCATATGCCTTCAGCTTGGCCTTAGACACCTCCCTCTTCGCTCTGCGCTGTAACTCCTTGTATTCCTGTATATATTCTCTTCAGTCCTGTCCATATCCCACTTCTTCTTGGCTAATCTCTTCCTCTGGATACTATACTGAACTTCCTCATTCCACCACCAAGTCTCCTTATCTCCTTTCCTCCTTCCAGATGACACACCCAGCACTTTTCTCCATGTCTCCCTGATCACTTCTGCTGTAGTTTCCCAGTCATCTGGCAGCACTAAATGACCATGCAGAGCCTGCCTCAACTTCTGTCTAAATTCCTCACAACATTCCTCCTTTTTCAGCTTCCACCACTTAGTTTTCTTCTCTATCTTTGACCTCTTCCTCTTACAGACCATCAGAGTCATTCTACACACCACCGTCCTAGGCTGTCTGGCTACACTCTCTCCCACTACCACTTTACAGTCACTAATCTCTTTCAGATTGCCTCTTCTACATAGGATGTAATCAACCTGTGTTCTCCTACCTCCACTCTTGTAAGTCACTCTATGTTACTCCCTCTTCTGAAAATAAGTGTTAACCACAGCCATGTCCATCCTCTTAGCAAAGTCCACTACCATCTGTCCTTCAAGGTTCCTTTCCTTAACTCCAACCTTGCCCATCACTTCCTTATCAACTGTGTTCCCCTCACCCACATGTCCATTAAAATCCGCTCCTATCACCACTCTCTCACCCGTGGGAATACTCTCCATCACCTCATCTAATTCACTCCAGAATCTCTCTTTCTCCTCTAACTCATGACCTACCTGTGGGGTATAACCACTAACAACATTCAACATCACCCCTTCAATCTCTAACTTCAGACTCATCACCCTATCTGACACTCTCTTCACCTCCAGAACATTCCTCACAAACTCCTCCTTCAGGACCACACCTACCCCATGTGGATAGTAAGAGAAGGTGGAAGGTGCTACCCTTCCACTTGGTCTCCTGTACACACAGTATATCCACCTTCCTTATCTCCATCATATCAGCCAGCTCTCTACCTTTCCCTGTCATAGTACCAACATTCAGAGTTCCTATTCTCAGTCCTACACTCTTACCTTTCCGCTTCTCTCTCTGTCTGTGCACTCTCCTCCCTCCTCTACTTCTTCAACCAACAGTGGCCTAATTTCCTCTGGCGCCCTGTACTGTAGATCAACGGCACCAATGGCGGTTGTTGTTAACCCAGGCCTCGACCGATCCGGTATGAAATTCATATTGACGATTCACATGGCTAAATTTGGCAATGTTTTATGCCGGATGCCCTTCCTGACACAACCCTCTCTATTTATCCGGGCTTGGGACCAGCACAGAAGTCACTGGACTGTGACCCCCATGGCTAGATTACAGAAATACTACTTATAGGTCCAAAAACCAGTACACAGAAACTTTCACAATTTAACTTCCATTTAGAGGGATGTACTGTTACTAGTAGCTCGACAGTGAAAGACCTGGTGTTATATTAGACAGCAACCTGTCTTTTGAAAATCATATCACCCATACTACAAAAACAGCCTTCTTTCACTTTAGAAATATTGCCAAGCTGAGAAACATCCTGTCTGTATCTGATGCTGAGAAGCTAGTTCATGCTTTCATGACCTCTAGACTGGACTATTGTAATGCATTACTAGGTGGTTGTCCTGCATCTTTAATAAATAGGCTACAGTTAGTCCAAAATGCAGCTGCTCACTAGGACAAGAAAGTATGACCACATACCCCCAATTTTATCATCTCTACACTGGCTACCTGTTAAGTTTAGAATTGATTACAAACTGCTGCTACTTACATACAGCAATTGTGTGGTTAATGGTTTAGCTCCCATGTATCTAGCTAGTCTTCTAACATGTTACAATCCTTCACGCTCTCTGAGATCACAAAACCCAGGACTTCTGGTAGTTCCCAGAATATCTAAGTCTACTAAAGGTGGTAGAGCATTTTCATATTTAGCTACCAAACTCTGGAATAGTCTTCCTGATAGTGTTCGGGGCTCAGACACACTTTCCCAGTTCAAAAGCAGATTAAAACTCATCTCTTTAGTCAAGCGTACACATTATACATCCCATAATATTGTGCACTATTACATAAGACTTGCACATTTTTTATGAACAGCAGATATGTTAATCCCTCTACACTGCTTCTCTCTTTCTACCCATTGTACCAGCTCCGATCCTCTTCCGTGCGATGAAGATTTGGACCTCCACTGAGATGAGGCCGACTCTGTGAGAATCCTGAGATATCTACAGATCTACCAGCTCCAGTTGGACTCTGAGATACTAAGAGGAGATCTGAAATCCATGTGATCTTTACACCAATACAACATTTGTTTGACTGTATATTTGTTATCACACCCTCTAGTGTCACCCATATGAGGATGGGTTCCCCTTTGAATCTAGTTCCTCTCAAGGTTTCTTCCTAAACCAATTTAAGGGAGTTTTTCCTTGCCACTGCTGCCTGAGCCACCTCAGACTTGCTCATTGGGGATAAATACATATACCTACCTACATACATACACACTGTGATCTACTGTATATATACTGTATCTTAAATTTTTATTATATTAATTCTTTATATTACTCCTTATGTTTACCTTCTGTTCTATGTTTATGTTCTGTAAAGCTGCTTTGAGACAATGTCTATTGTAAAAAGTGCTGTACAAATTAAAAATAAATAAATAAATAAATAAATAAGTAAATAAATAATGTGTCGCTGCTGTAAACAGGTTAGACTGTAGGCTACACTTCAGCCAAAATGAATTAATTTAAAAAAGTAATGGACAAACGCACCATATGGTAACGGTAACGGAGTTACTTTATTTAAAAAGTAATGCGTTACAGTATTAGTTACTGTCAAAAGTAACAGCGTTACCATAACGCGTTACTGCCCAACAATGATTAGAACCCAGGTGATGAGGATCTGGTTTGCTTTGTGAAGGGAGAACCTGGCAAATCCGTGACATTAGCATGCAGTATTTTCTGGTATATTGGATATGATTTAAGATTTGACTTTATTCACTGTTTATTTTCGATTGCCTTTTTCAGTACAGGAAAGAGGTGAACCCTAAAAGGAACACAAAGGTGAATTGCAAACTCTGAAATCTAAACGACTTCACATCACAACTGCTCTGTTAGCCGCTAGCATATTGATTTGTCCTTCTCTTTTTTAAGAAGTGTGCAACCAGACTCTAGAGAGGGTTTTTAAGCGTGAGAGCATTATGGTTTATTTAAGAGAAAACCTGGATACCCGGAGGTGGATTTAGCACTCCCTAAAATCCAGCATTAGAGTCTTCACAGAAGGTTGAATGTATCAGTATTCTTCCATAATCACAAAGATTAGTGAGAGCACAGTTCCTCTCCACCTCACCTGAACCAGTGAAGATCCAGTTGAGAAACAGCTCTTGAACTTTTCATAGGAATAGAGTGTTACATAAGACCACAAATACTAGACATATTCACACACACCTCATCACCTGCTTCCCAAACAGATGAACAAGTAGGAGGATCTTCATGATCTATGATCTTTGGATCTGTAGCTCCTCCACTTCAGCACATCTGTTTGTGTTAATGATTCTTTTACTGCCAACTTGTGGTCAGTGTAATTATTTGCTGACAATTTGCTCTGTTTGCTGATAACATGAGGACAGTTTTGCAGTGCAGTCATGATGTAGAATGATGATGATGATGATGATGATGATGATGATGATGATGATCATGATGAGTGTTTTTTAAGAGTGAATATAAATCTCACAGATTTAATAATAACAGACCATAAAAAACGTTAATCTATGATTGTTGCAAAAACAAAGTTTAATTTTAAATTGTTTATTCATAATATTAATGTATAACCCTATAGCCCATAAGTACAGAAATTAGAATAAAAGACAACAAAAATAAGTAAATATATCTAAATAGAGAGGAGAATAAAAGGACAGTAATAGTGTCAAGGTCATTATATCTGACTGTTCTAAGTATACACAGTGTATTTACAGGTTCTGTTACATTCTCTCTCTTCTATATAGGATTTATTCTTTACTACGACACACTGATGTATTAAACCCAGTATATGAACAGACCCTCTTTGACTTTCTCCTTATCACTGTGTCCAGTGGCAGCTTGCACCAAAAGCTGAACATATTAAATAATAATTATTTGACAGTGATGTATCTTAATCATAATGATTTAAAAATGATTGGTCTAAAAGGAGCTCCATGGTATTGTAATCCTAAAGTAAGACCTGATGTTTTAAAGGACAGAAAAAGGTCAGATCAGGATTCTTACACCTTTTCTTGTTAGGAGGATTGCACTATGACTATTTGAATGCATTTTTTGGGAAATAAAGAGTAGGACTGCTCCCCAGTGTAGGATTAATGTGCAAAACAAGTCTAAGGAGTCCTGCTTTCCATAGGAAAAGAAGTGACCAGCATTCAGTGTCGCAAATCTAAATGTCACAAAAAGAGTCTCTTGTTACACAGTTGTGGACAAAACAAAGCTGCAAATGAAACAATAGAGAAAATTCTAAGTGAAAAACTGTATATATCTCCCCATTTCCAGTAGTCAGAGTCCCAGAGCTGGGATTTGGAGTCATTACTTCTGTTGCTCAGCTACTGTAGCGTACTGTATATGTTGAAATGAAGCAAGTGATTAAGGGATTCACTATCAGCCCTATTGAAACCGCTAACCTGACTATTGAAAAGTCACTTATATTTGAAACGCAACAAAATAACAATCTGCATTTGTGTCTCCTGTCCGAGATTTCAAAGCCCTTGCCATGGTGCAGCGAAGGGATGATGATACCGGCCCAACATCAGGAACTCACACTGGCTCTGGACTAAAACCAGTTTGCTGACATCTTTTTCTCCAATCCCGAACCCTCCCACCTTGTCCTCAATGAGATCAAATCCCCCCAGGGATGGTGGATATACATTGGCCATACAGGGTCCTGGAATCTTGGCATCAACAAAAAAGTGATGGCATCATTGTGGAGTCTCCCCACTCATGTTCCAGCCCCATTGTTGCTGTGCCAAAGCCAGATGGTGAGGCGAAAATGCTATCCACTATTCAATTCAATTCAATTTATTTGTATAGCGCTTTCAACAATTTCCCATTGTCTCAAAGCAGCTTTACAGAAGTATGGAAACAGAAGAGAGAGAAAAAGAAAAATATATAATAATAATAAGAAGAAAAAAATAAGAATAAAAATAAATAAGTGAATATATGCAATAAAAGTTTAAAATTTATTTTAAAAAGATACTATATATATTTATCCCTATCCTTAATAAGCAAGCTGGAGGCAAGGGTGACAAGAAAAAACTCCCTGAGATGATAAGTGGAAGAAACCTTGAGATGAACCAGATTCAGAAGGGAACCCATCCTCATTTGGGTGACACTCTACAGTGAATAGTGTAAATGTAAATAACGTCAGTTCTACTACAGTTTATAATAGTGCAGTCGAGAGCTCCTGAGGAAGTAATGGGTCATCGTAAACTCAATAACAGAAAGTTCAGAGCAAACCTGATTGCTGATAAAGACCAGACCATACAGCTGACTGACACAACATTCTGATGGATGTCACTGTGCCGTACACAGCACACCACCGCTAGGAAATGAGGCTGCATCAAATTCATTGTAACTTTTAAGCATTAAATCCTCTAAATACATGGTTATGTTATACATTGTTTGAAAGCTTAGACTCTCAGGATTTTATTAATCCCAAACACAAAGCATGATATGATTTATAGCAGTCATAAAAATGCAGTGTTGTATAAAGTACTAGAAAGCAATACTTGAGTAAAAGTACAAGTATCGTACTAGAAAAAGACTTTGGTAGAAGTGAAAGTCACCTTTTAGAATATTACTCAAGTAAAAGTCTTAAAGTATCTGATAATTACTGTACTTAAGTATCAAAAATCATTTTCTGATATTTAATGTACTTAAGTATTTGAAGTAAAAGTAAAAAGTAAAATTTCAGTGATTTTCGGTAGGCATAAGAGCAGGGGCGGTTCTAGGGTTTCATCTTTAGGGGTTTTATCTCTCAGTGAGAATTTAAAACAAGAAGACTGTTATATTATATATTATATGACTACATAGTAACCCAAAAGTTATGGTATTGTTAAATGGCAAAAGTGGACACCAAAATTTTATCCATGATGTAATGATGCCAGTCTTGAATCAAATCAGTTCATGTATGTGTGCATTCTCTACAAACTGTGTGTCCAATTAATGCAGTCATTAATATAAAATATTCACAAGACAAAGACCAAATCAATAAATGTTATTTTTATTTAGTATTGATATTGCATTAATATTTTGTTTGTGCTACAACTCTGGTAATAAGAATAGTGACATTTCACTGTCTTTGGTTGCCGTCTTTGCGTCTTTCCGCCGATTAACGTTATAGATAAATGCCTCAAGCTCTGACTGCGCGTGCACGCTGCATGTACCTGTGCTTCTCCGTAGAGCGTGCAGATGTGCGTAATAGGAGCAGTGACTCATACATACATTTATATATACATATATATATACATACATTTTTATATTTCTTTTCTTTTGGTTTTCACAGTTTTGCTCTGTTGTTACTTTTGTACATAGTGTTGGGTCGGTATTCACCTCTTGGGCACTGTAAAATAAACAGCACTTTTACACTTTTACATCTTTGCGAGTATTGCCATCATTTTTGTTCCCTTTCAGTGCATCGCCATGGACATTGTGGGGCCACTGAAAAGGAGCAGTGCGGGGCATCAGTACATCCTGGTCATATGTGACTATGCGACAGGATATCCGGAGGCCTTCCCTCTTCGTTCCTCACAGATCAATGGTCTAATTTCATGTCGAGGCTGATGAAGTTGCTGCACCAGCAGTTAGGCATCACTGCCTTAAAGACAAACCCATACCATCCATAGACTGATGGACTAGTGGAGCGCTTTAACCAAACGCTGAAGAACATGCTTTGTAAGTTTGTGTCGGACACTGGAAAGGACTGGGATAAATGGCTACCATTCTTGCTGTTTGCCTACCGGGAGGTGCCTCGAGCCTCGATGGGCTTTTCTCCATTCTGTATGGCTGGTGAGTACAAGGACCTCCGGATCTCCTACGGAAAGGGTGGGAGACCGCTGCGTCTGGAAATGGGATGAAGTCTGAGAAGGGCATAGTCCAGTACATCCTTGAAATGAGGGAACACCTGGAAAGCTACCGGGAGAAGGCCCAAGAGAACCTCTGACAGGCGCAGAAAGCACAAAAGACCTGGTACGACCAGCATGCCATATCCTGAGAACTGCAACCTGGACAGAAGGTACTGCTACTGCTGCCCACATCGGCAAACAAACTGTTAACGAAGTGGCAAGGCCCATACAGTGTCGTGTCGTTTGACAGACTCGTTTCCCAGCACTGTGACTTTCTACATGTATTGTGGTACATGTACATGGATGTGGTAGCTCAGTGGTTAAGGTGTTGAGCTACTGATCGGAAGGTCATGGGTTTGAACCCCAGGTCCACCAAGCTGCCACTGCTGGGCCCCTGAGCAAGGCCCTTAACCCTCAGTTGCTCAGTTGTAAGTCACTAAATGCTATATGCTATAAATGTGTCTGCAAAATGCTAGATGCTATAAATGTAAATGTAATGTGGCTCAGTGCAATGAATAGTTCCCATCACTACATTGTACTGTAAATGTTTCGATCGTTACATACACAGGGTAGGCATCCCAGACGAGATCCTCATGGACCAGGAAACGAATCTAGCCTGATGAAACAGTTGGGCAGTTGGGCATCACAGTCCCTACCACCCACAGACAGATGTACTGGTGGAACGCTTTAACCAGACATTGAAGGCAGACGTTGAAACAAACACACAAGTACATTGTTTTTGGAGTTTTTTCTTTTCCAAAAGAAAGGAGAGCAACACCTTCCCCAGTGGAATTGACACCTTAAAAAACCTAACATACCAGACTTCAAAACAGTTGTCATTGTTATCAGGGTACAATTTATACATCCAGCAATTCGGCAACCCAAAATCTCTACAGAAAGACCTACAGTACCTATTCCCTTAAACAACCTTTTATTTTTCCCTGTTTATGTTTTTATGTATTATGTAAAAAAAAACTAGTGTGTTTTGAAAAAGATTTGCTATAAAACAGAGTTTTAGGCTGATTGTGTCCTAATTCTGCAACCTATTGCACCAGTAGTGATGTCTTATCTGATAGAGACATCAAAGCACTTTTGTACATCACTTTATAATATGCATTTAAATCTACATCACTTTGGATAAGGAAGTCTGCCAAATGCCATAAATGTAAATGTAAATATAATCTATCACCACATGGTAGTAGGATGAGGCCAGAGCATTTCACAGCATTGTACATTGCTTCCACTAATTTACACACCTCCACAATGCCACTCTTATTAACCTTTGACTGACGAAGGCATATATCATTGGCTCCTATGTGGAAAAAATTTTAAAACTTTGAAAAGCTACAGTACCGGTGGTGGCTCGTTCTCGCGACGGCGACCTGATAAGACCCTCAGATTATCTGCTACCACTAAAGGCCAAGCTAATTTCATGTGCAATATTATAGCATCTTCTGTAATCAGAGTTCTTTCAAGTTTTTCAGCAGGTGCTTAACAGCGAAACGAAAACCTGCTTGAGTGAACTGGAGATCAATGGTACTTCTAAGGGCAAGTTTAAGCATTAACCGTTTCTTAGTGGTTATGCTACAGAGTCATCATGACTTCTACCTGCTGTAAGTGATATAATGCCAGAGTTTGGGGATTGTTAACTTCACTGAAGTCATCCAGACATTCCGCTAGAGAAGCTACACTACATGCACTCTCATACAATACACTTGTCACAAATAAAGGCCATTAGGCTATGCATATTCAAGCATGAAACTTTTAACACTATATTAGCCAGTATTTCGGTTTCATAGTCCAACCCCAAGATAGAACTTCATGCAAGTAACAGAATACTTAGTGAATAAATGGATCAGGCTACTCAATAATAATAACAATACTAATATTACTACTACTACTACTACTACTACTAATAATAATAATAATAATAATAATAATAATAATAATAATAATAATGAAAGAGTTTATTTATTTTGTTAGTTAGGAAGGGATTTTGGAAACATTCATTACTGAAAAAAAAAATGACTATGAAAATTATTTACTGTTGCAAACAGTTTTGGTGTTCTGCAAGTCCACAAGCAAACAAGTCATTTTTGCTTTGTTCTCTGCTTCCTCCTTGTGGACAAAGTCGTTATTGCCTAAAAATTAAAATGGTATTAACTGTATTAAATTTCTCAACTGAAATAATTTCTCTAAGTTCGGATATACCGTAGAAAATGAATGAATGAATAATTTCTCTATAATATAATTTCTCTATAATATAGACATTATTATAGGCAACCAAATATTATATATTATATTTATATTATACATTATAAAATTATTAAAAAAAAATCTATAGACACCTGAAATTAATTATTAAATCATAAATAATCAGTTCATACAGATAAATTAGAAGGCATAAACATTTAACTCAGTAAAATGAAAAATGTTAAAGGTGTATATGACAGGTATTTTGCTCGTTTCCTTACGATTTCATTACAAATGATATTATATAAGTTTAAGAGTAACTCTTATGTGAAATCCTCATGTAGCATTTCGACATTCATTGTCTGGAATGAGAGCCTGTCTTTTCTTGTAAAAGATGTTTCCATCTGGCTGCATCCTCCAAGTCAATGTGATGGTTTCCAACAGGCCCTTTTCTTCAAGTGTTTGCTTTATCTGAAGAACAGAATTTGATTCCTCAATAATTTAATTACTCAATAGCATTCTTATATAATAAAAACATTTTTATTACTGTAGTAACTCTTGTATATTTAAATCTACAGGAACTTATGAAAGTAGAATAAGCAGTTATTAAGCATGCGTTAAGTTGCAATATCGTACTGCTCAGAGTATTGCACATGTCGTTTGGTACTGAGCACTGATTTGCACGTGTTCTACAAAAATAATATTCAAGGCGTGTTATAGTGACTTGTTAAATCTTTGGAATGTGTTGAACCTTTCTTAACTTCCTGGTCAGCTGCAGAGCAGATTCCATGTCACACTAAGATCCATTAGGTCAAGGAGTTCTTAATGGCGTAGTACCAGCAGATATTCTAGAAGGCTGACTGTGAGTTACAGCCCGTTGTTAAATAATCCACAGCTCCCCATAATTCTCTCAGCATTATCTGGTTTTCCAGGAACCCATGGGATGTTTGAGATCACTGTGCTATTCGAACACTTCCAGCCATCTCTGTACAGCCCAATACAGGAGTCTCCCTGGACAGCCTTAATCTGTGCTAATATGCTTTGATCTGAGCTGCTAAGAGCGCTGGCCTGGTCTGTGTGATATGTTCAGCAGTAAGTCCGAGCATCATGCCAGGTCACTAGATTGTTGATGCCGATGAACTTGTTAACATCACTGAAACTAGCTGTGAAATGGGAAAACATTTTTGATCACATAAAAACTGTGAACAATTTTGCACCTGACTCCTAAACAATTAAAGCCAATATATTATTTATAACTTTTTGACCCTTTTCATTTCAGTAATTGACATTTTTCTACTAACAATCATTCACAATATCACAATATAAAATGTCAAAGCACATTTCAGGATACTGACTCACCGTTGTAGCATATGAAGGCTTTTAAATATATACACAATAAATCAAACCATTTAGCAGATCCAGCAATCAGAACACATTCTTCTACTGGCAAAGCATTATTAGGCTGTCAGGGGAACAATTGGTATAAGTGAAATCCTTCAGTCGGACGTTGTTTAGGGACCAGCCCCAGCTAGTGTAATCATCATACAATCCAACCCACGCCAATGATGTCAGACCTTTACTTGCTGCTTCTGTCTTCAGTCTTAGCTAATGACTGTTGCCAGGTCAGTGTACATCGTCCTGCAGTAATTCTGTGCATTTGTCCATAACTGCTGTGGCATGATCAGGTTATATTTGTGAGTGATGCTTTTTGGGAAGGAGAAAGCAACCGGGAATAAACCTGTAATATATAGTAAAGTAATACATTTATATTACAGAGCAGTGAACATTCACTTTACATTGGTAAATGTTTGAATAATAATTATGAAAAAAGATTAATGTTTATGATCTTATCTTTTTTGTCAGTCACTAAAAAATCACTACTACTACTACTACTACCACTACTACTACTACTACTAATAATAATAATAATAATAATAATAATAATAATAATAATAATAATACAGAATAAATAAAAAATGACAGAATCATTTACATTTACACCAGTTCATTTCATTACCAGTTTATTTTGTTAAGTTTGCTTTGTTTTATTATGGGTTCTCTGTACAATGAGAAATAAACTTAAACAAACAAAAAAAGTTTGTTCAAAAGTAAAAAGACCTGAATGCCATATGTAGTTTATGCATATTATAACCATGAATGGTGTATTAACAGTTTAATTTATACATAACTTAGAAGAAAGCAACAGCAAAACAAGTTTATAAGGACACTCACTAGTGAAATACAGGAGCAAAAGTGTCTGCTTCATGATGTTGTTGTGGAGTCAAAAAGCAAATGGCAAAAATGTGCAATTAAAGTAATAATAATAATAATTTTAATAAATATGTCTAGCATTAATCTGTAACATCTGTAGAGCATTAATTTGTCAGCCTTTCAGAATCATGGCGATAAAGGATCTAGATATAATTATGATTAAGTGCTCAGCAGCAGGATTGTAGTTACATTTAAAAAGCTACAAAAATAACATGATAAGCTCCTGTTTGAGATGTTTGAGAGATGCATTCACAGATTCCTGGATCATGTAATAATTAATAACAGCTCTGTGAACTTGGCATATCAGACTATTGGATGCAGACAAATTGCACTTTCTAATTCCTCTCAATTACTTCCTCATTATCAAATTAACTCCATACTGAACACCATATTACACTGCAATGCTTTAAACACTGCTGGAATTTATTAGTTAAACTTTAGTTGTTTTTTAAAAACAATGTAAACATATGTCCATGCAATCAAATGAAATAAATTAATTTCTCTAATCAATCCCTATAAATTCACTCTATTACATACAGAGCAAACAAAGATGTGAGAGAAGCATTACACCATATCTGAGCATCTATAACAAAAACAAAAAAAAAATGCCTATAGTTTATCTATAAAAATTAAATCCTACCATGAAACAGACCTAAAAAATCTGATGTTTTTGCTTGAACTGGTTTTCATACCTCAGTACCAAAACTGCTTTTCAGTCCCTGGTTCTTTATCAGTGCAGAGACTGATTTCCATTTTGAGGTTTGTGTTTAGTCAAATACATGGAACCTTTTAAAAGAGATGGGGGATTTTACTAATGTGTTCCACACACTCACTGAGACTATTTGACATCTGTGAGGTTCAAAACAATTTATTTTATAGCTCAGATGTGTGTGACAATTTTATTAAATGTAATAAACACTCACTGTGAATATTTATTAACAATGGCTAAAATTATGAGAACGCTTCTTTGTGGAAGTCGTGTCTGAAGCTCTGTGTGAAATCAGCCCGGGTAGGTCATGTAACTGAGCAATGCACTACAGCAAGACCATATAGGGGATGTACATCACATTTCTATACCTTCTTTATCTTCAGAAAGTGCTCTATGTTTTTTTTTTTCACCTATCTGTCCTGTTTGTCTAAGAATAAAGACTATAAAATAATAAAAATGATAATAAAATGAAAAAAATAATATATAATAAAATTAAATAATAAAAAATCAGACCATAATAAACGTTAATCTATCATTGTTTATTGATGATTTTAATGTATAACCCTATAGCCCATAAGTACAGAAATTATGTAAATATTTCTAAATAGAGAGAAGAATAAAAGGTCAGTAATAGTGTCAAGGTCATTATATCTGACTGTTACTAAGTACACACAGTGTATTTACAGGTTCTGTTACATTCTCTCTCTTCTATATAGGATTTATTCTTTACTACGACACACTGATGTATTAAACCCAGTATATGTACAGACCCTCTTTGACTTTCTCCTTATCACTGTGTCCAGTGGCAGCTTGCAGCAAAAGCTGAACATATTAAATAATAATTATTTGACAAAACATTAAAACTAATGTTAAATTTAAGATGAAGTAAAAGCAGTTGTGTTAGAAACAGAGCAATAAAATGAGATGTTTGTTCTTCTACTTCTAGTTAATCTTGTCCTCTACTGCCCCCTACTGATTGAAGCATAATTATTGAAGGTTAAATAGATTTCAGTCAGTTTACAATCTGCTGGACTTGAAGGTGAACATTTAGATGTACAGGTCATCTTTTTTCTTCTTGAAGATGCTTTCATCTGCCTGCATCCTACAGGTCACTGTGGTGTTCTCCAACATGCCATGAACAGATAGTGAACATGAACAGTGATAACATTGATGTTAAAACACAAACTTTCTCCAAATTTCAGAGATGTCCTGAGACTCACCTGCTCTATAATGGCTGACGGAACAGCAGGATCAAACACACTGCCATCTGACTTCACCTGCAGTCTCACTGTCTGACTCCACATGTAAACTGTGTAATATACAAACACACACACACACACACACACACACACACACACACACACACACACACACACACAGTAGTTGAATTTCCCTTCCTAAAAGTCTAATTTGAACGTTCCCCACATACTTCTCCTTGTACTGTCAGATACTCCAGTACCAGGGTAAGTTTAAAGTGATGGTTCCATCTGACCACTTCCATGTGTCTCTGTAGAGCCCAATCCAGGAATCACCCTGAGGATACCTCACCTGCCATAACATGTTTTGGTCTGAACTGTTAAGAGCGCTGGCCAAATCTGTGTGATGTTCTCTACAGTAAGCCTGAGCTTGACGCCAGGACAGAAGTGTAGTGATGCCAATAAACCGGGCAGCACCACTGAAATTAGCTGTGGAAAGAAGAAAAAGAGGGTCATGTCTCAGTCATCTGTCAGTACAGGAAACATGACACCAAAATATAACCAAAAATGTGAAAAACCAGTATCATGATATTCACTCACCATTATAGCAGATGAAGGGTCTTAGTCCTGTACATGGTGCACCCCACCATGCATCACCACTACCTATGGCAGCACATGCTTCTTTTCCACCGAGATTATAAGGCTGTCCAGAGTACCAGCATGTATAAGTGACGTTCTTCAGTGGGAGGTCATTTAAGGACCAGCCCCAGCTATTGATATCATTGTATAATCCGACCAAGGCAAATGTTGCCAGATGTTTGTCTGCTGTTTTTTCCTTCAATCTTAGCCAATCAAAATCACTTACGACTGTTGCCAGATCATCATCGTAAGTCACCCTGCAGTAATTCTCTGCAACAGGCCATGTCACCACTGTCATTATCAGGTCATATTTGTGAAGGACGGTTTGCAGGATAGCAACTGGGACCAGTCCTGTTGGTGACATTTTATTTTTTAAACACAAAGTAAACTTTAACTACAGAATATTTGACTATTAATAAAATAATTAGATATAATAAAATAAAAAATAAAATATAATTACAATGTATTTATTTATTTATTTATTTATTTATTTATTTATTAGCTTATTTATTTATTAACTGAAAAATAATGACAGGTATATACTTAACTCTTTGATATATGTTTATATTGACTTGTTTAATTCTCATTAAATTCTTCAAAAGAAAATTTGGAAACTCCACACGTTTGAAAAATTATAATAAGATTTAAATGTTACATATTTATATATGTAATATTAATTTGTGTAATATTAATTATCATCAGGGTTTGAAATTAACACCGGGTTAAAATCAGCTGTACCATGCTGTCAAATCACTTGTCGGCTTACTTTTCATAAATTATATTCACATTCATTTATTGGGGAACTTCATGTGAGTCAAATCTGTGCAAATACTGAACTCATGAGTCATCATGAAATATTAAATACACACTTTGTATTATTAAATACAAAATAATGTGGTGATACTTACATGGGGTTAAAACATTTGGTTAACAGGAAATATTTATTTTGCAACATCTGACAATTTTAGCACACCATATTGTACATGTTTTAGTCCACAGGTTTGTCTTGTTGTTTTGTTTGATGTTCTTTGTACTTGTACTGATTTGCACACGTAAAAGGATGAGGATGAAAGAAGAAGAGAAGATGGAAGGATGAGGGGTTGTTCTAGGGTCAGTAGAAGTTATGGCCGGTAACTTAAACATTTACTGTAGAAGCCAAATTGGCTGTTAAGTGAAAACGGTCATTTCAAACCCTGATAATAATTTAATAAATTATGCCATTAGTGGTTTATAAAAATAATCTCACCAGTAAGAACAGAAGAAGAAAAAGATTCAGCTTCATGATGGACAGATAGCTGATGGAAATAAAATCCATCCATCCATCCATTTTCTACTGCTTATCCGTGGCCGGGTCGCGGGGGCAGCAGTCTAAGCAGGGATGCCCAGACTTCCCTCTCTCCAGACACTTCCTCCAGCACTTCCAGGGGAATACCGAGGCGTTCCCAGGCCAGCCGAGAGACATAGTCCCTCCAGTGTGTCCTAGGTCTTCCCCAGGGCCTCCTCCCATTGCCCATGCCCGGAACACCTCAGCTGACTCCTCTCGATGTGGAGGAGCAGCGGCTCTACCCTGAGCTCCTCCCGAGTGACCGAGATCCTCACCCTATCTCTAAGGGAGCGCCCAGCCACCCTGTGGAGGAAACTCATTTCGGCCACCTGTATCTGGGATCTTGTCCTTTCGAGGGTAGGAACATAGATCGACTGGTAAATAGAGAGTTTCGCCTTGTGACTTAAACTCCTCCTCCAGGAGGAGGCAGGAGCTCTCCACCAACCTGAAGGCGACAAGCCACCCTTTTCCGGCTGAGAACCATGGCCTCAGATTTGGAGGTGCTGATTCTGATCCCCAAACCGTCCCAGTGGTAACAGGGAGCCAACAGGACAACATCATCTGCAAAAATAATGAACAATACTGGTGACAAAGGGCAGCCCTGCTATATAGGTACCCTCCTCATATAGGGACCAGACAGCCCTTAACAGAGGGCCAAGGACCCCATACTCCCAGAGCACCCCCCTCACAGGTCACCACGAGGGACACAGTCGAATGCCTTCTCCAGATCCACAAAGCACATGTGTACTGGTTGGGCAAATCCCATGAACCCTCAAGCAGCCTGGCGAGGGTATAGAGACGGTCCAGTGTTCCACGACCAGGACGAAACCTGCATTGTTCCTCCTGCATCCGAGGTTCGACTATCGGCCGAATTCTCATCTCCAGTACCCTGGCATAGACTTTCCTAGGGAAGCTGAGGAGTGTGATCCCCGCGTAGTTGGAACACACCCTCCAGTCTTCTTAAACAGAGGGACCACCAACCCAGTCTGCCAGTCTTCCCCTCCTGAGGGCCTGGCTCCAGGGTGGGGCCCGGGTTGCGCCATACTGGGCGACGTCATGGACCTTGCGGTTTTGAACCGCTCTTTGTCTGGCCTGTCACCTAGGACCTGATTGCCTTGGGAGACCCTACCAGTGGCAGAAAGCCCCAGACAACATAGCTCCTAGGATCATTCAGGCACGCAAACCCCTCCACCACAATAAGGTGGCAGTTCAAGGAGGGAGGAAATAAAATCTCAATCTTAAATAAAAATATGTAAGTACCAAATACCAAGTGATTTATTTGTGCACCTTTGTAAATGATTATCTAATCAAGTTTACATCATCATCAGGTGTCAGGTTAGGACCAAAAGCAGTGAGGGATTACAGCACCCATTAACCACTGCACACATTCACACCACACACCAAGTCACATCATAACAAACACCTGAACCATGTCTCTGGACACTGAAGCACTAGTATTTAATCTGTGAAGCACTTGGACTTGGTCCAGAGTTTATTGTACATTGTCTGATCCATGCAATGTTAATGTTTATTCCATGTTTGTTTAGTCTGTGCTCATGTTCCATAGACCTGGTCTTTGTTCGCGTGTTTCAGTCTAAAGTAAAGAAACATTTTACTCCCCAGAGACCAGCCTGGGGAACAGGAGGACAAGGGAAAACCTGCTAGAATTGCAATAACTCAGGTCACATGAAACAAGACTGTCCCTACTTACAGTATGGAGCACTAGGAGGAGTCATGGGAAACCAAGGAAGACAACAGATGCCAGCACAGATGCCTGCTCCAATGTTTCAACAAGGAGCAGGGCAGTCAGGAATGCAGCATGCACCTGCAGCAACTCCACAAGGAGCTGGAAATTGGGCAGGCCAATAGATGGGTCCAGGTTTTCAAGGACAAGCCCCAGTACCACCTGGAGGGAGCCCACTGGGCCCAGCTCCAGGAGGATGGATTACAATGGATTACTGTAGACGGAATAGTAGTGCAAGCACCTCTACTTTATTCCCCAGACACTCCAGCTAATCTTCTTGGGAGAGATGTGCACTGCGAACTAGGTGCCAAAATCCACTGTGGGCCAACAGGAGTATGGATAACACTCCCAGAAATTTTAGCTCGACATTACCTAGTAGTAAGCCAAGAAGAGGAAATGACAGAACTGGACAAAGTGTATTGGATGGAAGTCAAGGACAAAGATACGTCAAAAATATGGAACGAATATTCAGAATGGAAACCATGGTTAAACTACATACATCCAGATTGCCGTGAGGCTAGAAGACCATGGCATTGTACCCTGAAATATGATGAAGGGGGAAAAGATGAAGAATATGCATCGTTATGGGAAGTATGACTAGAGGGAAGAAAATATTACATCAGCACGGACAGCATAATACTTGGTCGACAAGGAGTAGCTACATATGCCGTACTCCCTGAACAGATTCAAGAATGGTATCAAGTTGGAGATGCAGTCTCCCACATCTCCCTGATGATTGGGCAAGGTTTTGAATCAAAAGATTTAGGGCCTATGATGAGAGAAGCAGGAATGGTAAAGAAATGGAACATGACAAGAAATTCTAGGGTATGTATGTCAGAAGACAAAGCGTTTCTAAAGATAGATTATAAAGGGACTGAGCAGATAGTAGCTACCTGTGTGCCATAATATCTGTGGTTTTGAATGGTATACTTAATATGGGTAGTCGATACATCAGGTTCCCCTACACTGTGCGAGAACAGGCCGAAATTAAAATGCAATTTGCAGCAATGTCTGGTTTCCCAAATGTAATCGGTGCAATTGACTGCGCTCATGTTGCTATAAGGGCACCATCTGAAAATAAATTTGCTTTTGTTAATAGAAAGCATGTGCATTCTATTAATGTGCACATAATATGTGACTCCAACATGATCCCTCACAAACATTGTGGCACGCTGGCATGGTTCAACACATGATTCCTTTATCCTGACACCTAACAGTGTAGGGAACAGACTAAATGCAGGTGCAGTACATGATGGCTGGCTTCTTGTTGAGTTTAACAATATTAAAAAGAAAATGTAGCAATTTTGTTTTTAATATAATTATAACAATGTTTCTTTTAATATAATTATAACCTGCAGGCGACAGTGGCTACCCCTGAGATGCTGGCTCCTCACCCCATTTTTAAACCCCGTTATATAATTATAACGAGGTCCACTCTCGTGCCCACGCAGTTATTTGTATTGAATATTTATGGTTAAAAATGGGCATGTACAGGGCGGTATTTGAGGCAGGTTCACGTACGCACATCTGCGGGTGATCTGTGATTTATAAAGGGAACATTGCTTACAGGTGTGCATACGCACGATTTTATAAATCGAAATTTTTTTTTGCACGATTTTTGCCTTTTGGGCATACGTAAACTTTTAGTAGGGATCCTACGCACAGTTTTATAAATGAGACCCCAGAGATCTGGTGAATTTACAAATGACATAGCGAGGTGACTGTCCCACAACCATGCTCAGCTCAATTGGCAGAGATAAAAGTATTGACAGCAGCTTGTAAGCTGGGAGCAGGAAAAACGTGTACAATATACACTGACTCAGCATATGCATATGGGGTATGTCATGTTTTTGGACCAATCTGGGCACAGCAAGGTTTCAAGAGGGCTGGTGGTTCTACTATCACCCATGGACCAGCCATATCAGAACTGTTAGCAGCTATACAGATACTTAAAAAATTAGCTATTGTGAAGTGTAGAGCTCACAAAACAGATGGGACAACAATAACAAAAGGAAAAGCTGCAGCAGATGAAGCAGCTAAAAAGGCAGCAGTAGGGGATGGGTGCATAATGGCATTCATGAAGGGAGAAGAGCCAGATGCAGGTCCAGGAGAGATGTCAATTGAAGATGTTAGGGATGCACAAAACACAGCCAATCCGGAAGAAGTAGAACAGTGGAAAAAGCGAGGTGCATTTCAGAACAAAGAGTCAGAAGTATGGAGAGGCGGAGAGGGGTTGTGGGTGGCACCCACAACCCTGTTACCAATGTTGATAAAGGAAGCCCACGGGATAAATCACTGTAACAGGAGGGTGATAATAGACACTATCAGGAAAAATTGGTGGTCTCCGTATCTAGCCAGCTTCGTAGATAAAACACTGAGAACATGTGAACTTTGCGCTAAAAGAAATGTCAGGAAGTATTTCACAGCCCCCATAGGACACATTCCAGGACCCTGAGGGCCGTTTTGACACTTAATGATGGATTTTGTGGATATGGCAGAAAAAGCAGAAGGAAAGTGATACATTTTGGTAGATTGACATGTTTAGTAGATGGGCTGAAGCAGTGGCCTGTGCCAAGAATGATGCTAAGAGAGTGGCAATTCTTGTGTAGAGAAGTAATCCTGAGGTTTGGTATCCCAGATCAGTTGAGTTCAGATAATGGACCTCTTTGTAAATAAAGTAATTGAATCCCTTGCACAAGTATTGTGCATCAAACATAAGATGGGATGTGTCTATCACCCAAGCTCACAAAGAAGAGTAGAAAGTGCCAATGGCGTGTTGAAAGAGAAAATTGCAAAAATATGTGCTAGCACAAGCCTGAATTGGCTACAGGCTTTGCCATTGGCTCTGATAAAAATGCGTTCGCAGATAAACGCACTTGACACCTCATGAAATGGTGACAGGCAGGCCGATGCCTGTGGCTTTTACACGAGGACACTATAAGGGCCCATTGCTTGAACAGATGGAAGGCAAAATGTCGAGCTATGTGAAGCATTTAACCCATATACACAGACTCTTGTGTTCTCAGGTGAGTCCGGCTACGCATGGCACTGCAGTAGAGGAACCACGTAACCAGGTAGAACCAGGAGACTACATGTACATCAGAACTTTCAAGAGAAAACATTGGAGACAACCGAGAAGAGAGTGACCTTTTAAAGTGGTGTTAGCTACCCCCACTGCAGTCAAGGTCAAAGGTAAGGAATACTGGTATCACCTTAATCACTGTTGTCATGCGACAGCTGCAGCAGATACTGGGGAAGAGCCCCCTTCAGACACTGGGGAAGAACCCTCAACGACAGGGGCACAGCCCCAAACACAGCCACTCACCTTAGAACAAAGAACCGAGGAACAACCCTCCACGTCTAAGGCAGGACAACTGCCGGCAGGTCAGTCACCCGCCACAAAAAGGAAAGAAAAAGACTGGGAGACATTGCTGAAATTAAAATAATAAACGAATTCGTATCCTGACGACAAGGATGATAGTGATCCCTATGGTCCCGACTTAGTGATAGGCCCTGCCGCTGGAACATGAGCCAGAGCTAGAGCGCGCACACAGCAAGGACCTATTACTGTCCACCTGCCAAGGAATGTTGAGACATCAATCCCAGCCCCTGTGGACAACATTGGTGATGGTAGCCCAAGAGTTTACACAGGCCCAGCAAGAAACTAGACATTTCACCGACATCTCTAAAATTCATTGTAACAGAACGTCTGTGAATCATGGTGCAGCTAGCCGCACCCCAAAAGGAGGGCACAGACGATAAACCACTAGATAAACTCGATGGAACTTATAAACAAAATAAGGACAGACTGTACAAATCTTTTATATGGCATATGTGATAGGGGGACTTTTGAATCTGGCAATCACGGTATAAATTCTTACAGTAAAAATTCCTGCCTATACCTTACAGTCTCCATGCGAACTCGGTTTATCCATCATCATTGCAGAAAACGTAATTTCTTGAAACATATGAAGTCCGTGTCTACGTCCCTGCCTGGAGTCCTGGCTTTCAGTTTCGCCAGGCAGGCATTGATTTCTGGGCTAAATCTGGCGGTTCAGGCAGTAGTAAATCCGAAACCCATCACTCCAAGGTGCAGGGGGAATATGGGGCACTCCAGGATTACGTTAAAGTGACCAGTATTAACCAATACAATACCACAGCTGACGGCACCGAGGAAAACCTCTATCGTCAATGGCAGACGGAATCCGCTCACCAGGTCGCTGCAAACAGCATCTGTGTAATATGCCATGACCGGTCTAATCAAACCCCCTATGTAATGCCTACTAGACACGTGGACGAGTATGACAAGTCCCCATATAATGATACATATTTATGTCCTGCACTTTGCCTGTTGGGTTCAGCAGCCAGAACGCATGGGCCGAAATGGATGGGCAACATAGAGAGATCCTAGTAGATCATGTGCGTATCAGCCGGTAGCCTCACCAATCCCTACAGATATGACTGTTCAAATGCGGCCTAACCAGAAGTTTCCACTATGTATTAAGTCAAGGGGATCAGCGTACGTCGGATTTATTCTTAAAACTGCCTGCAGGGATATAGTAGATGCTCATCACTCTATAGTGAATGTGCTCCCACGTTGTAATACGACAGAATATGGATGTGAGAAGTCCATTCCAGGACTAATGACCGTCCTAGTCTAAGATGTGGCACATTGCCGCTGGCAGACATCCTTTGGTACCATGGAGAGAGCACAGCGCTCCAGACCCTTCCCCGAATGTGGCATGGACTGTGTGCTCCAGTTGTGCTGGAAGGATATCTCACAGTGGTGGCCTTAAATGATTCCCTCCTAGACCACCTTTTGACTCAAGCACACACCTGTGCCTCACGATCTAGACGTGACGTCTCACAATACCTACAGCCTAGTAACGCCTCCGTGCTCCCTGCCTGGTCAACAGACCCTGATATTTACATTGACTGGAAAGGAGAGCCAGTGGCTGTTCCAGAGGAACATAGAGCCATATCCGACATGACCTCGACAGCATGGGCTATCCTGCTGTCTCATGTGAAAGTACGCAGGAATATACGGTGGCTAAACTATATATGGTATAATCAACAGCGTTTCATTAATCACACAATTGCTGCCTTATGACTCATAACAGAACAGTTACATGCCACAACATTGATGACTGTAGAAAACCGCTTTGCCATAGACCAAATGCACAGGTCAGATCAGGGAGTGTGTGAGCTGATCGGCAATGACTGCTGTGCCTTCATCCCACTTCACACAGGCCCCATAGGACAGCTAACTACGATACTCAAACGTATGAAGGAGGCCCGAAAGCAGATGGTCCGGAACTCAGGGGCACCAGATCCAGCATGGTATAAATGGTACTCTCAGGAGACTGGTTGGCAGTCTGGTATTGCTTTAATAGACATACTAATGCCCCATACCTGATCTGCTGCTTTTCGTGTAGAAGGTTAGCTTTGTTGCAGGCCATGTAGAACCCGTGGAGTGACCAGAGACAAGTCCAGCGACCTCTCACCTGTGCCTGGTTAGAGGGGAGCCCACGGGGTGTCGCTTGTCGCCTTGATGACGCTCCTGGTTACTGCTACACGTGCATCCAACTGGGCATCGAGGTGGACCAGACTGACTTCATCTGGAGGGACTTCAACCTGGGTGTGGCGCTGCATCGCACCTGGCTGACATACCCTTCCCCGCCAACGGCTGACACCTGATTCACGTTGCATGACGACACACGCCCCGTGCCACTTATCCTTGCACACGCAGATCTTGTCCTCCCTGAAGGACTGGGTTCATTTGTGCCACCAGAGTAATTAATAGACAAAGGGTTGCTTTTGCAGGTACACACATATAAGGTACATCGTTCCTTTTGTGTGGCCTCGAAGTATGGACATGGACGTAAACATGCATATAATAATTCCCGCCATATACGGCAGTCTGCCGTACGCCAGTACTGTACATTATTCTTTTGTGGATATAAGCTCTGGACATCTCACACCAAAGATGTGCTACAAGGTCTACAGGATATGCAAGGGCCACCCACGTTCATGTACTCGTGGGAGGGAGGTGATTCAGATGCGGTTGTTCCCGTAACTTGAGCTTTCCACACTTATCACTACAAAGACATTTGGGGATCCCTACGCGCGGGCCGTCGCATTAAGGCCCCCTTGCCACGGTGAATTCAAACCATGCATCGCAATCATTACTGGTGGTGGTCGTAGGGATGGCTATTTCTCATGCCGTGCAATTGTTGTCTGTTTGTTTTGTTGTATGTTTATATGTTTATGCTGTATGTTTCGGTGACCCTGGTGACACTGATTTCACTGTTGCGCTATATATGTGGGCAGAGTGAGAATTTTCCCTCAATTCTGGCATCTGGAGGGTTTTTCGCTTACTCCTGGCTCACCTTCTGAGAAAGAGCACGTGTGAATTGTGGTCATTGTAGTGGAGTAATGTTCTGTTTTATGTTATTATGTTTGTTATGTTTTATGTATTATGAGTTTTTGTTTTCGTTGTGGGGGAGTAATATTCTGTTTGATGTTATTATGTTTGTTATGTTTTAGGTATTATGGATTTTTGTTTTAGTTGTGGGGGAGTAATGTTCTGTTTTATGTTTGTTATGTTTTAGTTTCCGGTTGTTTGTCTAGTACTGAGCTGGGGTAGAGGTCATCGTGATTAGATAGATATTTGGGTTAGTGGAAATGACAAGGTAGTCCAGAACACTGCAACATAAGTTTTGCTGAGACTTTACAGTCTCACAGGGGGGAGTAATGTTGTGAAAAATGAACACATTTGTAATATCGAATAGGAAGATTGTCCATAGTGTGTATTTGCGTGAGTGAATGAGACTGTGTCAGGGGGTGGGTAAAAACTTTACTTTGCAAGAACGTCTTGAGAGTTTTGTTTTTGATTGCATGATGATGCTCTTTTTGGGTTTTTCATTTGTTATTTTAAACTTGGCAATTTGTCTTAGAGAATTGTTGGCTGATTGACCACAAGAAAGAAGTTTGCTCATTCTCATCCAGGTCTGAGGAGTTTTCTCAGTGTTTTCTTTGAAGTAATTATAAAGTTATCAGTTAAGTCTAACTAAAACAGTCTTTATTAACCAAAGTCTAAGTGTGGAGGTCATATTGCGATTTGTCCACTTCGAGGCAGGCTCTAAGTTCCGACAGGCAGATGCCTCACAAACCTGACACATCGCAGCCAGACCACGTCTCAAAAAGCAGCATGGGTGGGAGGGTGGGAGGGAGGGCAGGAATGATCCTCCAACATGGGCCTCAACAACCCCCAATGGAACAGAATTGAGGCGCTGTTCTCCACGGAAACCCAGGAAGAGAAGTTCCCCCACCGGAACAGGTGCAGGGTGATGCCACAGAACACTAGGGAAAAAAAGGGCTTGTGACAAAACCGAGCTTGTGACATCCTCCGTGGAAAAGAAGTGAGGGGATGTACTCCGCAGGAAACCGGAAGAGGAGTGGCATCCCTCACGAGAAAAAACACAGAGCAAGTCAAGTCAAGTCAAGAAGCTTTTATTGTCATTTCAACCATATATAGCTGTTGCAGTACACAATGAAATGAGACAAAATCTCTCCAGGATCAAGGTACTGCATAAAACAAAGACAGGGCTAAGGACATGTAAGTAGTCTTAGCCACATAAAGTGCAACTGTGCAACCTGGTGCAAACAGTGCAGGACAAGACAAACAAGACAGAGCAGGACAAGACAAACAAGACAGTGCAGGACAAAAGACAGTGCAGGACAAAAAACAGTGCAGACATAAAGTTACAAGACAATACAAAAAGTACAAAAAATGCAATACACAAAAGACATAAAACAGTAGAAGAAACAGCGCCGACCGACCAGTACATGTATATACTGTATGTGAATACTGAATGTTCAAACAATATGTCATGTAGTAAAAGAATGAACATAGTTTCTTAGCAGCAGGTCCTTTGGATTATATATAGAGTTGTGCAAAAAACAGCAGATGTCTGAAATATTGTATAGTATGTGTGTAATGGCTGAGATATTGTACAATATGTGCAAAAACAGCTGAAATGTTGGATGCAGCAATGTCACTGAAAAAGGAAAAAGTCCAGGGGAAAATAGGCAGACTGGAAGAACCTTTTGATCTAAGAGAAAAAAAAAGATGCGCTCCCAATATAAGCCGGTCCAGGCTGAAAGCTATCATCCTGTCACACCCGGGATGAGGAAGACAGACCCAGATACAGGATAGCTTCAAAGAAACAGGGTTTTAATAAATAATATACATAGAACAGGAAACATAGACGAAACTAATCAAAGGACGAGGAAGAACAACACACACTGACGATGATTCATGAATTATCATTCAAATATTAATCAATGTAAAGTCACTGTTCTGTAATATAAATGTATTACTTTACTATTTATTACTGTAAATGTTACCAATAGGTTTAGTCCCAGTTGCTTTCTCATTCTTGAGAAGCATCACTCACAAATATAACCCGACCATGACACAGCAGTCATGGACAAATGCACAGAATTACTGCATTATGATGTACACTGACCTGGCAACAGTCATTAGTGACACTGATTGGCTAAGATTGAAGACAGAAGCATTTAGAGCTGGTGTTTTTCCTTATACCAACTGTTCCCCTGGACAGCCTAACAATGCTGCACTGGTAGAAACATGTGTTTTGATGTCTGCTTTTGATAAATGTTTTCCTTTTGTGGAAGTCAGGACATTAAATACAATACAATCTGTCTGTCAAGAATACATATCAGCACCATTTTCAGTATTGAGCAATAAAGACTATCCACAAGGTGGAAGCAGAGTACAAAGAAAACAATAAATTGTTTGTCTGTGGACTTTGAACACCCAAATTGTTTTCAACACTGTATGTTTCCAAACTCTGCAACCTAACTACTGTAACTAGGAGGCAGCATTTTAGGGCAGTGAGATAAAATTGAGAAACCAGATGAAAAATATAGAGGCATCTTAATCATAATGATTTCAAAATGGTGGATGTACAAAGGACCTCCAGAGTATGGTAATTATAAAGGAAGATCTACATGATGTGTTAAAGGTCAGAAACAGGTCAGAATTGTTACACTTTACCGTGGACTTTACTTTTTGTCATGAAAATGTATTCAAATAGCTTTGTCAAAGGGCTTTGTCTATGTTGGACTTGCATGTAAATAAGCCTCTGCAATGAAGGAACTATAAAAACAAAATGTGTCACTATGTAGGTTACAATTAAATGAAAATGTTCTTATATACTGTACTTTTGAATATTGCTATTGATTAAAACTTCAATCCAGGGATACAAAGCAGCAGCTCTGTGCTGCTTTTTTTTTTTTTTTTTTTTTTTTTTTTACTTTAATATCACCTTTGAACAGGAAACCTACAAACTATTGTCAGTCACAAGAAACAGACACAACTGTTTCTGGTATCAGAGTGGAAATGTTTAATGCAGTGATCATGGTTGCATAGGACACTATATAGATCCATATGAGGGAGTGTCTGCAAGACTTAATGGCCAACATCTCTGTTCCTTACCTCAATGACATAGGTGTTCAGTAAATTCTTTTGTAGAGCATTTGCAATTAAATTACCTATATGTCTAAACATTTCTCATTTTTTAGCTTACCACCAGTCCTTCACAGTATCCTGCAATACTGTAGTGATGCTACTATTTCAGCCAATATCAGGATGAATGGCTAGTCACTGTTCTTTAACAGGTGGCCGATATGGAGCTGCTGAGGTATTTTTGTAGATATATAACTGAGTGTGACTTTGCTAGACATTGTAGGTTTAGTTTCTGACCTTAGAAACTGGTGGAGGAACAAATCATCTTTGAGGAGCATGTATTATGGCTGCACTAAAAAGAATAACGCCTATTAACTTGTCAATTTGGGCATCGTCTTAGAAAGAGTTCAAGTTTTTCTTTTGGATTTGTTTACACTCCCTTTCTATGTTAATTAGTTGTTTTTTTACTCTCCTATATTTGCATGTAAAATATTTGCTATCCTTCCTGGCATTTCAAGGCTGCCAAGATTGGTTTTATTGTTATTCTTAATTCCATTTCTTTTTATGTTTGAATACCAGACAGACATTTCACAGTAAAAAGCATTTCACTTCTGTCGTTTGGAATACATACATGTTCAACAAGCCTTCAGACTGCAGTATACAACTAAAAAATAACAATCGTGCTTTACTTATGGAAAATAAGTATTATAAAAGGCCAGCATGTCACAGGTTTAAATGTCAAAGAAAGAGTTTCTTATTATACAGCTGTGAACAGCTTTGCTCCTCTACGGAGGCCCATCTGACTTACTAATCCAATTATGTCTGCTATGGTATTGTCTGCATTTGCTATTACCCCCACAGATCCCATGGAGTACATCTAGGTCCACCATGAAATCAGATCCTGTCCAGGAGTGGCGGTAATAGAGTACAGTACCGGGTCCCTGAAGCCCACCGTCAGGCCATAGAAGTAGAAGTAGGTTGGATGCAGTGTTCTAATGTAACGGAGTACAAATACTTTGTTACTGTACATAAGTAGACATTTCACGTATCTGTACTTTACTTCGTTCTTTAAATTTGTCAACTTTCACTTTTACTCCACTATATTTTCTAGACAAAATGTAAACTTTTACTCCGATATATTTCCACTAAGCATCTTTGTTACTCGTCACTACAAAGTAAAATCAGAAGAAATGTGTGCGACTGCAATAAGGGAGGTTTGGCGAATCACTGCTCCGAGATTGCATTACGCTCTGCACACTCTATTTCAGCGTAATATTGCCAAAGGAGGAACACAACTGAAACCGCCATGGAAGCACCTACTGGAAGCACCTACCACCTTACTGTAGACGACCACCCCAACGATAGTGGGGAACTCGCTGAACAGGATGAAGAAGATAATGTTATACACCCATGGCCATATTTGCAAGAAATGTTTCAGTAAATTGGAATGAAAGATTCTTGAACATTAAATCATACCTGTAGTATAAAAATCTGAATGCTGCTGTTTCTTCACTAGCTCTGATGTAGATCTTCTCTGCTTGTAACTTTCTAAAAATCTCACCTGTTACTCACCTGAAGTTAAGTGATATTGTGACACGTGTGACACAGACTGATTTCCATTTTACTTTAACATTCACACAGACTCCAGACCTCTTATTTCAACAAAACCAAATTCTGCCACATTTTTCTCAGATTTCAGCACAGCCTGGACATGAAGGAGTTCCTCGGGTTCCTTTATTGTTGAATAACCATGTGAATTATATCCAACATTCAGCATGTGCAATATGATCATGGCTGCTTTATAAAATCATCACTGTCTCTTCTTGGTAACTTGGAGGCTGCATTTTTGGTGAGATAAAACCGAACAAATTTGGAAATGAGATGAAAAATATAGAGGCATCTTAATCATAATGATTTCAAAATGGTGGATGTACAAAGGAGCTCCAGAGTATGGTAATTATAAAGGAAGATCTAAATGATTTATGTCACCGACGAGGGATAAAAACGGACCCAAACCCAGGACAGTCAAGACACAGGGACAGGGACAGGTGTGCAGAGGCGGGGAGAAAAAAGACAAGGGCAGGGCAGACACGTGAACACCAAACGTAAACAAAAAGGCACATGGCCAAAATCCGGGCAGAGTCCTGACAGTACCCCCCCTCGAGGCGTGGCTCCCGACGTGCCAATCTGTCCTGACAATTTCGAAATGATGGATCGACAAAGGAGCTAAAAGAGTCTTGCTTTACATAGTGTGAGGTCAGAGCTTACACAATAGGAAAGAGGAAAAATATATAATCTAAGACCAGCATTCAGAGTCACAGGTCTAAATGTCACAGAGTCTCACAACTGTGAGCATAAAAATCTGTAATGTTAATATTAGATTAAATACTTCTGTCAGAAGATGTTCTTATGGATTCATCATTAATCACCTAGAATGAATCAATAGTAGCAGATGTAATGCAAATGTAAAAGCAAATGTAGTAGAATATTCTTTATATAGAATGTTTTTTTTTTAAATATCTTTATATAGAATGTTTATATGTTTACTGGGTTTAGTTTAGTGTGTCTTGGTGTATATATATATATATATATATATATATATATATATATATATATATATATATATAAAAAACCCTTTATGAAGAAAATTATAACAAGGTCCGTGACGTCGCCCGGTATGGCGCAACCGGGGCCCCACCCTGGAGCCAGGCCTGGGGTTGGGGCTCGCATGCGAGCGCCTGGTGGCCGGGTCTTACCCCACGGGGCCCGGCCTGGCTCAGCCCGAAGGAGCGACGTGGGGCCGATCTCCTGTGGGCCCACCACCTGCAGGAGAAACCGTAAGGGGCTGGTGCAATGTGGATTGGGTGGCAGTCGAAGGTGGGAGCCTCAGCGACCCAATCTCCGGACACGGAATCTGACTCTAGGGACATGGAATGTCACCTCGCTGGGGGGGAAGGAGCCTGAGCTGGTGCGGGAGGTTGAGAGATACCGACTAGAGATAATTGGGCTCGCCTCCACGCACAGCTTGGGCTCTGGAACCCAACTCCTCGAGAGAGGCTGGACTCTCTACTACTCTGGAGTTGCCCGCGGTGAGAGGCGGCGGGCTGGTGTGGGCATAGCCCCCCAGCTCAGCAGCCATGTGTTGGAGTTCACCCCGGTGAACGAGAGGGTCGTTTCCCTGCGCCTTCGGGTCGGGGAGAGGTCTCTCACTGTTATTTGTGCTTATGGGCCAAATGGCAGTGTAGAGTACCAGACCTTCTTGGCGTCTCTGGGAGGGGTGCTAGAAAGTGCCCCGACTGGGGACTCCGTCGTTCTACTGGGGGACTTCAACGCTCACGTGGGCAGCGACAGTGACACCTGGAGGGGCGTGATTGGGAGGAACGGCCCCCCCGAACTGAACCCGAGTGGTGTTCTGTTATTGGACTTCTGTGCTAGTCACAGTTTGTCCATAACAAACACCATGTTCAAGCATAAGGGTGTCCATCAGTACACATGGCACCAGGACACTCTAGGTCAGAAGTCGATGATCGACTTTGTGGTTGTTTCATCTGACCTCCGGCCGTATGTCTTGGACCCTCGGGTAAAGAGAGGGGCGGAGCTGTCAACTGATCACCACCTGGTGGTGAGTTGGGTCCGATGGCAGGGGAGGAAGTTGGACAGACTTGGCAGACCCAAACGTACTATGAGGGTCCGTTGGGAACGTTTGGCAGAGTCTCCTGTCAGAGAGATCTTCAACTCTCACCTCTGGCAGAGCTTCAACCAGATCCCGAGGGAGGTTGGAGACATTGAGTCCGAGTGGACCATGTTCTCCACCTCCATTGTTGATGCAGCCGCACGGAGCTGTGGCCGTAAGGTCTCCGGTGCCTGTCGTGGTGGCAATCCCCGAACCCGGTGGTGGACCCCGGAAGTAAGGGATGCCGTCAAGCTGAAGAAGGAGTCCTATCGAGCCTGGTTGGCTCGGGGGACTCCGGAGGCAGCTGATAGTTACCGCAGGGCCAAGCGAGCTTCAGCCCGGGTGGTTGCAGAGGCAAAAACTCGGGTCTGGGGGGAGTTCGGTGAGGCCATGGAGAAGGACTATCGGTTTGCCTCGAAGAAATTCTGGCAAACCGTCCGGCGTCTCAGGAGGGGGAAGCAGTGCCCTGCTCACACTGTTTACAGTGGGAGTGGGAATCTGCTGACTTCGACTGGTGACATCCTCAGATGGTGGAAGGAGTACTTCGAGGATCTCCTCAACCCCACCAACATGTCTTCCATTGAGGAAGCAGAGGCGGAGGGCTCGGTAGTGGACTCGTCGATCCCCCAAGCTGAGGTCACTGAGGTAGTTGAGAAGCTCCTCAGTGGCAAGGCACCGGGGGTGGATGAGATCCGTCCTGAGTACCTTAAGTCTCTGGATGTTGTGGGGCTGTCTTGGCTGACACGCCTCTGCAACATCGCGTGGCGGTTGGGGACAGTGCCTCTGGACTGGCAGACTGGGGTGGTGGTCCCTCTGTTTAAGAAGGGGGACCGGAGGGTGTGTTCCAACTATAGGGGGATCACACTCCTCAGCCTCCCTGGAAAAGTCTATGCCAGGGTACTGGAGAGGAGAATTCGGCCGATAGTCGAACCTTGGATTCAGGAGGAACAATGCGTGTTTCATCCTGGTCGTGGAACACTGGACCATCTCTATACCCTCACCAGGTTGCTGGAGGGTTCATGGGAGTTTGCCCAACCAGTCCACATGTGTTTTGTGGATCTGGAGAAGGCATTTGACTGTCGTGATGGCCTGTGGGGGGTGCTCTGGGAGTATGGGGTCCGGGGCCCTCTGTTAAGGGCTGTCCAGTCCCTATATGACCGGAGCAGGAGTTTGGTTCGCATTGCCGGGTGTAAGTCAGACTTGTTCCCGGTGCATGTTGGACTCTGGCAGGGCTGCCCTTTGTCACCGGTCCTGTTCATTATTTATATGGACAGGATTTCTAGGCGCAGTCGGGGGCCGGAGGGAGTCAGGTTTGGGGACCACAGGATTTTGTCTCTGCTTTTTGCAGATGATGTTGTCCTGTTGGCTTCTTCAAATCAGGACCTTCAGCATGCACTGGGACGGTTTGCAGCCGAGTGTGAAGCGGCGGGGATGAGAATCAGCACCTCCAAGTCCGAGGCCATGGTTCTCAGCCGGAAAAGGGTGGCTTGCCCTCTTCAGGTTGGTGGAGAGTTCCTGCCCCAAGTGGAGGAGTTTAAGTATCTTGGGGTCCTGTTCACGAGTGAGGGAAGGATGGAGCGGGAGATCGACAGGCGGATTGGTGTATCTTCCGCAGTAATGCGGTCGATATACCGATCTGTTGTGGTGAAGAGAGTCTATTTACCAGTCGATCTACGTTCCTACCCTCACCTATGGCCATGAGCTTTGGGTCATGACCGAAAGGACAAGATCCCGGACACAGGCGGCCGAAATGAGTTTCCTCCGCAGAGTGGCTGGGCGCACCCTTAGAGATAGGGTGAGGAGCTCAGTCACTCGGGAGGAGCTCAGAGTAGAGCCGCTGCTCCTCCACATTGAGAGGGGTCTGCTGAGATGGCTCGGGCATCTGTTTCGGATGCCTCCTGGACGCCTCCCTGGGGATGTGTTCCGGGCATGTCCAACCGGGAGGAGGCCCCGGGGAAGACCTAGGACACGCTGGAGGGACTATGTCTCTCGGCTGGCCTGGGAACGCCTCGGTCTTCCCCCGGAAGAGCTGGAGGAAGTGTCTGGGGAGAGGGAAGTCTGGGCATCCCTGCTTAGACTGCTGCCCCGGCGACCCGGCCCCGGATAAGCGGTAGAAAATGGATGGATGGATGGATATATATATATACTACGACACACTAAACCCAGTTATCCAGTATTTTAACATGTTCCCTTCCATCATCACTTTGTTGAGTGTTTACAGGAAAATCAGAATGTTAAATAAATAAATAAATAAATAAATAAATAAATAAATAAATAAATAAATAAATAAATGTTAGTTGTTGTTGAGGTGGCTAATCTGATCCTCCTACTGATTTAAGGCTTAAACATTCTACATTTCTACAATACATCTACATTTACATTACAGATCATTTTTGTTTTTCTTCTTGAAGATGTTTCCATCTGGCTGCACCCTCCAGGTTACTGTGGACTGTGGTGTTCTCCAACATGCCATGTTCTTTCAGTTTCTGCTTTATCTGAAGATCAGAATAAAGGTTTATTTACTCAGTACCAGTCCTGAATAAGAACAGAGTTTCTACACTTAACACAGGACCTCGGTGTCTCCCGAGACTCACCTGTTCTAAAATAGACAACTGTACAGCAGGATCTAACACACTGCCATCAGACTTCACCTGCAGTCTCACAAGCTGCTGCTCCCTGACTTGGTATAACTGTGGATCACACACACACACACACACACACACACACACACACACACACACACACACACACTTTAGTCATGACTTCCTGTAACAAAGGAAGACAAACACAGGAAACATGAGATTGGGTAAAACACATGGAACCATAGGACCCTAGTCTAAGTCATGACTAGGAAAGAATTAATCAGTATGAATTGAATTGTAATGGCTAAAGATTTCTGACCATATTTGAGTATGGTTGTTGTTGCACTGTGAGTATTTCACATACAGAATATGATGGTGATATTGATGCAGTGTTTCATATCCTTAGGCACCTTAATCTATGGTAAGTTTTCTATGTGTTATGCAACTGTGTTATGCAGTCTGCAAATCATTCTGCTTCTCATTAATGATAGGAAATAAAGACATTGTGATAAACAGTGCTAAAGATAAACTTTGAGATAAACGTTAACCTGTTTTTTGGACAAGGGATGAAGTTACCATTGACTTTATGTTAACTTCAGTAACTATAAAAACAAAAAACCTACTGGTGTGACAGAAGAAATAGTACAAGTTGGTGCAGGATACACCGTAGAACATATTGCTAGCGACCATTGCACAGTTCTCATCTATGCACAGTTCTCCTCCAGAATTCTCAGGTTCTCCAAGACCCTACGGCAGGTTTGAAGGAATGGTCCCATCTGACCAATTCCATGTGTCTCTGTAGAGCCCAAACCAGGAATCACCCTGGATATCTCTCAGCTGCAACAAGTAATTGTTATCTGAGCTGTTAAGCGAGCTGGCCAAGTCTGTGTGATGTGTTCGGCAGTAAGCCTGAGCATCAAGCCAGGTAAGATAAGGACTTGAGATGGCGATGAACTTGGAAGCACCACTGAAATTAGCTGTGGAATTAAATACAAATGGGTACAGTATATATAAACATAATCTAGCATTAGAATGAGTAAGGTTTATTACTTGGATGTATTTTAGGAAAATCTAAGAGTGCTAACTTTTTATTTATTTATTTTTTTATTTTCAAAACTAAACTTCAAAGCAAACCTAAGCAAATCAAAGTTAGGACATTAACTCACAATTGTAGCATATAAAGGGTCTCAGACCAGTACAATCTATATCCATCCAGTATACACATGAAATGAATAGACCACAAGATTCTTTCCCAGCATAGTTATTAGGGTCAACCGGGCTCCAATTATGGAAAGTGACATTCTTCAGCGGGAGCTTGTTTAAGGACCACCGCCAGCTATCGATAGCGCTGTACAAACCAAACCAGACATATGATCCCAGGCCTTTACTGATTGCTTCGTTCTTCAGTCTCATCCAATCTTCATCAGTTACAACTGTTGCCAGGTCAGTGTACTTCACCCTGCAGTAACTCTGGGCATCAGACCATGGTTACTAAGTTTATATAAATTTATTTGTAGAATAATATAATATGTTTTAAGACCCACCTTATATCTTATCACTTTCATGAGCTCTAATGAAAAAAATAATTAAAAGCAAACATTAATTGTAGAGTGAGTTTAAAAATTGCTTTTTATTATTTCATAAAACTTCAATCAATCAAAACTTTAAAATGTATTTAAATAACTATATCCTTTTATCCTTTTAATACTGAATGTCCAAACAACACAGTTTCTTAGCAGCAGGTCCTTGGGATAATATATAGAATTGTGAAAAAAGAAAAAAAAAAGACTGTAATATTGTATAGTACTTTATGTGCAAAATGGATGAGATATTGTACAATATGTGCAAAAACAGCTAAAATGTTGGACAGTTTGTGCAAAACAGCAGAAAATTTACTGTAAGCAGCATGTAAACAGTTTGTTGTGTCAATGTGTGTGTTTTGTGAGGATCTGTGCAGTCCATACGGATGATGTGTGTGTGTATGTTGTGCTCAGTACAGTTCAGTTCAGTTATTGAGAAGTCTGATGGCTTGTGGGAAGAAACTATTACACAGTCTGGTTGTGAGGGCCCGAATGCTTCGGTACCTTTTTCCAGACGGCAGGAGGGTGAAGAGTGTGTGGGAGGGGTGTGTGGGGTCTTCCACAATGCTGCAGGGTGTTGTGATCCGAGATCGTACAGTTCCCAAACCAGACAGTGATGCAGCTGCTCAGGATGCTCTCAATGGTCCCTCTGTAGAACATGGTCAGGATGGGGGAGGGAGATGTGCCTTTCTCAGCGTTCATAGGAAGTAGAGACACTTCTGGGCTTTCTTGGTGATGGCGCTGGTGTTGAGTGACCAGGTGAGGTTTTCCGCTAGATGAAAACCAAGAAATTTGGTGCTCTTGACGATCTCCACAGAAGATCCTTCGATGTTCAGCGGAGAGTGGTCGCTCTGTGCTCTCCTGAAGTCCACAGCCATCTCTTTAGTTTTATCCACATTTAGAGAAAGGTTGCTGGCTCTACACCAGGCAGTTAGTTGCACCTCCTCCCTGTATGCTGACTCGTCATTCTTGTTGATGAGACCCACCACGGTCGTGGCATCAGAGAACTTGATAATATGATTCGATCTGTGCATTGCTGCACAGTCGTGAGTCAGCAAGGTGAACAGCAGTGGACTGAGCACACAGGAAATGCTGTGCCCTCACTGGACTGACTGAGGTCTCGCAGTCAGGAAGTCCAGGATCCAGTTGCAGAGGGAGGTGTTTAGTCCCAGCAGGCTCAGCTCCTCAATCAGGTGCTGTGGGATGATTATACTGAATGCTAAACTAAAGTCTACGAACAGCATTCGTACATAAGTGTCTTTATTGTTCAGGTGGGTGAGGGTTGTGACAATGGCATCGGCTGTGGAGCGGTTTGGACAATATGCGAACTGTAGGGGGTCCAGTGAGGGTGGTAACTGGGTCTTGATGTGCCTCATGATGAGCTTCTCGAAGCACTTCATACTGTATGTGTAAATCTGTAGATGCACTAGTTACAGTTTTTTTTTTTCAATCGTTTTAATTTTTCAATAGTTACCTATACTTAAGATATTTTTTCTAAACTCTTAACACAGACTTACACCTACAAAACACAATTGGCCAAACTGATAATTTTCCTCTCAAAAACACATTTTGTTAAATATATACTAACTCTCCATTTCAAAACAGAACACATCTTTCTCTGCACACACTAACTTTACCAAAACTCTGGAAATCTGACTCAAAATGAAATTATTCTGTCAAAGACTAACACTTGCTTTCACTTCACAAGGTATATGCAGTCAATCAAAGTCCATCAGGTTTCAAAATACTGGCTATTGTTGACATTAAAAAAACTGCATAGACTTTTATGTTTCAGGTAACATGCAATCCACCTTTTACACAAAATGTCTTAGATGGGAACTGAATGTCCACATGTACAGTAATGTTCACATTCAAACGCATTCCAGTAAAAAGCAAATCAGTTATTTTTTTCTTTACTGTTTATTAAAGGAGGTACAGTAGAAACACAATATAATAGACCAGAAAAAGTTTTACAGTATTGCTTACAGTGAACAAAATATCATTCTGAATAAAAAACAAGACAAAAAACAAAACAGCAAAAAGCCCAAATAAGATTAAAGTTAATTATAAAGTTAAAATTAATGTATCTAATCCCTGTGTCATGAGCAACGAACCACCGCGGGAGCGTCGCCCGAGAGACGTGTCTCCGGAGTACTAGCACACTTCCGCACTACACTTCCTATCAGCCACCTCGCCTCCTGATTACACCACCACCTGTTTCTCATTTCCCATTCACATAAATACCACGCTTCTACTCCATACCGGTGCGAGGTCTCGACTTGTATTTCTGCAGTCATTCTGAGCGTTTCCTGTGTTCTGTTTTCTGGTTATTATGTCTGCTCTCTCTTCCTGACTTTCTGATTGTTTGCCGCCTGCCCCGACCTTTTGCCTGTCCTATCAAGTTCACTGTCTGATATCGTGTTTTGCCTGTTCTGACCCCTGCCTGTTTGATTCCGACCTGTGTTTATATTTAATAAACTCTGCTGCAAATGGATCCCCAGCCGTATGCCTCCTGGTCATTACAGGAGACCTCGCCAATCGAGGATCCAGCAGCCGTCGCTCAGCTCGTCACTCAGATCACCGGCCAGGCCCAGCAGCTCGCCGGTCATCACCAGCAGCTTACATGCCTCACTCAGCTCACACAGGAGCTTGCCGCGGCTCTACAAGGGCTACAAGGAGCCACCGCCGCACCGACTCCCCCAACACCAGCATTGGCTCCCCAGGCCGCGCCGTATCCCGCTCCTGCTACCACCGGACCCCGTCTCGCCTTCCTGGAAAGGTTTAGCGGTGAACACGGAGGGTGCCGGGGCTTTCTGGTGCAGTGCTCGCTGTTCGTTGCGCAGCAACCTACCCTGTACGCTACAGAAGACAGCCATATAGCCTTCGTCTGCTCCCTGCTCACGGGTAAGGCATTGGATTGGGCCACCGCGATGTAGAGAGAGAATGCCTTACCCTTGTTCACGGCATTCATCATCCAGTTTCGTACGGTCTTTGACCACTCCGCCTCTGGGGAGAGCACGGAGGAGCGCATGCTGGCCGCGTCGCAAGGTGATCGCACCGCATCGGAGTATGCTCTAGCGGTTCGCACTTTCGCCGCCGAAGCAGGCTGGGAGGAACGCCCACTGCAACTGCTCTACCGCAAGGGCTTAAATCCAAACCTCCAAGCTGAACTGGCCTGTCGGGATGAGGGGCGGAGCCTATCCGAGTTTGTGGATCTCTCCATCCAAATGGGTAATCTCATGCGCTCCCAGCGAGCCCGAACCCCTCCGCGCACCGTCACACGCCCGCACGTGCCGAATACCCCGATCCCATGCAGGTCAACTACACACACCTCACGCCAGAGGAACGAGAGCGCCGCTTCCGCCTCCGCCTCCGCCTCTACTGCGGAGAACCGGGACACCAACTGCCAACCTGCCCAACCCGACCACCGCGACGACGGGATAACCCGGTGAGTCAACGCTCCGTCACTCCCCGATCGCCGAGCTGCGCCAAAGTCAGTGTGCAGCTCGAGATTCACGGGGAGAGTGTGGAAGTCCGTGCACTAATTGACTCGGGTGCAGCCGGTAATTTCATGTCTTGGGAATTTGTTCATAACGTTCCTTTGATACCTTCTGTGTTTCCCTAAAAAAGAAGGACGCATCACACACCTCACCAAAAATCTCATCCTGCAGGTGGGGGACCAGCATCAGGAGCGTCTCTTCTTCCACATCATCCACCCCCCCCCCCCCCCCGCACGCCCTCATTCTCGGCCTACCATGGCTTCGACTCCACAACCCAACCATCTCCTGGACCGATCTGCACATCACCGGCTGGGGCAGCGCTTGTGCCACACACGTGGGGACCAAATGGAGCCGTGCCAGCTTAACACCACAGGCACCGTGCCAATCACCTCTGACATCCCCAATCTCCCCGACGAGTACCTAGACCTCGCGGAGGCATTTAGTAAAGTCAAGGCCACGGAGCTAACTCCACATCGCGCCTGTGACTGCGCCATCGACCTACTGCCTGGAGCTACACCACCCAGAGGGAGAATTTTTCCCCACTCACAAACGGAGTCTGCAGCCATGAACGAATATATCCAGCAAGAACTAAAGAAGGGGTCCATGCTTCCGTGTCCCCGGCGTCATCGGGGTTCTTCGTCAAGAAAAAAGACGGGGGGCTCCGACCCTGCATTGACTACAGAGCCCTCAACGGTACTTCACCAAGCTCGACCTCCGCTGAGCGTATAATCTCATCCGCATCAGACAGGGAGACGAGTGGAAAACCGCCTTCTCGACCCAATCAGGCCACTACGAATATTTGGTCATGCCGTTCGGCCAATCGAACAGTCCAGCGGTCTTCCAATCATTCATTAACGATGTGTTCCGGGACATGCGCAACCGCTGGATAATCGTTTACATTGACGACATTCTCATCTACTCGGAAAGCAAAGAGGAACACATCAAACACGTGAGGGCAGTATTGCAGCGTCTCATCCAGCAACATTTGTACGCAAAGGCGGAGAAATGCGAGTTTCATCAAACCCCAACGTCCTTCCTGGGGTACATCATCTCGCCCAAACCACGGACGATCAAGGAGCTACAACGCTTCCTAGGGTTCGCTAATTTCTACCGCCGCTTTATCCGTGGCTTCAGTACCATCGCGGCACCCCTCACCTCGATGACACGACAAGTACCCGCTCAGCTCACCTGGTCGCCGGAGGCGCACTTGGCATTCAACCAGCTAAAGGAGAGCTTCACCTCAGCCCCGATCCTCCACCACCCTGATCCGAACCGGCCGTTCACCGTCGAGGTAGACGCCTCCAACACGGGAATCGGCGCCATCCTTTCCCAGCGCCAGGGACCCGCCGACAAAATGTTCCCATGTGCCTACTTTTCCCGTAAATTGACCCCTGCAGAACGGAACTACGATGTGGGAGATCGCGAACTTCTGGCAATGAAAGCATTTACATTTACGGCATTTAGCAGACACCCGTATCCAGAGTGACTTACAACTGAGCAACAGAGGGTTAAGGGCCTTGCTCAGGGGCCCAGCAGTGGCAGCTTGGTGGACCTGGGGTTCGAACCCATGACCTTCCGATCAGTAGCCCAACACCTTAACCACTGAGCTACCACATCCCTAGCAGCATTTAAGGAGTGGTGGTATTGGTTGGAAGGCGCAGAACACCCATTCACTGTCCTCACGGATCACCGTAACCTGGAGTACCTGTGTTCTGTCAAATGCATGAATACACGCCAGGCCCGGTGGGCTATGTACTTCACCCGGTTCCAGTTCACCGTGATGTACCGACCGGGGAGTAAGAACGTCAAAGCCGACGCCCTATCATGCATGCACCGAGAGTCGTTCCAACACAACCCCGCCGAGCCGATCCTGCCCGAGACTCGAATCCTAGCACCTATTCAGTGGGACATTATGACCGAGATCACCGACGCCAACGCCCAAATGCAACCACCGATCAAGTGCCCAGCCGGCAAAACGTACGTACCGGAGCACCTACGCACTCCGCTCCTGACCCTACTGCACACGAGTCCGGCCTCCGGCCACTCCGGCATAACTGCAACAACCCACCTGGTCCAGAATGAGTTCTGGTGGCCGTCGCTGACCGCGGACACAGGCAAGTATGTTCACGGCTGCACGGCGTGCCACGCCTCCAAGGCTTCTCATCAACTACCCGCGGGCTTGCTGCAACCTCGGCCTATCCCACAGCATCCCTGGTCACACATAGCATTGGACTTTATCACAGATCTGCCTCGATCCAACAACTACACCACCATTCTGACCATTATCGAACAATTCTCGAAAGCCTGCCGGTTAATCCCACTAACCAAACTTCCCACCGCCTTCAAGACCGCGGAGATGCTATGTAATCAAGTTTTCCACTTTTATGGCCTTCCAGAAGACATCGTCTCGGACCGAGGTTCTTAGTTCACCTCACGGGTCTGGAAGGCCTTCTTCAGGCAACTCGACGTTAACATCAGTCTCACTTCAGGGTACCACCCCCAATCTAATGGTCAGACGAAGCGCCTCAACCAGGAGATCATCCGTTTTCTCTGAACGTACTGTCACCACAGTCAGAACGAGTGGAGCCGGTATCTGATGTGGGCAGAATACGCACAAAACTCTCTCATTAAACTCACCACCGGCCTGACACCCTTTCAGTGCGTCCTCGGGTACCAACCTCCCTTGTTCCCCTGGTCCGACACGCCCGTTAATGACTGGTTTCGACGGAGCGAAGAAACGTGGGCCGCGGCCCACCGACAACTACGGAGAGCCGTCCGAACGCAAAAATCCCAGGCTGACAGACACCGCCGGGAACACCCTGACTACCAACCCGGCCAGTGGGTTTGGCTCTCGACTCGCGACATCCGGCTCCGCCTACCCTGCCGTAAGCTCAGTCCCAGGTACGTGGGCCCGTTCCAAGTCCTCAGACGTATTAACCCCGTCTCATACCGCCTCTCACTACCAACCTCCTACCGCATCTCACCCACCTTCCACGTTTCGCTGCTGAAACCGGCCGTTGAGCCGAGGGAGGATCCGGAATCCACCACTGCCCCGTCTACGCCGCCGCCACTGATGGTTGATGGCGAAGAAACGTATCAAGTCCACGAACTGCTCGACTCCAGATGCCGAGGGGGCCACTTAGAATACCTGGTCGATTGGGAGGGGTTCGGTCCGGAAGAACGCTCATGGGAGAAAGCGAGGGACATCTTGGATCCGTCGCTCGCCACCGAGTTCCACCAACGGCACCCAGAGAAACCAGCGCCCCATCCACGGGGTCGAACCCGGCGTCCCGAAAGTTCTCGCGTCGGGAGACGCTTGCAGGGGAGGGCTCTGTCATGAGCAACGAACCACCGCGGGAGCGTCGCCCTAGAGACGCATCTCCGGAGTACTAGCACGCTTCCGCACTACACTTCCCATCATATTACTTCTGCTCTCTCTTCCTGACTTTCTGATTGTTTGCCGCCTGCCCCGACCTTTTGCCTGTCCCCGATTCTGATTGTGCTCACTGTCTGATATCGTGTTTTGCCGGTTCTAACCCCTGCCTGTTTGATTCCGACTTGTATTTATATTTAATAAACTCTGCTGCAAATGGATCCCCAGCTGTATGCCTCCTCGTCATTACACCCTGAGATCTTCAGGGTTAGGCCACATGTTTTCATCAACATCACATCTGATATCATCCAAGGTGATGCACCTGGCATAAAACCGCTTGGTATGTCGGATCCACCCTTGTCAATCTTGAACTGTGATGTCCCTGCAGCCAGCATCCATGGCTTCAAGGAGGGACATCTGGTCATGTGGCTGATAGTCATAAACCTTCCACCTCCATGCAGAAAAGAACTCTTCTATGGGGTTGAGGAAAGGTGAATAGGGTGGAAAGAAGAGACTTACCAGTCTTGGGTGGACTTCAAACCATGCTGTTATAGCTTGCGAATGATGGAAAGCAACATTGCCCCAGGTAATTACAAAGGTCCTCATAATTTTCACCCTCCTGATCCTGCTCTGGTACCAGGTGCTGGTGGAGATCATTGAGAAAGGTAAGGAGGCGCTCGGTATTATAGGGTCCAACCTGACATCTGTGAAGGAGTAGTCCTGCACTTGCCATTGCTGCACACATGGTAATGTTTGCCCCTCTCTGTCCTGGCACATCAACTGTGGTCCTTTTTCCAATTATATTTCGTCCATGTCGACACCTTTTGGATAGATTTAATCCTGTCTCATCTATGTAAAAGAATTCATGAGGGGCCTGGTTGGCCTTCAATTCCATAACTCTCTGAAACCAAGTTTGTGTATATCATTACTGTATACCATACTGTACTGTAACCTATTACTGTGTAGGTTACCTACTTGCAAAGTGCAAAGCTTATAGAACTGGACATTGAATTGAATATACACTATACCCGGACATATTGTCGTCGTAGCTCCTTGACTGTCTCACTGTTCCTCTCAAAGGGAACTGTGTAGAGCTGCTTCATCCGCACTCTTGAATTCTCTCAACAAATACAGACACCATTGGATATAAGCCTTTATTTGTGATGTCTACATTACAGCACAGTGCTTAGGGTCAGAGCACAGGGTCAGACATGATACAGTTCCCCTGGAGCAGAGAGGGTTAAGGGCCTTGCTCAGGGACCCAACAGTGGTAGCTTGGCAGTGCTGGGGATTAAACCCTGATCCACAGCCCAGAGCCTTAACCGCTTGAGTCACCATTGCCCCATTCAAGCTCACGATTACAACTACATTGTCCAAACACAGAGTGCGGATGAAGCTCAGTTGTGAGGCTGATGCTTTCTATATTACCAAATATCTCATGGTCCTCCACAATTCTAGTTTTAATTTCATGCAGTTTTATTGCATTATTTGCAACAACCATTTCTACAATGGCAAGCTCTTGATCATTATCGAGGAGCTTTCCTCTTCCCCCATAGGGTGAAAGACGTTGGATTCTTTAGAGGGGAAAAAATCAACATATGCATTACTGTATGACCTTATTGACATGTCAAGTGTGAATAGAAACAATCTATGTAAAATGCAATACTTACCTGTTGGTTTGTTGAAAGATGCGAATAATGGAGGCAACCGTTGACCGCCTCAAATTGGGTTGCAGTCTTTCACCAGCCTCTCTTAGTGAGAGACCGTGGTTGATTACATGGTCAATGATAGCGGCACGAATTTCATCACTGACTACTGTTCTTGCAGCCCTTGGAATGCCATTCTTACACCTCTACCTTGCCCTTTCCCTGGGCCTGCTCCTCTAAACACACACACACACACTCTCACACACACACACACACACACACACACACACACCTGCTTCCCAAACAGATGAACAAGTAGGAGGATCTTCATGATCTATAATGTTTGGATCTGTAGCTCCTTCAACTTCAGCACGTCTGTTTGTGTTAATGATTCTTTTACTGCCAACTTGTGGTCAGTGTAATTATTTCAGACTGTTGTAAAAAATCTTAGTAGAAATAATTAAAATATTATTCCTTACAATACTATAACCAAAGTAAAGTATTAGGCCTTGCATAAGACATATGTAGGCGATGTTGTAGGCCAAAGATGTTTATTGTAATCATAAACTTAGTAAAAGTAACCAGATTCGGGGCTGTCAGGCCTAGTCAGTCTGAGCACATTTGTAATAACAAATACAAACCTGTTATGTAGAATGGAAAAGACCATGGTTCTCAGACCTTAGCTCATAGCGATAACTTGTTATGTAGAATGAAAAGGACATTGGTTCACAGACCTAGGCCCTGAGAACTAAGGGGAGGAAAATCCATAAATGGGCATGTGGTGCTCATAAACCTGTTGTGCAGACTGAAGAAGGCCCAGGTGTTTAGTCTGAGGTCATGAAAAATAAGGGGAGGAAAATCCATAAATGGGCATATGGGTGAAAGGTAATGGGAAATAAGGGGAAATTAGGTCAGTGTGTTTAGAAAACATAGGAGATGATTCCGGTAAATAAGGTGATATGGCACCTGGGCTCCTAGGAGCACCATGGCTAACCCTAACCCTAACCCTAACCCTAACCATACGTTAAACAGAAGAAACATCTTCAGCGGGCAAGATGCTCTAACTACACTACACTTACTAGAAACAAAAATACAAGGGGTGGCACGTGTCACTAACCTAGTGTTCTAAACAAGTAGCTGTGGCTCAGTGTTGCATATGTGCATCACGTGATGTCTTACCTGTTCTATCTCTTTCCCCGTTTATGGTGTGATTTGATATTTAATCAGCCAGATAACAGTCGGTAGGAAACATCAGAGAGACAGGACCAGAATGAGGCATGGAACACTGATACAGCACAGAACACAGACTTAACCAACAAATTAACACAAGGATGGTACAGGACAAAACAAAAACCATACGAGTCAACCACCAGACAAACAAAAGACGCCGCGTGCCAGAGAACTCCCGCCTCCTGCACAGGTGTGCCTTTTAAATCCCACGTAGGGCGCCCCCATTGGTGGAGCTGCACATTGTCATCACCATGCATCACGGTGATTGGCAGACACACACTGACCTGTTAAAACAAAAGTGAGGGCAAAAGAGAAGGGAAGAAAAACAACAACAAAACACCATTCCAAAAAAAAACGAACAATAATATGGGGACGTAACACTCCCCTCCTTAAAAATAAACATGTCACGTTTATTTCAAAACAGATTTATCAGAGTATACTCTAGACAGAGCATCAGCTAACACGTTCTCTGAACCCTTTTTATGCTTGATGTCAATGTTTGGCAATTTCTCTTATAATTTGTTGGCTGATTGACCACAATAAAGAAGTCATTCTCATCCAGGTCTGAGGAGTTTTCTCAGTATTTTTGTAGTAATTATAGAGTTAACAGTTAAGTCTAACTAAAACAGTCTTTAGTAACCAAAAAGTCTAAGTGTGGAGATCACCCTGCAATGTGTCGACTTGGAGACCGGCTCTGAGTTACGACAAGACCCTTTGCTCGGTTTGCTGATGACATTGGGACAGTTTTGCAGTGCAGTGATGATGTACGATGATGATGATGATGATGATGATGTGTTTTAAGAATCAATATAAATCTCATGGAATTAATAAGAGACCATAATAAATGTTAATCTATGATTGTTGCAAAAACAAACGTTCTACTTTTAAATTGTTTATTGATAATATTGATGTATAACCATATAGCCCATAAGTACAGATATAGGAATAGAAGACAACAAAATAAGTAAATATATCTAAATAGATATAAGTATAACAGGACAGTAACAGTGTCAAGGTCATTATATCTGGCTAATCTAAGTACACATAGTTGTATTTACAGGTTCTGTTACATTCTCTCTCTTCTACATAGGATTTATTCTTTACTATGACACACTGATGTATTAAATACGTTTCAGTCAGGTTACAATCTGCTGGACTTGAAGGGAAACATTTAGATGTTACAGGTCATCTTTTTTGTTCTTGAAGATGTTTCCATCTGGCTGCACCCTCCAGGTCACTGTGGTGTTCATGCCATGTTCTTTCAGTTTCTTCTTCGTCTGATGAGCAGAATTAGGATTTATTCATTTAAATTAAAAAGAAAAAAGTTTTCACCCATAAAAGAGGAATTAATAAAAGGAGTGAATTTCAGAGACGTCCTGAGACTCACCTGCTCTAAAATGGACGACTGAACAGCAGGATCAAACACACTGCCAGCAGACTTCACCTGCAGTCTCACTATCTGATTCCTCATGTAAACTGTGGAATATACAAACACACACACACACACACACACACACACACACACACACACACACACACTAGTTTAATTTCCTTTCCTAAAAGTATAATTTGATCGTCCTCCACATTCTTCTCCTTGTACTGTCAGTTACTCCTGAATTAAATAAATAATACATTTTACATTTGTTTATCGGATAAGCTGTAGAAAATGAGTGAGTGAGAGAGAGTACATTTATTTATGTATTTATTTTTGTTTTTAAATTAAATAAAATAAGTGTATTGAATAAAATAATTCTTTGAGTATTTCATTTGCAATCAAGAATATTAATAGCAAAAGCTAAGAAAAACACAAGACTCACTTGAATGACAGAAAAAAGGATACGGGTAGGTGCAGATTGTATCATAGAACAGTCCGTTATAAACCACTGCACAGTCCTCATTGCCATAATCATTACAAGGGTATCCAGGAGCCCATGGTAGGTTTGAAGCGATGGTTCCATCTGACCACTTCCATGTGTCTCTGTAGAGCCCGATCCAGGAATCACCCTGGATATTCCACACTTGATATAACATGTTTTGGTCTGAACTGTTAAGAGCGCTGGCCAAATCTGTGTGATATTCTCTACAGTAAGCCTGAGCTTGAGGCCAGGACAGAGGTGTAGTGATGCCAATAAACCGGGCAGCACCACTGAAATTAGCTGTGGGAAAAAGATGAAGTTCATGTCTCAGTCATCTGTCTGTACAGGAAACATGACACCAAAATACAACCCAAAATGTGATAAACCAGTATCACGATATTCACTCACCATTATAGCAGATGAAGGGTCTTAGTCCTGTACATGGGCAATCCCTCCATCCATTACCAAAACCTATGGCAGCACATGCTTCGTTTCCACCGCCATTATTAGGATCTCCAGGGTACCAGCAGGTATAAGTGACATTCTTCAGTGGGAGGTCGTTTAAGGACCAGCGCCAGCTATTGATATCATTGTATAATCCGACCAAGGCATATGTTGCAAGATTTTTGTCTGCTGTTTCTTTCTTCAATCTTAGCCAATCATTATCACTTACGACTGTTGCCAGATCATTGTAAGTCACCCTGCAGTAATTCTGTGCAACAGGCCATGTCGCCCCTGTCATTATCAGGTCATATTTGTGAAGGACGGTTTGCAGGATAGCAACTGGGACCAGTCCTGTTGGTGATATTTAATTTTTTAAACACAAAGTTGAAAAAACTTTAACTACAGACTATTTGACTATTGATAAAATAATTTTATATATATATATATATATATATATATATATATATATATATATATATATATATATATATATATATATATATACATATATATGTATATATATATATATATATATATTATTAAATGATAATAATGACAGGTATATACTTAACTCTTTGATATATGTTTATATTGACTTGTTTAATTCTCATTAAATTCTTCAAATAAAAAAATTGGAAACTCCACACGTTTGTAAAATTATAATAAGATTTAAATATATAATATTTATACATCCTATATACATCCTATATTACATATTAATATTAATTTGTGTAATATTAATTATTATCAGGGTTTGAAATTAACACCAGGTAAAAATCAGCTGTAGCATGCTGTCAAATCACTAGCCAATTTGTCGGCTTACTTTTCATAAATTATATTCATTCATTTCTTGGGGATGTTCATGTAAGTCAAATCTGTGCAAATACTGAACTCATGAGTCATCATGAAATAGTAAATACACACTTTGTATTATTAAATACAAAATAATGTGGTGATACTTACATGGGGTTAAAACATTTGGTTAACAGGAAATATTTATTTTGCAACATCTGACAATTTTAGCACACCATATTGTACATCTTTTAGTCCACAGGTTTGTCTTGTTGTTTTGTTTGATGTTCTTTGTACTTGTACTGATTTGCCCACGTAAAAGGACAAGGATGAAAGAAGAAGAGGAGATGGAAGGATGAGGGGTTTTTCTAAGGTTAGTAGAAGTTATGGCCGATAACTTAAAAATTTAGTAGCCAAATTGGCTGTTGAGTGAAAACGGTCATTTCAAACCCTGATAATAATTTCATAAATTATGCCATTAGTGGTTTATAAATATAATCTCACCAGTGAGAAGCAGAAGAAGAAAAAGATTCAGCTTCATGATGGACAGCTAGCTGATGGAAATAAAATCTCAATCTTAAATAAATAAATAAAAATATGTAAGTATCAAATACCAAGTGATTTATTTGTGCACCTTTGTAAATGATTATCTAATCAAGTTTACATCATCATCAGGTGTCAGGTTAGGGCCAAAAGCAGTGAGGGATTACAGCACACATCAACCACTGCACACATTCAGACCACACACCAAGTCACATCATCACAAACACCTGAACCATGTCTCTGGACACTGAAGCACTAGTATTTAATCTGTAAAGCACTTGGACTTGGGCTAATGTTTATTGTCCATTGTCTGATCCATGCCATGTTAATGTTTATTCCATGTTTGTTTATTCTGTGCTCATGTTCCATAGACCTGGTGTTTATTCACTTGTTTCAGTCTAAATAACATTTACAAAACTGGCTGTTAATAAACATATGTTCATGTAATATGTTCTAAATTATGTTTATCATCACATCCATTAAGACACTGTACAGACATCACACAATGAAAATTTGGTACCAATTGAAAGTCGGAAAAATAAATAATACATTTCTTATATTTAAATATTATTTAACATTCTACAATAGTTCTTCATTAATTAACCAATAAATATTAATAAATATGCAACATCTTAATTACTTATAATTGGTTTATTACCAAACTTAAACTCAATGTGCTACATAAGTGTTGTTTCTGTGAATTCTAACAATAAGAACATTAAATCATACCTGTAATATAAAAATCTGAAGGCTGCTGTTTCTTCAGTAGCTCTGTTTTAGATCTTCACTGCTTGTACACAACTCTCTAAAACCTTAGGGGGATACTTCATCTGTTATCTTAACCCTGGAAAGACTCTGACATGTGATGCAGACTGATTTCCATCTTACTTTAACATTCACACAGACTCCAGGGTCCTTATTTCAATAAAACCAAATTCTGCCAAGATTCTCCTCAGATTTTAGCACAGAAAGAAAATGAAGGAGTTCATCAGGTTACTTAAGTGTTGAATAGCCATGTGCCAATAATCAGATCCAACATTCAGCATGTAAAATATGATTATGGCTGCTTTATAAAATCATCACTGTCTCTTTTGATAACTAGGAGGCAGCAATTTTACGGCAGTGAGATAAAATCCAACCCACTGGGAAACCAGGTGGGAATGTAGAGGCATCATAATGATTTAAAAATGATGGGTCTACAAAGGAGCTCCATAGTATTGTAATCATAAAGGAAGACCTGATGTGTTACAGAAGAAGGTCAGATCAGGATTCTTATACCTTTCCTTATTAGGAGAAGTGCACTATGACTATTTGAATGTATTTTCTTGGCAAATAAAGAGAAGGACTGTTCCTCAGTGTCAGATTAATGTGAAAAACAAGTCTACAACTATAAAAATAAGGAGTACTGCTTTCCATAGGAAAAGAATTGTTATCTAAGACCAGCGTTCTGTGTCAAAAAATCTAAATGTCACAAAAAGAGTCTCTTGTTACACAGTTGTGGAAATTTGTTCAAATTAAACACTAGATTAAATTCAAATATAATTTAAAAACTGTATACAGTATATCCAGAGGTGGGTAGTAACAGGTTACATTTATTCCGTTACATTTACTTGAGTAAGTTTTTGAAAAGATTATACTTCTAGGGGTAGTTTTAAATCACTAGACTTTTTACTTTTACTTGAGTAGATTTGTGAAGAAGAAACTGTACTCTTACTCCACTACATTAGGCTGCAATGAGCCTGTTACTTTTCTTTGTACCTCTTTGGTATTTTACGCATCAATTTTAATGTTTCATTTTGACAGAGAGAGAAACTTCTGCTAAGGCTCTACCACATGACTTTGTTTCACCAACCAAACGTAGTAAACAAACACAAACTGTCGGCAATTCAGATGGTGAAGTTTCATAGTGACATCACTGAGTGATTTTTTTGGTGAAATAGTTTGTTTCTGCATGTTTTCACACACGCTCACACACGTTTTACGTTGACCGGTGTGCAGTTTTCTGTTCAGCATGCCTGGTATGAAATGTGTGTGTTTCCTTCTGTTGTTTTGTCACTGGAGACAGACACACACACACACACACACACACACACACACACACACACACACACACACACACACACAATTTCTGAGAATTTATGGGCTCCCTCGTTCTAGTTCTGCCTGGTAAAAAAGTATAAAGGTTTATTTATTAAGTACTTGAAATTACCTGAATTATTTAAATTTAAGCTATTTTGTAATTAATTAATTTTAATTTATTTTATTGATTGGATGAGCCATAATTTTCCTAAAGATTATTTTGTATTTTTGTCTGTCTGATTGTTGTCTTGTGTTAAAAAATAAATCAGACATTACTCAATGGTTACTCAGTACTTGAGTAGTTTTTTCACCAAGTACTTTTTTACTGTTATTCAAGTAATTATTTGGATGTCTACTTTTTACTTTTGCTTGAGTCATATTATTCTGAAGTAACAGTACTTTTACTTGAGTACAATTTTTGGCTACTCTACCCACCTCTGAGTATATCTCCACATTTTCAGTAGTCAGAGTGCCAGATCTGGGATTTTGAGTCATTACCTCTGTTGCTCAGCTACTGTAGCCTACTGTAAATGACATGAAGCAAGATTCACTATCAGCCCTATTGAAACCACTAACCTTACTATTAAAAAGTCACTTAGATTTGAAACACAACAAAATAACATTCTGCATTTGTGTCTCCTGCTATAGATTTCAAAGCGCTTGCCATGGTGCAGAGAAGTGATGATGATATCGGCCCAACATCAGGAACTCACACAGGCTGTGGACTGACACCAGTTTGCTGACATCTTTTTCTCCAATCCTGGAGTCCTCCACCTTGTCCTCAATGAGAACAAATCCCCCCAGGGATGGTGGTTATACAGCGGCCGTACAGGGTCCTGGAATCTTGACATCAACAAAAAAGTGATGGCATCACTGAGGAGTCTGCCAACCCATGTTCCAGTCCCATTGTTGTTATGCCAAAGCCAGATGGTGCCCTGAGGCAATGACTTGCGAAGGCTTAACAAGGTCTCAGAATTCAACAGCTATACCTTACCCATAGTGAATCATCTGGTGGAGCACCTTGGGAGAGCTAAATTCATATTAATACCACATCTAACCAAAGGTCATTGACTTTGACCAAAGGTCAAAGTGCCACTGATCCCAGATGCGAAGGCCAAAATAGATAGATATATAGATAGATAGATAGATAGATAGATAGATAGATAGATAGATAGATAGATAGATAGATAGATAGATAGATCTATTAGATGCAAATCTGAATATTAAGGTGCATTATGTATATATAGTATAGTTCAGAACATTAAGGAATGTCAGCATTGACTTTTCCCTCCCAAGTGGAATTAAAGAGCTGCATGGCACAGGGAGGAACTTTCAGACCATGCTCAGCTATTCCAGTCATCACTGGAAATTATACTTAGACCCCACTTTCAATTAGCATTGGCTTAGCTGGACAACATCAGTATTCACTTCTCCACCTGGTCAGACCACTTATTCCATATGAGCAATGTCCTCTGAGTGCTCTTGAAAGCAGTTCTACCTGCTAACCTGTCTTACACCTTAGAGATATTGCAAAGCTAAGAAACATCCTATCTGTATCTGATGCTGAGTAGGTAGATCATACATTCATGAACTCAAGACCAGACTATTGTAATACATTACTAGGTGGTTGTCCTGCATCATGGCATGTTGTCAAGTTGGCACCACGGATTTCAGCTTCAGTGCTTATCTCCTCAGTATTTGCTCTGTTTTTGTTCGTTTTTCCTGTTATGTGTCAAGGAAATCTGATCAGTTTCACCAGGGATGAAGATCTTGTGGTGTGTTCGGCAGGACACACCACAAGATCTTTTAGGACGTGCAGGTGGGGAAAACACCGCTGCCTAGCATCCATCTGGTGAATCTCCGCTCTCTATCCAACAAAATGAACGAACTCCTTTTGCTCACCCGGATAAACAAGCTTTTTTCAAACCTTGCTGCTTTCTGCTTCACAGAAACCTGGCTGAACGACACCATTCCGGACAGCTCGTTAAGTCTGCCGTGCTTTCAGCTCATTAGAGCAGACCGTGACACAGAATCAATGGGGAAATCACGCCGCAGCGGGGTGTGTTTTACATCAATGAAAGGTGGTGTTCTGATGTAACTGTGTTAAAGAAGATGTGCTGTTCCGATCTTAAAACACGCTTCATAAACTGCAAACCATTCTATTCGCCACAGGAGTTTTGCTCGTTCATTCTGGTAAGTGTTAACATTCCTCCGCAAGCGCACGTAAGCTCGGCCCTACAGACACTCGCTGATATGATCACAGAGAGTGAGCAACAACACCTGGACCCTGTATTAATACCTCTCGGGGACTTTAATAAAGTGATTCTCTCACTCTCACCAGAGACAGTAACACACTTGATCACTGTTACACAACAATAAAGGATGCATATCACTCTGTCCCACGGGCAGCTCTGGGACTCTCTGATCACTGTTTAGTTCATCTCATACCGACCTACAGACAGAAACTGAAATCAGCTAAACCTGTATTATGGACTGTAAAAAGATGGACTTAAAAAGTGGAGCAGTATTTTACAAGCCTGTTTCTCGCTCACTGATTGGACTGTTTTTGAAGCTGCTCTTAACCTACAACAATGACAAGCCATAGTTCACTGCAAAAGTCAGCCAGCTTCATCAGGCCAAAGTGGATGCTCACAGAAATGGGGATAGAGTCTTGTATAAACAGGCCAAATACACACTGGAAAAGGAAATCAGAGTGGCAAAGAGGAATTATTCCGAAAAGCTACAGGATAAGTTTTCCAGCTTCAGTGTGGAAAGTTCTGAAAGCCATCACCAACTACACAACACCATCCCCCCACACTGTGGTGAATCAACAACTGGCAGACGACCTGAACGAGTTCTATTGCAGGTTTGAAAAAGCCCAATTCACACCTCCTGGAACCCCCGACTACGCCACACCTAAAATCCAGTTCAGTGAAGATGATGTATGACAGGTCTTCAGGAAGATCAAGAGTAGAAAGGCACCAGGACCAGACAGCATTTCACCAGCCTGTCTGAAAACCTGTGCTGATCAACTGACCTCCATTTTCACACGGATCTTCAACAGATCCCTGGAGATGTGTGAAGTCCCCACCATCATCCCCGTCCCAAAGAAACCCAAAATTACCGGACTAAATGACTACAGGCCTGTGGCTCTAATGTCTGTGGTCAAGAAATCATTTGAAAGACTGGTTTTGGCTTATCTGAAGGACAACACTGGACCCTTTCTGGACCTTCTGCTGTTTGCCTACAGAGCAAACAGGTCTGTGAATGATGCAGTCAATTTGGGACTGCATTATGTTCTGTAGCATCTGGACACACCAGGGACTTGTGTGAGGATCCTGTTTGTGGACTTCAGCTCTGCTTTTAACACTTTTATCCCATCACTCCTCCAGCCCAAATTAACCCAGCTCTCTGTGCCCTCCTCTTTTTGTCAGTGGATCACCAGCTTTCTGACAGACAGGCAGCTAGTGCGACTGGGGGAACTCAAATCCAGCACCATCAGCACTGGCGCCCCTCAGGGATGTGTCCTCTCCCTCTCCCCCTGCACACAAATGACTGCACCTCTAATGTCCCCTCTGTCAAGCTCCTGAAGTTTGCAGAGGACACCACACTGATCGGCCTCATCCAGGATGGTGCCGAGACTGCCTACAGACTGGAGGTTGAACGGCTGGCTGTCTGGTGAGACATGGAGGGGAGTGACATCTGCTCCACGCAGACTCTCCACTGGCGTCCCACAGGGCTCAGTACTTGGTCCTCTTCTTTTCTCCTTGTATACTCACTCACTTGGTGAAGTTATTTCATCACATGGGTTCTCTTACCACTGCTATGCTGATGATACACAACTTATCTTCTCTTTCCCACCCTCAGATGCCACAGCTTCTGACCGGATCTCAGCATGTCTGGCAGAAATTTCATCATGGATGACTGCTCATCAGTTAAAGCTCAATCCTAGCAAAACTGAACTGCTGTTCATCCCAGGTGATTCATCCCCAGGTCACGATCTTGCTATATCCTTGCACAACGATCTGATCTCCCCTTCAGCCACAGCTCGCAACCTTGGGGTAACCATGGACAATCAACTGTCCTTTTCCTCTCATGTTGCAAATGTGACTCGCTCATGTCGGTTTCTTCTCTACAACATTAGAAGGATTCGGCCATTTTTGTCCACACAGACTGCCCAGGTACTTGTTCAGTCTCTTGTCATTTCTAGACTGGATTACTGCAATGCACTGCTGGCAGGTCTACCTATGAACGCAATCCGTCCTCTGCAAATGATCCAAAATGCAGCTGCCCGGCTTGTTTTCAACCTGCCAAAGTTCTCGCATACCACCCCGCTACTGCGATCCCTCCACTGGCTTCCGGTAGCTGCACGCATCCGGTTCAAAACACTGATGCTGGCCTACAAAGCCAAAAATGGACCAGCCCCCTCTTACCTCAAAGCCCTCATCATTCCTCGCACTGCACCCCGCAACCTCCGATCTACCAGCACTGCTCGACTGGTTCCACCATCTCTCAGGGTAAGAGGCAAGTATACTACAAGACTCTTCTCTGTACTGGCACCAAGGTGGTGGAATGAACTTCCCATAGAGGTCCGGACAGCCGAGTCACTGGCTATTTTCAAGCGGCGGTTGAAGACCTACTTATTCAGGAAGCACTTCAACTAGCACTTCTTTCCTTATCTTTTGCATTTAAAAAAAAAAAAAAAAAAAAAAAAAAAAAAAAAAAAAAAAACCCACCTTTGACACTTTTTCATTGTAACTTTGAACAAATGTTTTAAACTCATGGTATCTTAAGTATGTAACCTAGTGAACCAGCATTAATGTATTCAGTGTTAGAGATTTAAGCACTTATGTACGTCGCTCTGGATAAGGGCGTCTGCCAAATGCTGTAAATGTAAATGTAAATGTATGGTGCAGTCTTAACAACCTGGAGCTGAACATGCTCAAGATAGTGGAGATGATAGTGGACTTCAGGAGAAACCCACCCTATATATATTGACATTACAATTAACAGAAAGAGAACAAAAGACTCACTGGTGTGACAGTAGAAATAGAAAATCATTAATTGATCATTAAACACATAAAACGTTTGTCACACTTAAATGTTTCAGATCATCAAACAAATTTAAATATTAGTCAAAGATAACACAAGTAAGTAAGTAAGTCTGGGGGAAGGCAGAGGCTTGACAGGGCCCTGACCATTGTCGCAAAGACCGCGGGGGAATCGATGTAACCCTGTGGCAACCTGGTCCACATATACTGCTGTCCCCTGTGTGTGAAGGCAAAGAGTGGCTGTGTGTCTTTCTCTACAGGAACACTAATGAAAGCTGAACAAAGGTGAATCCCACAAAAGACTCTATGTGTACATGGAATAGAGGGTATAATTGAGGATACATCAGGGACAATTGGAGCAACAGGAATGACAAGTTCGTTTATTTTACGCAGATCTTGGGTGAATCTCCAAGAGCCATCTGGTTTTGGAACAGGATTGACAGGAGTGTTGTAGGGACTAACAAATGGCGTTACCACCCCCTGCTGTAAAAGAGAATGAAGAATAACGTCAATTCCAGCAGCTTTCTCATGAGACAGAGGATCCTGTTTAATATACACAGGTGTAAGGTGTTTAATTCTGGCCTCATAAGGAGGACAGGAAACGCAGCCCTCGTTATCCTTGTGTTCCGCCCACAAAGAAGAAGGAACAGACTCTAGAGAGGGAGAGAGAGCAGGGAGAGAACAGACAGCGTTAACTGCAGCAGTGTTATATGGAAGTACACAGTCAGAGAGAGCGAGAATATCCGGAACAGAGGTATGGAGAGTTTGTACAGTCGAGCTCCATTCCTCCTAAATGTCGCCACACCTGGCTAAATCGAGTCCAAAACACGGAGGTGGACTCTGCCTTTTCCTGCTTACAGTTAGTAACCTGAGAGAGATCAAGATTAGCATGTTTAATATACAGCAGATATTTAGTGTGCTGCCGATGCAATTGGTTTAAAGCATCTTTATTATCCTTACAAAAATACGTGGAAACAACTTGAGTTTGAGTTCTTTTTCTTCCTCCTTTTTTGTTATATTTACTACTTCATCATTCTGAGGTTTTAACACAGGGACTTGTTAGATCAATCTCTCTTCATCATACTGATCGCCTAATTTATTCTGGAGAATAAATCAATAATCTGCTCCTGTAAAATGACAGTTACAAGAACTCTTAATTAGCATATCAACAAAATGTAATGGTTATCTGGTGAGGTAGGCAGATTAGAGGCCAACGGGACCTTTTTTCTTTTTCTTTAGAGTAAGGTGGTGGTTCAACACTTCCACTGTGGATCTCCTATACCCTCAAAAATCATGCAGTATGCAGAGGCTAAATAACCCGGATCAAAGGTACCATCACGTGGGTATGGTGAAATCTGAGGATTGGCCTCAGGCCAGCCAGCCAAATTCTCAACAAATGGTTGTGCATAATATCCTAAACCACATCGTATCATCCAATCATACGGTGTTTCACCAGGCATAAGCTTGGGAGAAGAGTTCCCCATTATGAACAAACAAAAATATTACAACAGGCAAAGAAAAGAGGCGCGGAGAAGTCAAGAGAGGAAATATACAGTGTACTCTTCTTAGATTTTCTGTCAAAACTAAGGATAACCTTTGTTGCTTTCTCATACGAAACCAAGGATAACCTTCTTGGCTTTCTCAAACAAAACCAAGGATAACCTTCTTGGCTTTCTCAAACAAAACCAAGGATAACTATCCCTCTAAAAGGGGATAACTTCTTCCTAGTAATACTTACTTTCGAACAGGTAGTCAATGAGACATGTCTTACCTGATCGAGAGTATCATGTCGGGGTCACCAAATTGTAAGAAAGATTCCTCCTCGCACTTGTCCGTGTCCCTTTATCTCTGCAAAACAATAAGAGCACTCTGGAGCACTGAGAGAACAAACCACACGAGTGAAATCAAATCTGGTTTATTCCAAACAGCTGCTCAAAGAACTGAGTGACAGAACAGAATATATATATGCAATGGAATACAGTAAGCTGTGCTGTATGAGATAAGGTGGGGGCTAAGTTTTTTTCAACATAGATAGGGGTATGCCAGAATGCTGCTTCCTCACAACTCGTATCCAAGCATTGAAGGTCAGAAAGCCTGTACATGAGCAAAGAGAAACTGAATGTCCTGCGAGTAATCTCACAAGCAGGTCAACCTATCTTGTCTTCTTCATCCTGTCAAGATAGAGCGCTAAAAGAACAGGATAGACTCAAATCAAGAACATTAAATCAGAAGAGGTTAAGATGACATATAACACAGAAATACATTTTTACATGACAGAGGTTCCCTGTTTCTGTTCCCTTAAGATTAAGGTTACGTTATCAGCAAGCCTTACCATACTACAGTATGTTCCTGATATTATGCTTATGTTTGCAGAAACACAAAGTACAAAAAAAAGAACACACTTATCACAGGTCAGCATGACCAGAGTGGGGAGAACATTCCTTTCGACAGAGAAAGAGAAATGTGGAAAGAAATGAAATAAGCACAAAAATTAATTAACATAAAGAAAATTCATTTCAGCAATAATCATTTACAAAGGTGCACAAATAAATCACGTGGTATTTGGTACTTACATATTTTTATTTAAGATTGAGATTTTATATCCTCCCTCCTTGAACTGCCACCTTATTGTGGTGGAGGGGTTTGTATGCCTGAATGATCCTAGGAGCTATGTTGTCTGGGGCTTTCTGACCCTGGTAGGGTCTCCCAAGGCAAACAGGTCCTATGTGACTGGCCTTAGCATTATGAGCATCAAACCAACTGCAAGTGAATTCAAAAGAAAAGACTCAGGCTAAATTTCTAGCACAATGGTGCTGAGGTGCAATCTTTAGGAAAGAGACAAACTTCTGTATGACAAAGTCTACAAAGACACGGACTAGGAAGGCTAACCGTTCTAGTCCATGTCAGATGATAAGATGTGTAAATGCTAATAAATATTATAGAAATATCTTTCACTTGCATTTGGAAAGTAACTCATGTTGCTGCCATTCAGCTTCTATCAGAACAAATCAGAAAGAATTTCTAGGTCAAGGCAAAGGCTATGGAGGTCATAAACAAACGACATCACAAGGTCAGAGCAGAGCGTGCCAACAAATATCCAAAATATATCCAGAGATGAGGAAAACAGAAGCTCTTTAGAGAGTCGTGTGCAAGCAGTGAAGATCTAAAAAACACAGATTTACAATAAACACAATTTATTGTAGAAAGTTGAGTATTTGAAGAAAGTAAATTTATACTATATAGTATTTAGTATGACACAAATCTTATCTACTTAAAATGTTAAAATATTTCATTAAGTAAGGATAGAATAATAATAAACCCTGAGTCTTTGGACAGACGTCAAACTCTAATACTGTAATATCCTGCTGTTCTGAGTTTAAACAAAAAGGTGGTTTTAAATTTTCATCCTAATGGATGATTTGAACACAAATGTAGGTGCTGATATTATTTTGAGGAACAAAGATGGACAAAGACTAGAATTATGTAACATGGACACAGAATACACAAGAGTGGAATTAACATGAACATGTCATGGATCAATACCAACATCTACTGTAGCCTTCACATTTCAAGGCACAAACAAAGAGACTGCACTTTTTGAGCGAAAGTTGTTGTGGCTCATAAAAAAAAACCTCTTACTTTCTGTGCTGAAATCTGAGGAAGATGGGTCAAAATTTGCTTTTATTTAAAGAAGGACTTTTGCTCCTATGTTATAGTTAACGTAATATGGAAATAATTTTGCGTCACACATGTGGGAATCTTTCCAGGATGAAAAAGAACAGGTGCAGGAAACAGATAAGATATTAGAGAGTTTTGTGTGCAGGCAGTAAATATCTAAAAGAGATCTACTGAAGAAACAGCAGCCTTCAGATTTTTACAGGTGAGTTATAATGTTCTCCTTATTTTTAGAATTGATTGAAATTTACAATTTTTAGTTGAACCAATTATAGAATTATTATAGAAAGTTAATACACACACACACACACACACACACACACACACACACACACACACACACACACACACACACACACACACACATTTGCACATAAAGGGTGTGATTTAAGTAATACCATACAAAACTAATAAACCCCTTAATCTTTGGTAAGCAGTGGGTTTCTAATGCTGGAATTCCTGCATTACATATGCAGGATTTTTTTACATATGAAAATATTTGAAGTCAATTTATTAAAGGAATTATCTGTTACTGAATTTCTGTGTTTTATGTACAGTATCATAACAGGCTTAATAAATATTATTATACTACATGACCAGAGTTTTATTATTAAGCAGTAATTAAATTGGTATTTTATAAAGATTTAAATAAGAATGTCACGTACTGTATTCACCCTGGATGCCGGATGCTGCGGCTCTCAGCTCTACACCACTCCTCCATTTCTGAATTGTTTACCTCCACAGTGGGGTGTTTTTTAAACCAGTCTTTAATCTGAACATACAGTACATCTGTCTCTGGCTCCATCACATGACATGACTGGACCACGATTCTAACATCTGACTTCATTCAGTTTTTCTTAAGTTTGATACTCCAGCTCACTACAAGGATCCTTTTTGCTACAATGTCAGTTTTATTTTGAAAGCCTTGCAGGCTCTAAGCCTTCGCTTCCATATGAAGGTAAAACACCTTTTTGTTCAGTGACACCCAACCTTGGAAAACCCAGCTAAGTTTTTTAGCCTCAGAGACCATTGTTTAGACTGCCCTTGATATGAGCTCCCGTTAAAGAGTAAGACCAATTGGGCTGAACATGAGGTGCTATATGGAGTGGAGGAGTGGAGACCAAGAGAAAATGAAAGATCTATCCAAGGTCATGGCTGAGGTCAATGAGGCAGCTTCCCAAGCCATGCTCATGAGCTTTTCATTCTGTCACTTATTTGCATGTGTCACACTTTTCAGCTCAATACGATCTCCTTTGCTATTTGTATCTTGTTTAGGGTAACTGTTCTCTAATAATCAAGGCTTGAACATTTAATCTTGATCTGTTGATTTTTGATCTCTAGATTTGTCCAAATTGTACTGTTTACTGATTGCCTGACTTTCTGATTGCTCTTTTTTATGCTTGTTTGAATTCCGCTTTGAAACCGTTACAGTGTCTTAAAAAATAAAATGTCAACCTCCACTAAAATCTGTCTCCGACTCCAATGCATGATAAAGAACAAATGTACTACAGTGTTAAAGTCAAAAGACAAAAATTATGAATAAATGTTTTTTTCATTTGTTCCTCAGCTATCTGTCCGTCATGAAGCTGAACCTTTTCCTTCTCCTGGGTCTCACTGGTAAGAAAAAAAAAAAACATGTTTTGTTGTTAATTTATATAGTTTACAAAATTATCATTAAAAATCTTAAATAAATTAATATTATATGGTTTTATGGTTCTATAACCCTATTCATATAATTTTTAAAACTGGATGGAGTTTAAAACAATGAAAGTTATTATGCTGTTATCAATGAGAGATTATTAGTGAGTTAAAAATATGTCTGTCATTAAGTTATTATTATATGAAGAATTTTATAATAATCTTTTTTAACCTTTTGTTTTATGTTTGTTCTGTAAAGCTGCTTTGAGACAATGTCAATAGTTAAAAGTGCTATACAAATAAATTTGAATTTGACTTTGAACTTATGTCGATAAATAAACAATAACTTTATATTACTTTACATTTATTATTTTCTGTTTCACTTCAGCGCATGTTGAGAAAAATTCATTGTTCTTTCTCATAAAACATTATTTAATTTTTAATTCTACAAAACTGGCACAATCTGCAATAACTCTTTGATGTATTTATATTTCTTTGATATATTTATATTTTATAAACTGTTCACTTCTGGATTAGTGGAGTTTTCAGTACTTACTGAAATAATTTCAAAAATCATAATGATCTATAACTAAATATAATTTAATGATAACTTATTGAATTATAAGTAATACATATAATTTGGAAATAGTCGAATATTCACGAGTTAAAGTTTACTGTGTGACAAATGTCACCAACAGGACTGGTCTCATCTGCTGTATCTGTCCTGCGAACCATCCCTCACCATTATGACCTGATTATGACAGCGGCGACATGGCCTGTAGCACAGAATTACTGCAGGGTGATGTACAATGATCTGGCAACAGTTGTAAGTGATACTGATTGGCTAAGACTAAAGAAAGAAACAGCAAACAAAAATCTGGCAACATTTGCCTGGGTCGGATTATACAATGATGTCAATAGCTGGCGCTGGTCCTTAAACGACCTCCCACTGAAGAATGTCACTTATACCTGCTGGTCCTATGGAGAGCCTAATAATCTCGGTGGAAATGAAGCATGCGTTATGATAGGTAGCGCTAGTGCATGGTGGGATGCGCCATGTACAGGACTAAGACCCTTTATCTGCTATAATGGTGAGTGAATATCATGATACTGGTTTTTCACATTTTGGGTTGTATTTTGGTGTGATGACTCAGATGACTGAGACATGACCTTCTTTTCTTTTCCCCACAGCTAATTTCAGTGGTGCTGCTCGGTTTATTGGCATCACTATACATCTGTCCTGGCATCAAGCTCAGGCTTACTGTAGAGAACATCACACAGATTTGGCCAGCGCTCTTAACAGTTCAGACCAAAACATGTTATGGCAGGTGAGGTATCCTCAGGGTGATTCCTGGATTGGGCTCTACAGAGACACATGGAAGTGGTCAGATGGAACCATTGCTTCAAACCTACCATGGGCTTCTGGATACCCTAATAATTATTATAGCAATTTGAACTGTGCAGTGGTTAATAACGGACTGTTCTATGATACAACCTGCACCAAGCTGTATTCTTTTTTCTGTCATTCCAGTGAGTCTTGTGTTTTTCTTGGCTTTTGCTATTAATATACAGTTGATGGCAAATAAAATACTCAAATAATTATTAATTTAATACACTTAATTAATTTAAAAATAAATAAAATGTTTTATTTATTTAATTCAGGAGTAACTGACAGTACAAGGAGAAGAATGTGGAGGACGTTCAAATTAGACTTTTAGGAAAGGAAATTAAACTACTGTGTGTGTGTGTGTGTGTGTGTGTGTGTGTGTGTGTGTGTGTGTGTGTGTGTGTGTGTGTGTTTATTCCAAAGTTTACACTATGTGGAGTCAGACAGTGAGACTGCAGGTGAAGTCTGATGGCAGTGTGTTTGATCCTGCTGTTCAGTCGTCCATTTTAGAGCAGGTGAGTCTCAGGACGTCTCTGAAATATGGAGAAAGTTTGTGTTTTAACATCAATGTTATCACTGCTCATCTGTTCAAATTTCTGTCATTCTGTCATATGCTTATTTTATTAATTACTCTTTTCGAGGTGACATTTTTTTTTCTTTTTAATTTTAATAAATAAATCCTAATTCTGATCTTCAGATGAAGCAGAAACTGAAAGAACATGGCATGTTGGAGAACACCACAGTGACCTGGAGGGTGCAGCCAGATGGAAACATCTTCAAGAAGAAAAAAGATGACCTGTAACATCTAAATGTTCACCTTCAAGTCCAGCAGATTGTAAACTGACTGAAATGTATTTAACCTTCAATATTTAAGCTTTAATCAGTAGGGGGCGGTAGAGAACAAGATTAACTAGAAGTAGAAGAACAAACATCTCATTTTATTGCTCTGTTTGTAACACAACCACTTTGACTTCATCTTAAATTTAATTTAATATTATTTTCAATGTTTTGTCAAATAATTATTATTTAATATGTTCAGCTTTTGCTGCAAGCTGCCACTGGACACAGTGATAAGGAGAAAGTCAAAGAGGGTCTGTTCATATACTGGGTTTAATACATCAGTGTGTCGTAGTAAAGAATAAATCCTATATAGAAGAGAGAGAATGTAACAGAACCTGTAAATACACAGTGTGTACTTAGAACAGTCAGATACAATGACCTTGACACTATTACTGTCCTTTTATTCTTCTCTCTATTTAGATATATATATTTCTGTACTTATGGGCTATAGGGTTATATATTAATATCATCAATAAACAATTTGAAAATAAAACTTTGTTTTTGCATCAACCAAAGATTAACATTTATTATGGTCCGATTTTATTAATTCCATGAGATTTATATTCACTTATAAGAACCACTCATCATAATTATCATCATCCTTTTACATCACTGCACTGCAAAACTGTCCTCATGTCACCAGCAAACAGAGCAACATGTCTGCAATAATTACACTGACCACAAGGTGGCAGTAAAAGAATCATTAACACAAACAGACATGCTGAAGTGGAGGAGCTACAGATCCAAACATCATAGATTATGAAGATCCTCCTACTTGTTCATCTGTTTGGGAAGCAGGTGTGTGTGAATATGTCTAGTCTTTGTGGTCTCATGTAACAATCCTTTTCCTATGAAAAGCTCCAGAGCTGTTTCTCAACCGGAACTTCACTGGTTCAGGTGAGGTGGAGAGGAAATGTGCTCTCACGGAAAGTATAAGCATTAGCTTTAGCTTTGTGATTATGGAAGAATACTGATACATTCAACCTTCTGTGAAGACTCTAATGCTGGATTTTAGGGAGTGCTAAATCCACCTCTGGGTATCCAGGTTTTCTCCTAAATAAACCATAATGCTCTATGCTAGCAGCTAACAGAGCAGTTGTGATGTGAAACCTCTGAAGATGCTTAGATTTCAGATTCTTCTGTAGCCGGTAATGCTGTCAATATGTTAGGATTACACGGTTATGGACCAGATTGCTAGGTCCCCTAAGGAGGACAAGGAAAGTGAATGCACAATCACAGACCAGGAAAATGACTGTCACCAAGATGGTTTGATTTACTTAAAGAAAAAGGTTTAAACATTTAAATGCGGAATGTAAACAATAAAATGAAAATGACACTGGAATAATAACAGTATAACACAAAGAAAATAGTTTTCCCTTTTCTTTTAACCCTCCTATTGTCCTCCTATACAAATTAGGAGCACTGAGTCAACTTGATCTTATCTGTTTTGACTGCTTATAAAAAAATGAAGTATATATGATAGCCATTTTTTTCACCTTTTTAGTCTAACCTGTTTCCAACATAACATATATTTTGCAAAAAAAAAAAAAAAATAGGGCAGGAGATTGTTTTGAAACCATTTTGACCATTTTTAATGTCAGCAAATAATACCTGTTTTTTTCCAGTCCAAATAGACTCGAATGTTTAAAAATCAAAAATTATACAATCATCACCATTCTGTGTGTAATATTTATTTTGCACTTGTAATATCTATTTTGAACACCTGATGTCATCTGATCAACCAACAACAGGCTACACACACACACACACACACACACACACACACACACACACACACACACACACACTCAAAAACATGCCATAATTTCATGTGAATAAAACTTCACCTGTTTTTTTTTACTTAATTTATGAACGATAAACCTTATGAAATTTTGCCATGTTTTGAGTAAAATAAGCAGAAATTATTAAATATTATTTTGGATACACACTGACTGATAAATGACAAACATTACTCAACATATCTCCAGGACAAAGCTGACTGATGCAACTAAATTCATAAATTGCTATGCCCAGTGCTTGTGTGTGTGTGTGTGTGTGTGTGTGTGTGTGTGTGTGTGTGTGTGTGTGTGTGTGTAGCATCATTTCGGTAGATCATATTCTGCCCTCTGCTAGGCAAAGGTATATCAAAAGTGAGAAATATTTACAAATGTATAGCCTTTTCTTTCTCGAGGCCTAATGAAATGCAATGCCCAATATGTGTGTGTGTGGGTGTGTGTGTGTGTGTATGAGTGTGTGTGAAATGTTTACAAATGTGTAGCTTTTGTTTTGTCTGGAGGCCAACTGAATTGCAATGCCCAATTCTTTGATCAGTGTTTGTCTGTGTGTATGTGTGTGCAGCATCATTTCGGTAGATCAAATTTTGCCCTCTGCTAGGCGAAGGCATATCAAAAGTGTGAAATATTTACAAATGTTTGGCTTTTTTTTCATGCAGGCCTAATGAAATGCAATGCCCAATTTGTGAGCATGTTTGTGTGTGTGCATGTGTGTATGCATGTGTGTGTGGGGTGTGAGTGAGTGTTTTGGGTATGTGTGCTAGTGGACATTGTGTGTGTGCATTTTTGTGTCTGTATGTATGTTTATTGCACTGAAAAGGGCAAAAGTGTGACCTATTGCCCCACTAAATGTGGCCGGGTCAAAATGACCCAAGTGGATCCAAAATGCAAATTATATACTGGTCTGAACACATAGTTCAATGAAAATAGACAAAATTACTTTTACTTGCAAAGTTCATAATTTGGAACAATCTTGGTAAATTTCAGGCAAATATGTGGAAAACCCAAGTTATGACATTAAAACCTTCCAGCCGGGTCAAAAAGACCCAGGGAAAATAGGAAGGTTCAAGAAAATGTAAAGATCTTGAGGTCCTTTGTAGTTACTTGACCTAATTATATTGTGTTTTGTTTATATTTGTGTTATATTTGCTAATTTGGATATTAATTTGCTTTTAAATTAATTCAACTTAACGTTGTTTTATAATCTATTATATTTTTGGAGATTTGCTTCCTATAAAATTGGTTAAATTAGCACCTTTAACCCACAAAGAAATATACAATTTCAGATACACAACAGATTACATGAAGTGAAATAAAGATATACATGAAAATTATTCAAACTTGTCAAAATGTATCATGAATGAATAGTTCTCAACCCATGGAACAAGAATATATGAATGTGTGTAAGGAAAATAGTCCTTTGAATCCAAAAGTCTTGGTATGATGTGTGCAATTATTGACCGTGTAAATGTTCAATAGTGCATCAATCAGTTCTGTGCAATGAGGTAATTACTGAGAAATACAGACAAAGCTGGGTGAATAACACTCGTAAAAGCAGATAAGGCACGGATCACTTGATGAATCGTGAATTCTCTTCTCTTTCATCTTTCTTAGGGTCCTCAAACTGGGAGGCTCGTCATCTCAGGATCACAGCTTTTCCTAGCTCTCACAAAAAACCTGACCTGTTCATACAGTATGAACAGTGCCATGAACATAGTAGACAATTAATGTCTTTTAAACTCAACATATCTTAAATACATTAACTATGTGGAAAATACTATTTGAGTACTTTGTCACTCAATATATAAGCAATAATTTACATAAATGATAATCATTTGAAAAAGCATTGTAAAGCTCTTTAGAATTGCAATGCATACAGTTAGAATACCCTACACATTCCAACTAGACAAATAAATGCATAAAACTCACATAAAACACTTTTGAACACGAATAAACTCAAACACTTCATTTCAGAGAACTAACATCACATTTTGAAACTCACCAAATCCGGGGAATTTTAACACAATTAATCAATCACATCGGATGTTAACTCGGTCCACAATCGACTATCATCCACTTCAATCTCATCAATCATCACACTAAAATAATCTAAATAAGTTTTATACAACATGTTAAAACATCATATGACATTATTTATGCATATTAAACAAGGATGCTTGTTATATTTGCCTTTTAATCCGCATTGAAACACCCGCGACCTGCGAAGCTTGTGCTCTCCATGCAATTACTTCTTCTCACCTCTGTGACGTCATGCATGGCGCCAGTCATAATAGAATACAGTGGTACCCCGCTTATCGACCTTAATCCGTTCCTTAAAACCGGTCGAAATGCGAAAAGGTCGAAGAGCGAATTGAATTATCCCAAAGGAAATAATGGATACCCAATTAATCCGTTCCCGACCTCCACCGATACCCAATAATTAACAATTTTTGCCCAAGTATTAATACTAAATTAGGCCATCCTTAAAAATATTCTTGTTTGCCGTAACCCGAAAGACCCTGTCAATTTAGGACCGACTTGCCGGTCGTAAATTAGGACCTTTTTTTTTTTTTGCATTAGGTCCAACCGACTTGCCGGTTGTAAATTTGTGTTATGACTGACGCAATTTTTTTTTTTTAACTCTTCAAACAACTACCATAAAACTTCAAATAATAGCCGAGTCCCAAATAGACGCCTGTCTCTTTTAAAAGCCTGGTGTGACGACAGGTTCGGGTAAATAAAGTCCGGTCTCAAATAGAGGCCTGGGGTCTCATTTATAAAACTGTGCGTAGGATCCCTACTAAAAGCTTACGTACGCGCAAAAGCCAAAAATGGCGTACGCCAAAAAAAATTCTGATTTATGAAACCGTGCATACGCACACCTATAAGCAACGTTCCCTTTATAAATCACAGATCACCCGCAGATGTGCGTACATGAACCAGCCTCAAATCCCGCCCTGTACACGCCCATTTTTAACCATAAATAGTCAATGCAAATCACTGCGCGGGCACGAGAGTGGACCTCGTTATAATGAGTTTCCTCTGCGCTCTGCGTGTTTAAAAATGGGGTGAGGAGCCAGCGTCTCAGGGGTTAGCCACTGTCGCCTGCAGGTTATAATTATATTAAAAGCAACATTGTTATAATTATATTAAAAACAAAATTGTTACATTTTCTACTTTTTAATATTGTTAAACTCACCAAGAAGCCAGCCATCACATACTGCGCCTGCATTTAGTCTGTTCCCTACACTGTTATATGTCAAGATAAAGGAATCATGTGTTGAACCAGTTCCTCCCCCAGTCCAAAGACATGCATGGTAGGTTAATTGGCATCTCTGGAAAATTGTCCGTAGTGTGTGAATGCATGAGTGAATGAGAGTGTGTGTGCCCTGCGATGGGTTGGCACTCCTTCCAGGGTGTATCCTGTCTTGATGCCCGATGACGCCTGAGATAGGCACAGGCTCCCCGTGACCCGAGAAGTTCGGATAAAAGCGGTAGAAAATGAGTGAGAGTGAGTGAATGTTGAACCAGGCCAGCGTGCCACAATGTTTGTGAGGGTTATGTTGGAGTCACATATGATTTACACATTAATAAAATGTACATGCTTTCTATTAACATAAGCAAATTTATTTTCAGATGGTGCCCTTATAGCAACATGAGCACAGTCAATTGCGCCGATTACATTTGGGAAACCAGACATTGCTTAAAATTGCATTATAATTTCGGCCTGTTCTCGCACAGTGTAGGGGAACCTAATGTATCGACTACCCATATTAAGTATACCATTCAAAACGACAGATATTATGGCACTCAGGGACGGCTGTGATATACCAGACCTACAGGGTGAGATGATAGATTCCAATAGAATTATTTCATATACAAAAAAGTCTTAGAGACAAAGTTGAGGATTACTTGTAGTTTTTTTATATAAATAATTTACCTGTCTTCCAATTCCCGCTTAGTGAACTTCTCCCTGACGGTTTTGTAATGAACACCGTAATAGTTAGGACCGATGATTAGTAGCGATTGTGCTTCATGACTGTATTTGCAGACTTTGACTTTTTTGTACGCACTTTAAGAGATGCGTGCATCCCTGTCCCCGCTTTATCATGGGGGGCGACGCGCATTCTCTTTGCGTTGTGTGTTTGGGAGAGGAGCATGCCCGGTCGGCTCTCGAGGGAGCCGGCTGCATGCATTGTGAGGGATTCCCTCTCCGCACGCTCCGATCTCGCCTGGCTGTATTTTCAGCTGCGGCTGCGCCTCGTGGTTCGGGTCCTGCGTCTGCCAAGCCTTTGACATTTTATGATGTACATTAAGGAAAATATTTAGTTTTTACACTGTGTTCTGTAGTTCTCTAATAAAAGGGTATTTCATGCTATTCTGTATCACATGTAGTTGCGCCATCTCCGTCTGCGCTCTCGTTGTGGACAATGTGACTGTAAGCGCTGGTTATTCATTTATTCATTCATTCATCTTCTACCACTTATCCGAACTACTCGGGTCACGGGGAGCCTGTGCCTATCCTCAGGCATCATTGGGCATCAAGGCAGGATACACCCTGGACCTCCGTCCAGGGTGTATCCTGCCTTGATGCCCAATGAAGCATTTTAGCGCTGATTATTATTATTTTATTTTTAATACATTTTGAATTACGTTTGGATTTTACTACATGTATATAGCCATATGTACTACATGTATATAGCCACATGTAGTATAACAATCGGCACAAATAACACTGTTGGATTTAATCTTCATGATAATGTAGATATAACGTATGAAATGGAGTGAAAATTAAATGTCATTAATTCTTATAATCTTTCTTCTCACATGAATTTTCTAACTTCAGTTCACGGCCTCACCATCCTTGTCGCCAATTCCCTTTGTCTCCAGAATGGTGCGCACATTTTCCCGTCGTTTGTTTTTTATAGATCACAACCTTTGCACGAAAACTGGCATAAGCACATTTCCAACCCCATTTTGTGCGTACGCACGCTTTATAAATGAGACCCCTGATCTATTTTTTAGTATCAGGTTCTATTTGATCTTTAAAACCTGTCAGATCATCAACATAACAAAGAGGTTAATGAACTTTCTTTTAGTCTTCAGTTTTTCTTAATTCTCTCAATACCACCATGGAGACAAAAAGAAAAAAGTATCATTTGACATTTAAGCTGACAGTTGTCAAATTTGCCAAAAACAATTCGGGAGAAGCAGCGGCAAGACAGTTCTCGGTTGATCCAAAGAGTGCGAGAATGCCGAAAAATAAAGCTGAACTGCAACGCCTGTCCGAGGAAGACGACAAAAGGGCCAGACTGCGAGGTGGAGGGAGGAAGAAGGCCAATGAAGAGCTGGAGGTGAGCGTGTGTGAGTGGATCCACAGCAAGCTGAACTGCAACGCCTGTCCGAGGAAGACGACAAAAGGGCCAGACTGCGAGGTGGAGGGAGGAAGAAGGCCAATGAAGAGCTGGAGGTGAGCGTGTGTGAGTGGATCCACAGCATGCAGGCAAAGCATCTCAGAGTCTCACGTGAAATGATCAGGGCCAAGGCAAAAGACGTATATGCAACAGTGAGTGACAGCAGGGATGAGGAGAGTTCCCTTTCGAGGGAACTTGACGCTGCGTCAGTGCTGACGCTATGGGAATGCTTCTTTGAGGAAGTTGTGTCTGAAGCTTTGTGTGCACACACGCCATTTAATGGCTCGGAAAGGACACGTGACGAAGTAATTACTCGCCAGTAAGTGCATATAAGGGCATCTACATCACGCTGCTCCAGCTTTCTTTGTCTTCAGGAAGCGCTCTGTGTATGTGTGTCGTTTGTCTGTCTGTCAAGTGCAGGGAAAGAAAAAAATAGGGAAAGACTAGGCAATATGTTGCAGTCAAAGCACTTTAAGAGATGCGTGCATCCCTGTCCCCGCTTTATCATGGGGGGGCGACGCGCATTCTCTTTGCGTTGTGTGTTTGGGAGAGGAGCATGCCCGGTCAGCTCTCGAGGGAACTGGCTGCATGCATTGTGAGGGATTCCCTCTCCGCACGCTCCGATCTCGCCTGGCTCGGGTCCTGCGTCTGTCGAGGCAGCGCGGCGGCTTCAATCATGGGGTTCCCAGGTTGAGTTAGCAGAGGCGGAGAAAGAGACGGGTGTTTCCCTTTCTCTTGCCCTCTCCCCTGACTCCGATCACTCGGTTTTGCGTTTGGGGAGCTCGCGCTGCGATTTCTCCCAACCCGGAAGAGAGCATGCTGCTTTCCGCGTCCGGCCCTGAGGAGCTTGACGTCGAAGGGGAGGGGCTTTCTACCTCGGAACGGCCAACGCAATCAGTCGCGTTCAAGGAGCTCCTCGAGGTAATAACTCGGGCTGTCGAGAACTTAAATTTAGATTAGCCTGAAGAGGTAGTTGGTGTCGTCCGTTCTAAGCTGGATGACCGCTTTCTGACTTCAGTCCATCAGCCACCTGCACGTAGGCGTCTGTCTTTTCTTCCAGACCTCCATACTGAGGTATCGAGGTCTTGGAAAAATCCCTATTCGGCGCGTGTATTTTCTCCGGCCATGTCATATTATTCAGCCATTATGGGGCTTGAAGACCATGGCTATGGAGCGATGCCTAGGTTTATCTGGCCAGTTATCTCTCCCCTGCATCACCCGCATGGAGGAAACCTGCCCTTCCATCCAAGCCATGTAGGACCACTTCGGCCATTGTGGGTAAGGCCTATGAGGCAGCGGGTCAAGAGGGTGCGGCGCTGCACACCATGGCAGCCTTGCAGGCCTACCAGGCTGACCTGATGGCAGAGCTGGATGGCGGTGAAGGGCTGGGACCTCAGGCGGTGTCCGAACTCCGTCGCGCCACTGATCTCGCGCTCTGTGCCACGAAGCAGATGGCTCGCTCTATAGGTCATTCTATGGCTGCGCTGGTTGCCATGGAGAGGCACTTGTGGCTCAATTTGACGGGCATAAAAGAGAAGGATAAGTCCTTTCTCCTGGATGCCCTGGTTTCACCTCATGGTTTGTTCGGCGACGCGGTTAGTACTGTTGTCGACAGGCACCAGGAGGTGAAACGCCAGTCAGCGGCGTTCAGGGAGTTTCTCCCTCACCGCGGGGAGCAGCCTGGGCCATCATCTAGCCGCCCCCCCTTCTAGCTCACTCAGTGCAGTGAAAAGAGCTAGTGTGGCGGCCTGTGTCCCCCCGTCTAAGACTATGGAGGCCGGTTCGCATGCCCAGGCCCGGACCTGTACGGTGAGAGGGGACCTTAGGTCTGTCATCTCCGCCGCGAAGGAGTCCTGACGCCCGAGAGCGCCCTTTTCAGAGATGCCCCCCCTACTGCCTGCCCGCCGATTTTGTCGTTTCGGGGGGCAGTGGGGCCTGTGTCAGCTCCCCTTTCTTGTGCGGATCTTCCCGATTTAGCGCCTTCCGGTGAGCTGTTTCAGGGCACGCGGGAGGTCTGCATGAGCTTGACGCCACTGTCACACAGCCTGGCAGCATGGAAACTTCTGCCAGGGGTGTCTCAGTGGGTCCTGGATACTGTAGAAAGGGGTACAGGATCCGGTTTTCCTCCCGTCCTCCGTGTTTTCAGGGTTTGTTGCCCACAATTGTGGGTGGGCACCAGGTGGTGTTCTTCCGAGAGGAACTCCTCTCGGTTCTGGAGAAAGGGGCCATAGAGTATGTTCCCCTCCCAGAGCGGGACTCCGGCTTTTACAGCCGATGTGTCCGGGGCTGTGTCCGATTCTGGACCTACGGGCTCTGAACTGTACTCTGAAGACTTACAAGTTCAAGATTCGAAGGACTGGTTTGTCACGATCGACCTCAAGGATGCTTATTTTCACATAAGCATCCTGCCAGAGCACAGGAAGTTCCTCAGGTTTGCTTTCAGGGGCGAAACGTACTAGTATCGTGTCCTTCCTTTTGGCCTAGCCCTTTCACCATGCATGTTTATGAAGTGCATGGACGCTGCCCTGGCACCGTTGCGTCTCCAGGGCATCCGTGTACTGAACTACCTAGACGACTGGCTCATTCTGGCCCTGTCGGAGGCTATGGCAGCCAGTTATCGAGATGCTGTGCTTGCCCACATGAGTCCTTAGGCCTCAGGCTGAACCCAGGTAAGTGTGTGCTTTCTCCTTCTCAGAGAACCACCTTTCTGGGGGTGGTTTGGGACTCCACCATGATGCGGGCAAATCTGTCTCCCACTGGGGTGGCCTCCATCTTTTTGGCGGTGAAATCTAATCGGCCAGGCTGCGGTCTCTCTGTCTCTGAGGCACAGAGGGTGCTCAGCCTCATGTCAGCAGCAGCCAATGTTATCCCTTTGGGTCTGCTTCACATGAGGCCATTCCAGCTCTGGCTCAAGGGGGCGGGCTTTCATCCTCGCAAGCATCCCCTCAGGGTTATACAGGTTACGCGCCCTTCTTATGTGGAAATATATATACGTATATATATCTATATATATATAATCATATAACTCATATAGGTTTATAAGCTCAACACTATTACAACATCTGGCCTACCCCCATATGTCCTATGACATCAATTGTAATAGTTCATATAATAAGACACAGAAAGCAGCACACAGGAAGCAGCACACTTGTAGCTCTCGCATCTTCCAATTTATATGCCTGGATGAGTATTTTTTATTCAATTCCGAGTTATCTTGAGTTTACACTTTAACCTACTTACACCTTAATTCTTGACATCGTATTTACTTGTCCCACAGCGTCCGCTTTTAGCCAGCTAGCATAACTAGCCTGTTAGCTCAGCTACTGCTAGTACAAGCTCTCGCATCTTCCACATTTTCATTTCACAGACTGGAGTGAGAGGCAGGGAGTTGACCTGCTCAGTCCAGTGGCTCGCTCCCACCCTGCTCTCCTCCACGTCCTTTCTCATCTTTTAGAAGCAAATGATATACAAGGTTAAATAGTCCGCTTCTAGCCGGCTAGCACAACTAGCCTGATAGCTCGGCTACCGCTAATAAAACCTGCTGTACTTGCTCTGTAACATCATGTCGGCTATGTCTCTGCCTTTGAGCGCAGGTGAGGACGCATTGGAGCTGCACTCGGTAGAACTGGAGCTGGATGTTGTGGAGAAGCATATCCGCGAACTACAGGTGAAGCAGGCCGAGCTGTGGGAGCGGAAAGCCGCGCTGGAAGCTCCCCGGTCGGTCGCTCACCTGTCTCAGGTAAACTCCCGGGATATAATTACCACTCCCTCCATCTCTACCCAATGTGTTTCTCTGTCCAGGCCCAACACACCCATGAAGTGGCCTGCCCAGGAGCTGTTCACTCCGGCGCCAGGGCACCGCGGGCCCTGGGAACAGCAGCAGAGGACGCGTGCCGGTCCCCGACCAAGGACCTCTCCCCCTCCACCACCGCCGGTCTTCGAGATCCCCACCCGAACCGCTTCGCCCCCCTTCGCGAGACAGACTGCGACAACGTGATCATCGGAGACTCCATCGTCCGCCACGTCCGTGCTATGGTGGCTAAAGGTAAGGCTTGGACTCACTGCTTGCCTGGTGCTCGTGTTCTTGATGTCTCTGCACAGGTACCTAGAGTCGTGAGCAGAAACACCAGAGCTGTGGTTCTTCATGTCGGCTCGAACGACACCAGCCTGAGGCAGTCGGAGATCCTGAAGAGGGACTTCAACACCCTGGTGGAGATGGTTCGCAGCACAGTGCCCACGATGAGGATCATTGTGTCTGGACCGCTTCCAACGTACCAGCGAGGAATTGAAAGGTTCAGTAGACTTTTTGCTTTAAATGAATGGTTACAGTCATGGTGTCAGGCTCAGAAACTACTCTATATCGATAATTGGAATGGTTTCTGGGAGCGTTCTAGGCTATTCTGTGCTGACGGCCTGCACCCCAGCAGAGTTGGAGCGGAGATCCTCTTGGACTACATCTCCAGGGTGCTGAACACCTTCTGACTGGTAAACTACTCTTTAAATTTAAATCTCAATAGCCACACTTCACCTCAGCACATTGACACAAAAAATGCACACATAGCTCAACCTATAGAAACTGTGTCTGTTCCCTGAGCAGTGAGATAAAAAAATAAATACATGAGAAGTTCTCGAAATAATCTTACTGTAATTAGACCAGAAAAATGCCAAAGAAACAAACAAAAACAGTTCTTAAGGTTTGGACTTCAGAAACTAGTTTCAGATTGATTCTAGGCCTTACTGACACAAAGTTACAGGGGTTTGAATGCAGATTTTCCTGTCCGCCTCGGTTGTTTTTCTGATAAACTGATTCATCTTATTTTTCTGGAACATGTTAGGGACAAACCAACAACTGAGAGTCATAGCCACATGTCTTGGCTTTCACCAAAAAAAAATTCAAGTCAAAAGACCCAAAAATGGATTTTATATGAATATTTTTCTACGGCCCTGGTCGTCGGGTGCAGCGTTTTTGTGTACTTGTTTACTATATAACTTTGAAATAAAAGGCTGCAGGCTCAGTCTGACAAGCCATAAATAAGCCTAGACTCTCTCTCTATCACTCTGGTGTGAAAACAGGCCTATAACTTGACACCCTGAGCTGTGAGAGGGACAAAAGGTCAGGGATTACGCAAGAATTCTTCTGCGCATCCAGTTCACGCAGACACAGGCAAAGAATGTAAAGCATGTCGCATACCGTTGGAATCGTCTGCTTATTGGCTAAACGGCTGTATAGGTCCCGGCCCATTTCATTGCTATTGGAAGGAGTAATTGTCAGTCAAAGGCGGGTTCCCAAAAAATGAGGTCATGCCACCATTGGCTTCCCAGCCATCTATCTCTGCCATACAAGCACCGATTGGCTCAAATGAGGGCTTATTTGATTCGTTAGGACCTGGGCTATAAATATGACATAGGCTTTGAATTTTTGAATATCCCAATTAGGAGTTAGAGCGGCAAAACGAGATGATGGCGCACTTCTGTTTCCAGAACACTAACGGAATATTTGCGGCGCGACCAGAGCGTTTTGGATTAAAAGGCTTACAGATTCAATTCCTTGGACCTGTGTGGATTTTTGTGGATTATTTGTGTTGGAATATATTACCCCAGTGAAGAAAGAGACTCGTCTAAAGGTAAGGGAAAAACCGGTCTAGCGCCACCTAGGTCAGTTTTGTCCGACATTTTTTTCTAATTGTATGAAGGCTGTGAATCATATTGTGCTTTGTGTGTGGGCTTAAAAAATTATTGAGAGTATAAACTTTACTAGGTAAATAGGTTTTTTCGTGTTTTTGGAGGATTTGATGCTTTAAAGTTGAATTGAAGCTTGTTTCTGGGTCATCCCCTAGTGGTCACTTCTACTTCTGTGCCGTGTATGGCACAGGGCCCGTAAGAGGTTAAACCAAATGAATACATCAGTCTAAACGAGTCCACACCATCAGGATATATCTATAAGCACGAGCCTCGTCTGACTGGTCGTGGAGGTGGTGTCGCCACTATCCTTAGTGATTACCTCACTGTTACCCAGAGAACACAGCGTAGAGTTAGTTCTTTTGAAGTGCTCGTCCTTAATGTTACACTATCGCACATGCACTCGAAGAAATCCCTGATGTCTCTTGCTCTAGCGACCGTGTACAGACCCCCAGGTTCCTACACAGCTTTTCTTAGAGAATTCACAGATTTTCTCTCAGACCTATTTGTTAACTTTGTCAAAGCATTAATTGTAGGAGACTTTAACATCCATGTTGACGACAAACGATGCTTTAGGACTCACATTTACGGATTTATTAAACTCACTTGGGCTCAAACAAAACATCACTAGAGCAACTCATCGACGTAACCACACACTAGATTTAATAATATCACATAGAATAGATGTCACTGATATAGATATCATACCTCAAAGTGTTGACATCACAGACCATTACCTCATAATGTACACACTACCTATAGAACAGACTAACTATGTCTCACCACGTTATCGACTCGGTAGAACCATTATTCCGACCACCAAAGACAGATTCACAAATAACCTGCCTGATCTGTCTGGACTTCTTACTGTACCATTAACCCTCTGGGGTCGACAGGCACGCCGGCACGTTTTTGGCGCTTTTTTCCTCTTCAACATGAAATCCACTTAAAATACTCCGTCATTCCTAATCATACACATACATGTAATACATCATTCGAAACTGTGAAGTGTCTACTTTTATTTGACTGCCTTCATAATAACAAAATGCTGTGCTTTTGGCAAATAAAGAAAATAACCAGGGTGTGCATTCAGACATCTCTGTGTCCTTGACCATCTTCCTGGAACATGTTACAAATATGAACTGATAACTCCGCCAATACTAAACACACGAACATGATACATATGTCTAATGAAAGCCTGAAATGTCTACTTTTAAATGATGTAATTAAAATCGAAAGCAAATATTGTCTTTTGTGCAATCTGTATGTGAGTAAAGAGAAGTACAGTTTTTCTGGCTCAACCTCATTAGCGCTAATGTGATCCCACCTACCGCATGCGCCCCATTCATATGGAAATTACCTGACGCGGGCTATGCAAACAAGATCAACGCCCCAAACAATGCTGTAAGAAGCACCAAGTTTTAACAGATTCCATTAAAGATTAAAAAAGATTCCATTAAAGATTCCATTAAAGATTTTAATTGTATTGTATTGTATTGGTCATATACAATATTGTTACTTGTATACATATTGTTACTTTATTATTTATTTTAAGCATCTGTCTTGTAGTATAGTGTCTTTTTGCTCGGTCTCTTGATTGGCACACATGCACTTTATGTGGATTTTAGGATTTTTTTAGTACTTATCTCTTGTCTGGCACTGTTTGCACTAGTTAAATATTCTAAATAAACAACAAACATAAAATATACACATTTAATTTGTCTTCACATTCTTTTAACTCCTTCTTCTTGTAATCTCCACATTCTTGTAACTCCTCTCTCAGTCACACACTTACCTGAAAGGCTCATTATGCAGCTCATTATGTGGGCCTTTGTCTTCTCAGGTGTGAATTACATTAATATGCATGATAGTTGACGCCTACTCGCATATGCCCTTTACAAACAAAAAGTGTCAATATATTGTTTTCTGTGAGCGAGTAAACAAGATGATTTTCACATAATTTTGAAGCAAAAACACTAGGATACAAGATCCAGTTCTCAAAAGTCCTGTGAACCAATGTTCTGTATGTGTTTTATGGCCTTATTCAAGTGATTTATAATGTTTCATTTTTCACTAACCACGCATAAACATTGTTTTCTCAAAAACACAATCATGTACATACATGCTGCTCACATATTATTGTAGTCCAGTTTGTGCTGATTACAGTGATATTAGACTTTAGCCATTTATATCTTCATAAGCAACTGAAAAAAGCACAAATATCAGGGTATGTCAAAACTTCTCCAGGCCCAAAAATACCCTTAGACCCCAGAGGGTTAATCTCAAACGACCTGATTGCAATGACTAACAGCATAGACGCTATATTCACTAGCACATTAGACACTGTTGCCCCAGTCAGATTACAGAAGGTTAGAGATAAAACACTTGCACCATGGTATAATAGTCATACTCACACCCTCAAGAGGGAGACCCGTAACCTTGAACGGAAATGGAGAAAAACTAAATTAGAGGTTTTTAGTATTGCGTATAAGGACAGTATGTCCAGCTATAGACAGGCTCTAAAAGCTGCCAGGGCTGAGCACCTGAGCAAACTCATAGAAAATAACCAGAACAATCCCAGGTTTTTATTTAGCACAGTGGCTAGTTTAACAAAAAAACAGAAATCTGAACACACTATTCCATCACATTTCAGTAGTGAGGACTTTATGAGATTCTTCACTGATAAAATCGAAAGTATCAGGAATAAAATAGTTGACGCTCAACATATGAGAGCAACCAGTGACACAATCTCACCTAAGGCTTTACAGAGCTTTACAAGTACAGGACAGGAAGAGTTAGATAAACTTATTACTACAGCTAAATCAACAAAATGTTCACTAGACCCCATCCCAACTAAACTACTGAAAGAAGTGTTACATAAAGCTGGTGAGCCTCTTCTTAATATCATTAACTCCTCGTTATCTTTAGGTTATGTCCCGAAATCTTTTAAGTTGGCAGTTATTAGGCCACTCAACAAAAAACCTAACTTAGATCCTAATGAACTATCAAATTACAGACCTATCTCACACCTTCTATTTATGTCTAAAATACTAGAAAAGGTTGTGTCGGTTCAACTGAGCTCCTTCTTACAGGAGAGCAACATCCTTGAAGAGTTTCAGTCAGGTTTCAGGCCCCATCATAGCACAGAAACTGCACTTGTTAAAGTTACAAATGATTTGTTCTTAGCTTCGGACCAAGACTGTATGTCACTATTAGTTCTACTTGACCTTAGTGCTGCATTTGACACTATAGACCACAACATTCTTCTAGATCGCTTACAAAATTACACAGGTATTCATGTACAGGCTTTAAGTTGGTTTAGATCCTACCTGTCAGACCGATAGCATTTTGTAGAATTAAATGGTGAATCCTCCAGTTTATTACCAGTTAATTATGGGGTCCCTCAAGGATCAGTTCTAGGACCTCTTCTTTTCTCTATATACATGTTTCCATTAGGGAACATTGTTAGAAGACATGGGATTAGTTTCCATTGTTATGCTGATGACACACAGTTATATATCTCATCAAAACCAGATGAAATAGCCACAGTGTCCAAATTAACTCAATGCCTTAGAGAGATAAAAGACTGGATGAGCTGCAACTTTCTATTGTTAAACTCCGATAAGACAGAAATACTACTCATAGGCCCAAAAACCAGTGCACAGAAACTCTCCCAATTTAACTTCCATTTAGAGGGATTTACTGTTACTAGTAGCCCGACAGTGAAAGACCTGGATGTTATATTATACAGCAACTTGTCTTTTAAAAATCATATCGCTCATACTACCAAAACAGCGTTCTTCCACCTTAGAAAAATTGCCAAGCTGAGAAACATCCTGTCTGTATCTGATGCTGAGAAGCTAGTTCATACATTCATGACCTCTAGATTGGACTATTGTAATGCATTACTAGGTGGTTGTCCTGCATCTTTAATAAATAGGTTACAGTTAGTCCAAAATGCAGCTGCCAGAGTTCTCACTAGGACAAGAAAGTATGACGATATAACCCCAATTTTATCATCTCTACACTGGCTACCTGTTAAGTTTAGAATTGATTACAAACTGCTGCTCTCTGAGATCACAAAACTCAGGTCTTGTGGTAGTTCCCAGAATATCTAAGTCTACTAAAGGTGGTAGAGCATTTTCTTATTTAGCTCCCAAACTTTGGAATAGTCTTCCTGATAGTGTTCGGGGCTCAGACACACTTTCCCAGTTTAAATGTAGATTAAAAAGTCATCTCTTTAGTCAGGCGTACACATAATACATCCTATAATATAATGCACTAGTACATCAGACCTGCACATTTTTATGAACAGCAGATATGTTAATACCTTTCCACTGCTTCTCTCTTTTTACCCATCCCGAGGCATCCAGACACCAGTTCCCAACGTCCTCTGTGGGACGAAGCCTTTGGACGTCCACTGAGCCGAGGCCGACTCTAAGAATCCTGAGACATCTCCAGTTAAACTCCTGTGATACTAAGGAGATCCAAAGTCCATGATCCTTACACCAATACAACATTTATCTGACTGTATATTACAATCATACCCCCAGTGTCACCCATATGAGGATGGGTTCCCCCTTTGGTCCGGTTCCTCTCAAGGTTTCTTCCTTTACCAATTTAAGGGAGTTTTTCCTTGCCACTGCTGCCTGAGTCACCTCAGACTTGCTCATAGGGGAATAAATACATACACATTGTGAACTATATATATATAGTTCTATATAACTATATATATATATATCTAATAATAATCTAGAATTTTTATTCTGTCAATTCTTTTACTTTTATTATTTGTTATTTCCTTTATCATTAATTATGTCTACCATCTGCTCTATGTTTATGTTCTGTAAAGCTGCTTTGAGACAATGTCTATTGTAAAAAGCGCTATACAAATAAACTTGAATTGAATTGAATAAGAGCACATATCAAGATTTTTCCCAACAGATCCTGTCAGGAGGGATCTCCTCTCTCAGGCGCAGTGGGCAATTCTTCACCTCCGCCCCGAGATGTGGAAGCTTTGGGTCTGGCCCCTGAGGGGGACCAGCTCCTAGATGCAGGCCTCTCAACTGAGGTGACAGAGACTCTTCTGAATGCTAGGGCTCCCTCCACTAGGAAACTATATGCTCTGAAGTGGAGGCTTTTTCGCCTCTGGTGTGACGAGCACTCTTAGGATCCAGTTCACTGCCCGGTTGGTACAGTGCTGGAGTTCCTGCAGTCTTGCTTTTCTAGGGGCCTGTCCCCGTCTACTCTAAAAGCGTACGTGGCCGCAGTTGCCGCGATCCACGAACCTGTCCTTGGGGCCTCCTTGGGTAGGCACCCTTTGGTCTCTCGTTTTCTGCGTGGTGTCAGGTGCCTGAGGCCTTCCTCTAGACCATGCCTTCCTTCCTGGGACCTCTATGTGGTCCTGGAGGGGCTGCAGGAAGCCCCCTTTGAGCCCTTGGAGTCAGCCTCTGAGAAGTTTCTGACCCTGATGTCGGCTCTGCTTCTTGCCTTGGCCTCTCTCAGGAGAGTCGGGGATTTTTAGGCTTTGTAGATCACCCCTGCCTGCTTAGAATTTGCCCCCGGCATGTCCAAGGCTATCCTGCACCCCAGGCCAGGATATGTCACTAAGGTGCCCAGGATGGCAGGATGTCCTATCATCCTGCAGGCCTACTGTCCCCCGCCCCATGAGTCCACGGAACAGGAGAGGCTGCACTTGTTTTGCCCGGTAAGGGCCCTGAGGACTTACGTCCACCGCTCTAGCTCATGGTGTATCTCCTCCGCTCTGTTTGTCTGTTTTGGGACCCGGAATAGGGGTAATCCGGTTTCCAAACAGCGCCTGGCGCACTGGGCGGTGGAGGCCATTACTCAGGCCTATGAGGTGCGCGGTCATGCCTCACCTCTTGGCATCAGGGCCCACTCCACTAGGGGTATCGCCTCATCCAGTGCCTTGGCCAGGGGTGTCCCCATTGAAGATATTTGTGCTGCGGCAGGATGGTCCTCTCCGCACACCTTTATCAGATTCTATGACCTGGACTTGGACCCCACTCCAGGGTCCCAGGTACTGCGGGGCCTATGATGTGCTGTTCCCAGTCTGCTCGTGCTCTCTCACGGCCTCTGGCGCAGTCATCGACTGGTGCGTGGCGGCGTGGGTATTGGCATTCCCATAGCGTCAGCACTGACGCAGCGTCGAGTTCCCTCGAAAGGGAACTACACCAGGTTACGTATGTAACCCGGGTCCCTGAGAGGGGAACGAGACGCTGCGTTGCTGGCCACGCCCCAGGCATCCGTTCGCGCTTCCTTCAGACAAAGAGAGCTGGAGCAGCGTGACGTAGATGCCCTTATATGGACTTACTGGCGAGTAATTAACTCCGTCACGTGTCCTTTCCGAGCCATTAAATGGCGTGTGTGCACACAGAGCTTCAGACACAACTTCCTCAAAGAAGCATTCCCATAGCGTCAGCACTGACGCAGCGTCGAGTTCCCCTCTCAGGGAACCGGGTTACATACGTAACCTGGTGTAGTTACATACGTAACCTGGTGTAGTTTTACTGTAGTTTTACGCACAACTGTGGCCCAGAAAGATGCCAAGACCTTCACTGAGAAACTGGTGAATTTTGTCACATATACTACACGGATTATTAAGGCAAAGAAAATACAGCCGAAAAACATTATAGCCATGGACGAAATAATGGTGTGGTTTGATATGCTGGGCTCTACAATGGTGGATGCAAGAGATGCGCGCAGTGTTCCACTGAAAACCACAGGCCATGAGAAGAGCCACTTAACTGTGGTGTTGGCTGCGAAAGCAGACGGGACCAAATTAAAACCTTACATTGTCTTCAAAGGGGGGATCAAGGAGGTGAAATCAATGAAAAATATCAGTGGGGTGGTGGTGGCCACGTCCAAAAATGGATGGATAAACGAGGAGTTGACTGCAGACTGGCTTCAGAGAGTGGTGGGGAAGCTCAACTTCGCCCCTCGTCTCCTAGCCTGGGATTCATATCACTGTCATATCAACGTAGCGACCAAAGCTGAGCTCAAAAGGGGCTACAACATAACCACGGCTGTGATACCCAGTGGATGTACAAGGTACATACAGGCCCCTGACGTCGTATGGAACCAACTATTCAAAGCCAGCCTGCACAAGTCCTATGACAACTGGATGGCAGGGGATGTGGACAAAGAGTACACAGCTGGAGGAAATATGAGGGCCTGTTAATGTAAGCAAGGCAGGCAGAGTTAGCGGAGGCCGGAGAGGGAGAAGTGGAGGAGAGCCACGAGGAGGTGGAATTCGCCAATGAACTTGTAATTGAGGATCGCAGGGATGACGATAGTGATGAATAGAGTAATTTTCTATCACATGATTTCAATTGTTTAACATGCTAGCCTTCATTCTTTCTTGATGATGTGTTTCGGGCAACAAGTTCATATGCTCGATGGATTTTAGCGGTAACTTGTATTGTTCTGCAAATTGCTGTCACATTGTTTAATTTTTTGTGCTGCCAATAATCTAAGACATTTCTTACATTAAATGATTTGTTAAACACATTTGAATTAATTATAAATAAAATGTAATATAATGTAATATAATGTGGTAACCTTCTACTGTCATGCAAATTAAAGGCCTGTCTCTTATAGACGCCTGTTTCAAATACAAGTTGGGGCAGTTCGGCGATTTGGGTAAATAGAAGCCCGGGCTATTATTTGAAGTTTTACGGTAATACAAAAGCAACAAAATAATATTAACGGGTTCGGGCACCATAATACATCTAAAAAATTCACTAAAACAGCTCAACACCGCTTTAACTTGGCACGACGTTCTGGAAAAACTGTGTCCAGCATCAAAATAAGGTTTGCAATGATGCGCCCGAAGGCACGGGTTGAAGACAGTCAGTGATGTCATGATATGCTAATTTGTTTAAAGTCATACCTATGTAATCACCATCAGCAAAATTTTACCTTTTTTTTTACATTGAAAAAAAAAACAATATAGACCTACCTACTGACCCTTTTTTTTGTTTTCCTGTTACTGCAAACCAAAATAAACACTAAATAACACTAATATTGTTCACAAACCGAAGTTTAATTTACGATAGATGCTCTCTCCACGAAGGCTGAGGCGAGACTGGGAAGATACTTCCCCTCGCGCTACGTGCGTCAAGGTCAATAAGCGGGGATTTGGTCCTTCAGCGGGCGCAAATTTCGTTTGAAAAACTGTTCGCTAAGCGAAAAGGTCGATGTCCGAGCCGGTTGATAAGCGGGGTACCACTGTATAACGTTAGTGGGTTTCATTTATTTATTTATTTATTACTTACTTACTTACTAACTGTTACCGTTACCATATGGTGCGTTTGTCTGTTACTTTTTTAAATTAATTCGTTTTGTTTTGTTTACAGCAGTGACACGGTGTAGGATCGTGGATGCCAACCTGTAAACACAAAGATGCCGCACTGTGGGCGTGTTTCCATTTATTCAAGTACGTGTGGAGGTAATCGCAAGTCAAGGAGAGAGCAAGACGAGTTTCTCTAAATGGAAATATGCTCATTATTTCACTTTAATTAGGCATTAAGACAAAAAGCTTTTATTTTCAAATGTAAGCTGTGTCTTTCTTCGATAAACAGCAATTCCAATCTGGAGGTAGAAACTACAGGCCTCAACGAAGCTAGAATCTAACCCGGTGTCGGTGGACACACTCGAAGTGACTCAAGTCCCTCCAGCCAAACAACAGCGACTAGATTTTAACCGGACTGGCAGCCAAGGACAGATCAACAAACAGTTTTGTGTTTGTATAGACTATAACGCATAAAAGGGCATTAACAGGAACATTAAAGAACGTTCTTTAAAGAAGTAATTAGTAACTATCACAACACTGGTTCGAATCTCTTGCACCTGGCACCCCTCATCACCTTTCGACATAAAAGACACTCTCATACACACACTTGGTCCGGTCTCGTAAATACTACATGCTGGATCTTCTAACCTGACTCTCTCTTTTCTACCAGTAGTTTCCCAAGTTCGTAGTCCACCAAAGGATCTAGGTATGTTGGAGCTTCACCTGGACTTATCAACACTCACTCACTTCATTCACTTCTGCTTTTGATAAACTCTGTGATTGTACTTCATATCTGCCTCCGTCATCTTCTGTCCCTGACAGCTAATTGTTTCAGAACATTTTTACAAAAAAACAAATAACTTAAAATAAAGGTTTACCTCATCTAATGGAAGTTAAATCATTCACTGCACATGTTCCACAAGGAGATTTTTGTTTATCGTACTTTGCGACAATTTAAATGAGTTTGTAAATCATTTAATACTGTTAACAGTTTCATTTACATGAGTGTACAAAGTCTGACAAATTTCAAACTGAAAAGCAAAGTCCATTTGCATTTTATTTACAAGTCAGTCAGAAAAATAAGTTGATGACCAGAAGGATGACATGAAGGTGCTTAAGATCCAAATAAATGTGTATATATGTATATATATATGCGTCATCGGGCATCGAGGCAGGATACACCCTGGACGGAGTGCCAACCCATTACAGGGCACACACACACTCTCATTCACTCATGCAATCACACACTACTACAAATTTTCCAGAGATGCCAATCAGCCTACAATGCATGTCTTTGGCCCGAGGGAGGAAACCAGAGTACCCGGAGAAAACCCCCGAGGCACGCGGAGAACATGCAAACTCCACACACACAAGGCGGAGGCGGGAATCGAACCCCCAACCCTGGAGGTGTGAATCGAACATGCTAACCACTAAGCCACCGTGCACCCCCTAATAAGACGATCTTTTTGTGACATTTGGACCTGTGACACTGAAGGCTGGACTTAGATAACACTTCAGTTTCCATGGAAAGCAGGACTCTTTATTTTTATAGTTGTAGTCTGCAGCATGAATGTTTTACTCCAAAAATGGAGAGCAGTGCTAGTTTTTATTTTCTAAGTAAATGTATTCAAATTGTCTCAGTGCACTTCTCACACTAAGAGGTGTAATAATCTAGTCTTTACCTGTTTTTGTCCTTTAACACATCATGTAGATCTTCCTTTATAAATACAATACTATGTAGCTCCTTTGTAGAGCCATCATTTTGAAACATTATGATTGAGATGCCTCTATATTTTTCATCTGGTTTCCCAATGGGCTTGATTTTATCTCACTGCCCAAAAATGCTGCCTCCTGGTTACCACGAAGAGACAGTGATGATTTTATAAAGCAGCCATGATCATATTGTACATGCTGAATGTTGGATATGATTATTGGCACATGGCTATTCAACTCTAAAGGAACCTGATAAACTCCTTCACTTCCTGTCTGTGCTTAAATCTGAGGAAGATGGGCAGAATTTGGTTTTGTTAAAATAAGGAGTCTCGCTTCAAGTGACAGTTAAAGTAAGATGGAAATCAGTCTGCATCACACGTCAGAATCTTTCCAGGGTTAAAATAACAGATGAAGTATCCAGCCAAGGTTTTAGAGAGTTGTGTACAAGCAGTGAAGATCAAAACAGAGCTACTGAAGAAACAGCAGCCTTCAGAGTTTTATATTACAGGTATGATTTAATGTTCTTATTGTTAGAATTCACAGAAACATAACATTTATGTAGCACATTGAGTTTAAGTTTGGTAATAAACCAATTATAAGTAAGTAAGACGTAGCATATTTATTAATATTTATTGATTAATTAAGGAAGAACTATTGTAGAATGTTAAGTAAATAAATATAATATTTAGATATAGGAAATATTACTGTGATTTTTACTGAATTTCAATTTGTACCAAATTTTCATTGTGTGATGTCTGTACAGTGTCTTAATGGATGTGATGATAAACATTAATTAGAACATATTACTTGAACATACATTTAATTAAAAGCAGTTTTGTAAATGTTCTTTTATAGAGGTTTTAATAAGAATATATGTGATGCAGTGTCTATGGTGTTCAGTGTTGTCCACTTTAAAACGTGACATTTTACATGTAAAATGTTTCTTTAATTTAGACTGAAACACATGAACAAAGACCAGGTCTATGGAACATGAGCACAGACTAAACAAACATGGAATAAACATTAACATGGCATGGATCAGACAATGAACAATAAACATTAGACCAAGTCCAAGTGCTTTACAGATTAAATACTAGTGCTTCAGTGTCCAGAGACATGGTTCAGGTGTTTGTGATGATGTGACTTGGTGTGTGGTCTGAATGTGTGCAGTGGTTGATGGGTGCTGTAATCCCTCACTGCTTTTGGCCCTAACCTGACACCTGATGATGATGTTAACTTGATTAGATAATCATTTACAAAGGTGCACAAATAAATCACTTGGTATTTGATACTTACATATTTTTATTTAAGATTAAGATTTTATTTCCATCAGCTAGCTGTCCATCATGAAGCTAAATCTTTTTCTTCTTCTGCTTCTCACTGGTGAGATTATTTTTATAAACCACTTATGGCATAATTTATGAAATTATTATCAGGGTTTGAAATGACCGTTTTCACTCAACAGCCAATTTGGCTACTAAATGTTTAAGTTACCGGCCATAACTTCTACTAACCTTAGAAAAAACCCTCATCCTTCCATCTCCTCTACTTCTTTCATCCTCGTCCTTTTATGTGGGTAAATCAGTACAAGTACAAAGAATATCAAACAAAACAACAAGACAAACTTGTGGACTGAAAGATGTACAATATAGTCTGCTAAAACTGTCAGATGTTGCAAAATAAGTCTTTTCTGTTAAACAAACGCTTTAACACCATGTATCACCACATTACTTTGTATTTAATAATACAAAGTGTGTATTTAATATTTCATGATGACTCATGAGTTCAGTATTTGCACAGATTTGACTTACATGAACTTCCCCAAGAAATGAATGAGTGAATATAATTTATGAAAAGTAAGCCGACAAATTGACTAGTGATTTGACAGCATGCTACAGCTGATTTTTACTTGGTGTTGATTTCAAACCATGATAATAATTAATATTACACAAATTATTTTAACATGTTTAAATATTACATATTTAAATTTTATTATAATTTTACAAAAGTGTCTGGAGTTTCCAAAAAAATATTTTTTTTAGGGAATTTAATGAGAATTAAACCAGTCAATACAAACATCAAAGAGTAAAGAATATACCTGTCATTATTGTACAAGTTAATAAAAAAATAAACAAATATTGTAATTATATTTAATTGTATATTTTATTTTATTATATTTAATTGTTTTATCAATAGTCAAATATTCAGCAGTTATAGTTTACTTTGTGTATAAAAAATAAAATTATCACCAACAGGACTGGTCCCAGTTACTATCCTGCAAACTGTCCTTCACCATTATGACCTGATAATGACAGGGGCGACATGGCCTGTTGCACAGAATTACTGCAGGGTGACTTACAATGATCTGGCAACAGTCATAAGTGATACTGATTGGCTAAGATTGAAGAAAGTAACAGCAGACAAAAATCTGTCAACATATGCCTGGCTCGGATTATACAATGATGTCAATAGCTGGCGCTGGTCCTTAAACGACCTCCCACTGAAGAATGTCACTTATACCTGCTGGTACTCTGGAGAGCCTGATAATTTCGGTGGAAACCAATCATGTGGTTTCATAGGTACTGGTAATACATGGTTTGATACACCATGTACAGGACTAAAACCCTTCATTTGCTATAATGGTGAGTGGATATCATGATACTGATATCTTTTGTTTCAGTTTGAAGGCTGGTTTTTCACATTTTGGGTTGTATTTTGGTGTCATGTTTCCTGTACAGACAGATGACTAAGACCTTTTTCTCTTTTCCCCACAGCTAATTTCAGTGGTGCTGCCCGGTTTATTGGCATCACTACACCTCTGTCCTGGCCTCAAGCTCAGGCTTACTGTAGGGAATATCACACAGATTTGGCCAGCGCTCTTAACAGTTCAGACCAAAACATGTTAGGGCAGGTGAGGAACATCCAGGGTGATTCCTGGTTTGGGCTCTACAGAGACACATGGAAGTGGTCAGATGGAACCATCACTTCAAACCTACCATGGGCTTCTGGACAACCTAATAATTATCATGGAAATGAGAACTGTGTAGTGGTTAATAACGGAGTGTTCTATGATACAATCTGCACCAGCCGGTTTTCTTTTTTCTGTCATTCCAGTGAGTCTTTTGTTTTTCTAGGCTTTTGCTATGAATATACAGTTGATGGCAAATAAAATATTCAACGAATTATCTAATTGAATACACTTATTTTTTATTAATTCAAAAACAAACAAACAAACAAACAAATAAATAAATAAATGTAAAATGTAATATTTATTTAATTCAGGAGTAACTGACAGTACAAGGAGAAGAATGTGGAGGACGTTCAAATTAGACTTTTAAGAAATTAAGTTAAACTACTGTGTGTGTGTGTGTGTGTGTGTGTGTGTGTGTGTGTGTGTGTGTGTGTGTGTGTGTGTGTGTGTGTGTGTGTGTGTGTGTTTATTCCACAGTTTACACTATGAGGAATCAGACAGTGAGACTGCAGGTGAAGTCTGATGGCAGTGTGTTTGAGCCTGCTGTTCAGTCGTCCATTTTAGAGCAGGTGAGTCTCAGGACGTCTCTGAAATTTGGAGACATTTTGTGTTTTAACATCAATGTTATCACTGCTCATCTGTTCATATTTCTGTCATTCACTCTTTTTATTAATTCCTCTTTTATGGGTGAAATAATAATTTTTTTCTTGAATAAATCCTAATTCTGATCATCAGATGAAGCAGAAACTGGAAGAACATGGCATATTGGAGAACACCACAATGACCTGGAGGGTGCAGCCTGATGGAAACATATTCAAGAAGAAAAAAGATGACCTGTAACATCTAAATGTTCACCTTCGCCTTCAAGCTGCCACTGGACACAGTGATAAGGAGAAAGTCAAAGAGGGTCTGTTCATATACTGGGTTTAATACATCAGTGTGTCGTAGTAAAGAATAAATCCTATATAGAATAGAGAGAATGTAACAGAACCTGTAAATACACTGTGTGTACTTAGAACAGTCAGATGTAATGACCTTGACACTATTACTGTCCTTTTATTCTTCTCTCTATTTAGGTATATTTACTTATTTTGTTGTTTTTTATTCCAACAATAAATGATTTTAAATGAAAATTAAAATAATTTAATCTGTACTTATGGGCTGTAAGGTTATACATTTTATATATATATATATATATATATATATATATATATATATATATATATATATATATATATATATATATACAATTGTAAATATAAAGGCTCAAAATTCTAGTAAAATGTTAGTAGTATCTATTGGATTAATATCTTGACCTGCTGGGCTATAGAAGTGCTGACTCCATTTCCCAGCATTTACACTCTGGCTGCTGGAGATTTGTAGCTTTTTCAGGAGATGATGATTATGGGCTCGACTGCATGTCAGGAACTATAATGATACACACAATACTATGGAAATACTTGGGCTAACATTTAGCAGAAGACATGTAGATATCAGCGTGAAAGGTCTAACATGTAGTAAACCTTAGGGAGGTTGTGTTGAGATAATGTATTTTATTATAAGGGGCCACCAGGGGGGATAAAGAGTGTTGTACCTCTAAAATGAATAGCAACCAGCTCCACCTTTAACTGGCCTATTTAGGGATGCTTAAAGCTTATTTATATGCTAAGTTTTGATTGTTTGTGTCTGTAAAGACTAAGTTGCTATCTTTGAAAATTAGTGCTGGTTTGGTCTTGCCTTGCCAACCTCGCCACCTTCTCAAGACTTTGGGTTCCTGCTCTAGGTAAAAAACAAAGAATGGTTTCTTTTCCGCATAGATCACTGTAGTGGGCATTCAGACTTTTATGTTATAAATAGTAAAACTTGTAGAAATTATAGTTTTACCTTTTATAACTGAATATTAATTTAATATCTTAACAAAATGTCTGATGAAATTGTGTGATGAGACTAAGAATGAGAGATTCACATTCAAGTGCTATGTGTGATGCAAGCCTAACAATTTATACCTTACTCAGAGGTCTAAACAAATGCTATCACTAGAAAGATACTGTTCTTCAAAAGTAAGAGCTTTGTTGGAAGATTTTTTCTTTTTCTTTATGCTTCCTGTTGTTGTTAGTTTACATTATTGAATGTATTTATTTTATATATTTTATTTATTTATTTATATTTATTTGCTGAAATTTAATAATAATTGGTTGGTATTTTCATACCCTTTTGTCTTAAAAAATTTAGTTTTCTTTTTTTAAGAAAAGGGAAAGTAGAAATGGAAATTCTGTCCACTGTGATGTAAATTCTCATCATTTGTTTGTCTAAAGATGAGCACTGATTTGTTTAGAAAAAGAAATGATGGAGCAAAAGAATCATTGTGGCGATTTAAGCAGTGAAGATCTGTGGCAGAAACAGCTCATGATGTCAGCTGAATAATTGTGTGTATTATCATCAGAAAAAGTTGTTTAGATTTTTTTTCTCTCCTGTGTAATAAAAATACAATTGTGGTATAAAAAATGGGTTGTATTCTAATTGTTATTTTGTTTGAAAGTTGTGAAAAATGTTATAGCTACATGCCATTATTTTGATAAATAAGCTCAGGTGTTGTCGCTCCTATAAAAGACCTATAAATCGTTTCCGTTACCTTTCCTTACCTTTCGTTAACATCCAGTCTGAATATGTACATTGTTTTTTCTACACTGTAAGAAAACGACAATGTGAAGAAAACATGAGGTGATGATGCAAATTTCCACACAGTAACAGCTGGTAATATTACACCCTCCAAGACATTCCTTAAACCTCAAAGGGAGAAAATACTTGTTTTTATTTGGATATTTCTACAACGTGTCCCAAAAGGGTACATAGTAACCCAGTAAGGAAACGAGACACTGTGTCATGGCCTATGGGAACACTTCTTTGCAGAAGTAGTGTCTGAAGCTCTGTGTGAAATCACACCAAATGGTTGGTGTCTTGTCTACATAAGAAAGGAATGAAGACCACGACACATTGACCCTCATGACACTGAACAGGTCTCTGCAGGGGTGAAAATGTCTGCTCCCGAGTAAGCCATATTCATTGGCAGCATTCTCTGCTTCAGCCATGAGGCTGAGAACACTCTGTGCCTGGGCAGCAGGGAGGAATTGCCCTAGATAACTGTTCATCACAGCAGAAAGGACAGACTTCACCCAGGCACATAACAGACATCTGTATAATGGTTGATTCCCACACTACCTTCTGAAAAGTGTGGTTCACCCTGCGATATGTCCACTTGGAGGCAGGCTCTGAGTTCCGACAGCAGCATCCATGCACATTGTGAAAGTGTGTGAATAAGGCTAGTTTGAAAGGAAGAACACGTTACTGGTATGCACATGCATGCTGGTCTCCCAAACAAACAACACAACTCTATTCTTTAATATGTAACTTATTTGTCTTTATGCTTAGACAAACAGGACAGACAAGTGACAAAAAAAAAAGTGGAGTAATGTGATGTACATCCCCTTATATGGTCTTGCTGGAGTGCATTACTCAGTTACATGACCTACCCGGGCTGATTTCACAAAGAGCTTCAGACACGACTTCCACAAAGAAGCATTCTCATAATTTTAGCCATTGTTAATAAATATTCACAGTGAGTCTTTTAATAAAATTCTCACACACATCTGAGCTATAAAAGAAATTGTTTTGAACCTTACAGATGTCAAATAGTCTCAGTGAGTGTGTGGAACACATTAATAAAATCCCTGCATCACTTTCCAAAGGTTCCATGTATTTGACTAAACACAAACGTCAAAATGGAAATCAGTCTCTGCACTGATAAAGAACCAGGGACTGAAAAGCAGTTTTGGTACTGAGGTATTGAAAACCAGTTCAAGCAAAAACATCAGATTTTTTAGGTCTGTTTCAAGGTAGGATTTAATTTTTATAGATGTTTAAACTATAGACATTATTTTTTTGTTATAGATGCTCAGATATGGTGTAATGCTTCTCTCACATCTTTGCTCTGTATGTAATAGAGTGAATTTATAGGGATTGATTAGAGAAATTATATTATTTAATTTGATTGCATGGACATATGTTTACATTGTTTTAAAAAAACAACTAAAGTTTAACTAATAAATTCCAGCAGTGTTTAAAGCATTGCAGTGTAATATGGTGTTCAGCATGGAGTTAATTTGATAATGAGGAAGTAATTAAAAAGTGCAATTTGTCTGCATCCAATAGTCTGATATGCCAAGTTCACAGAGCCGTTATTAATTATTACATGATCTGGGAATCTGTGAATGCATCTCTCAAAAGTGTTTTTGCTTTTTTGACTCCACAGCAACATCATGAACACTTTTGCTCCTGTATCTCATTAGTGAGTGTCCTTATAAACCTTTTTTGCTGTTGCTTTCTTCTAAATTATTTATAAATTAAAATGTTAATACACCGTTCACGGTTATAATATGCATAAACTACATATGGCATTCAGGTCTTTTTACTTTTAAACAAACTTTTTTTGTTTGTTTAAGTTTATTTCTCATTGTACAGAGAACCCATAATAAAACAAAGCAAACTTAACAAAATAAACTGGTAATGAAATGAACTGGTGTAAATGTAAATGATTCTGTCATTTTTTATTTATTCTGTATTATTATTATTACTAGTAGTAGTGGTAGTAGTAGTAGAAGTGGTAGTAGTAGTAGTAGTAGTAGTGTTTTTTTTAGTATTTTTTAGTGACTGACAAAAAAGAAAAGATCATAAACATTAATCTTTTTTCAAAATTATTATTGAAACATTCACCAATGTAAAGTGAATGTTCACTGCTCTGTAATATAAATGTATTACTTTACTATATATTACAGGTTTAGTCCCGGTTGCTTTCTCCTTCCCAAAAAGCATCACTCACAAATTTAACCTGATCATGACACAGCAGTCATGGACAAATACACAGAATTACTGCAGGAAGATGTACACTGACCTGGCAACAGTCATTAGCTAAGACTGAAGACAGAAGCAGCAAGTAAAGGTCTGACATCATTGGCATGGGTTGGATTGTATGATGATTAAACTAGCTGGCGCTGGTCCCTAAACAACGTCCGACTGAAGGATGTCACTTATACCAATTGGTCCCCTGGACAGCCTAATAATACTTTGCCAGTAGAAGCATGTGTTCTGATTGCTGGATCTGCTAAATGGTTTAATTTATTGTGTACATATTTAAAAGCCTTCATATGCTACAACGGTGAGTCAGTATCCTGAAATGTGCTTTGACATTTTATATTGTGATATTGTGAATGATTGTGAGTAGAAAAATGTCAATTACTGAAATGAAAAGGGTCAAAAAGTTATAAATAATATATTGGCATTAAATGTTTGGGAGTCAGGTGCAAAATTGTTCACAGTTTTAATGTGATCAAAAATGTTTTGCCATAACCAGTTCATCATCAACAGTCCAGTGACCTGGCATGATGCTCGGGCTTACTGCGGAACATATCACACAGACCTGGCCAGCGCTCTTAACAGCTCAGACCAAAACATATTAGCACAGATTAAGGCTGTCCAGGGAGACTCCTGGATTGGCCTGTACAGAGATGGTTGGAAGTGGTCGAATAGCACAGTGATCTCAAACATCCCATGGGTTCCTGGAAAACCAGATAATGCTGAGAGAATTATGGGGAGCTGTGGATTATTTAACAATGGGCTGTAACAATTTCTTCTGTCACACCAGTGAGTCGTGCTTGATGGAAAAAATAAGTTAAAATTGTGTCTTAATTGTTCACAAAGTGAATTTAAAGATTTTGACAAAAAATGTACAATAAAGAAAATTATACATTCCTAGAACATAAGGACTATATGTGCAACAAATGTAAAAGTAAGTTAAAGTTAAATAAAAAGTAAGTTAAACAGTTAACAGCCTCTAATAATCAGACACTTTATCTACAGATGATGATGTCACCCACACACTTCATGGTGTAAGCACAAGGGAAATAAAAAATGATCTCATAATCAACAAACACCATCCTCCTGGTTAGAACAGCATAGTATTGGCTTAATATTCTATGAAAACTCACAGTAATCCTTCTAGAATATCTGCTGGTACTAAGCCATCAAGAACTCCTTGACCTAATGGATCTTAGTGTGACATGGCATCTGCTCTGCAGCTGACCAGGAAATTAAGAGAGGTTCAACACATTCCAAAGATTTAACAAGTCACTATAACACGCCTTGAATATTATTTTTGTAGAACACGTGCAAATCAGTGTTCAGTACCAAACGACATGTGCAATACTCTGAGCAGTACGATATTGCAACTTAACGCATGCTTAATAACTGCTTATTCTACTTTCATAAGTTCCTGTAGATTTAAATATACAAGAGTTACTACAGTAATAAAAATGTTTTTATTATATAAGAATGCTATTGAGTAATTAAATTATTGAGGAATCAAATTCTGTTCTTCAGATAAAGCAAACACTTGAAGAAAAGGGCCTGTTGGAAACCATCACATTGACTTGGAGGATGCAGCAAGATGGAAACATCTTTTACAAGAAAAGACAGGCTCTCATTCCAGACAATGAATGTCGAAATGCCCCATGAGGATTTCACATAAGAGTTACTCCTAAACTTATATATCATTTGTAATGAAATCTTAAGGAAACAAGCAAAATACCTGTCATATACACCTTTAACATTTTTCATTTTAGTGAGTTAAATGTTTATGCCTTTTTAATGTATCTGTATGAACTGATAAATTATGATTAACTGCTTAATTTCAGTTGTCTATAGATTTTTTTTTAATAATACTACAACATATAATATAAATATAATATATAATATTTGGTTGCCTATAATAATGTCTATATTATAGAGAAATTATATTATAGACAAATTATTTCAGTTGGGAAATTTACTACAGTCTCTCTGTGGTAAATGTATATGAAGACCATTTTAATTTTTAGGCAATAGCGGCTTTGTCCACAAGGAGGAAGCAGAGTACAAAGCAAATAATGAATTGTTTGCTTGTGGACTTGCAGAACACCAAAACTGTTTGCAACAGTAAATAATGTTCATAGTCATTTTTTATTTTTTCAGTAATGAAAGTTTCCAAAATCCCTTCCTAACTAACAAAATAAATAAAATTTCATTATTATTATTATTATTATTATTATTATTATTATTATTATTATTATTATTGAGTAGCCTGATCCATTTTTTCACTAAGTATTCTGTTACTTGCATGAAGTTCTATCTCAAAAAAAGCATCCAAAATGGATGGATCATATGTTCCATATGTTCAGGGGTTGGACTATTAAAGCAAAATACTGGCTAATATTGTCACGATGAGACAAAGGCCAAGTCAAGTCAAGAGTCAAGAAGCTTTTTATTGTCATTTCAACCATATATAGCTGTTGCAGTACACAGTGAAATGAGACAACGTTTCTCCAGGATCAAGGTGCTACATAAAACAAAGACAGGGCTAAGGACATGTAAGTAGTCTTAGCCACATAAAGTGCAACTGTGCAACCTGGTGCAAACAGTGCAGGACAAGACAAGCAAGACAGTGCAGGACAAAAAAACAGTGCAGACATTAAGTTACAAGACAATACAAAAAGTACAAAAAATGCAATACACAAAAGACAATAAACAGTAACAGAAACAGCGCCGACCGACCGGTGTAAATACTGAATGTTCAAACAATATTTTGTGCAGTAAAAGAATGAACAGCAGCAGGTTCTTAGCAGCAGGTCCTTTGGATTATATATAGAGTTGTGCAAAAAACAGCAGATGACTGAGATATTGTCCAATATGTGCAAAAACAGCAGAAAAGTGTGCAAAACAGTGTGTGTGTTTTGTGAGGGTCTATGCAGGCGAATGCAGATCCATTTGTAGTTTACGATTTAATAACAAAAACAAGAAACAAACAACAGATGAGCAAAACAACAGGTACGCAGGCAAAACAGGATAGAGAACTGAGCAGAACAGGGAACAGGAACAGACAACAGAATACACCAAACAACAACTCACAACAGGGAAATGAACAAACAGAGTAGATAATAGGGAACAAGAACCAATCACAAGACGGAGGCGATCACAGACTAAGACAAAACACCTGGGGAAGAGAATGAGTGCAGTTAATGTCCATGGTAACAGATAGGTGGGCGGGGTCAACAATTAACAGCAGACAGAAACAAGGGAAAACACAGACAGACTCGTTACAAATATAGTGTTAAAAGTTTCATGCCTGTGTATGCATAGCCTAATGGCCTTTATTTGTGATAAGTGTATTTTAGTTAGCTCTAGGATTGAGAAGTTTGCAGCATTCAAGCTGTACATTCAGACTCTAGAGAGTGTTAATGAGAGTGCCTGTAGTGTAGCTTCTCTAGTGGAATGTCTGGATGCCTTCAGTGAAGTTAACAATCTCCAAACTCTGGCATTATATCACTTACAGCAGGTAGAAGTCGTGATGACTCTGTAGCATAACCACTAAGAAACGGTTAATGCTTAAACTTGCCCTTAGAAGTACCGTTGATCTCCAGTTCACTCAAACAGGTTTTCTCTTTGCTGTTAAGCACCTGCTGAAAAACTTGAAAAAACCCTGGATACAGAAGATGCTATAATATTGCACATGAAATTAGCTTGGCCTTTAGTGGTAGCAGATAATCTTAGGGTCTTAAGCTAGCTTTTCAAAGTTTTTACATTTTTTTCACAAAGGAGCCAATGATATATGCCTTCATGAGCCAAAGGTTAATAAGAGTGGCATTGTCGAGGTGTGTAAATTAGTGGAAGCAATGTACAATGCTGTGAAATGCTCTGGCCTCATCCTACTACCATGTGGTGATAGATTATATTTACATTTACAGCATTTGATAAGACTTCCTTATCCAAAGTGATGTACAAAAGTGCTTTGATGTCTCTATCAGATAAGACATCACTACTGGTGCAATAGGTTGCAGAATTAGGACACAATCAGCCTAAAACTCTGTTTTATAGCACATTCAATTCAATTCAATTCAGGTTTACAACTCCAGAAGATTGCAGCTCATCCAGAGATCTTCTGTCCAGAGATCCAGAGGTCCTTGTACCCACCAGCCATACAGGAGCTCGAATGGAGAAAAGCCCGTCGAGGCTTGAGGCACCTCCCGGTTAGCAAACAGCAAGAATGGTAGCCATTTATCCCAGTCCTTTCCAGTGTCCGACACAAACTTACGAAGCATGTTCTTCAGCGTTTGGTTAAAGCGCTCCACTAGTCCATCAGTCTATGGATGGTATGGGCTTGTCTTTAAGGCAGTGATGCCTAACTGCTGGTGCAGCAACTTCATCAGCCTCGACATGAAATTAGTCCCTTGATCTGTGAGGATCTCCTCAGGTATCCCAACCCTGGAGAACAACTGGACGAGGACATTGATGATCTTTGAGGTTGTGATGGAACGAAGAGGGATGGCCTCCGGATATCTTGTCGCATAGTCACATATGACCAGGATGTACTGATGCCCCGCACTGCTCCTTTCTAGTGGCCCGACAATGTCCATTGCGATGCACTGAAAGAGAACAAAAATGATGGCAATAGGGGTCGGGGGTTGCAGGGTCGAGGTTCGATTCCCGCCTCCGATTTGTGTGTGTGGAGTTTGCATGTTCTCCCCTGCCTCGGGGGTTTCCTCCAGGTACTCCGGTTTCCTCCCCCGGTCCAAAGACATGCATGATAGGTTGATTGGCATCTCTGGAAAATTGTCTGTAGTGTGTGAGTGAATGAGAGTGTGTGTGTGTGCCCTGCGATGGGTTGACACTCTGTCCAGGGTGTATCCAACCTTAATGCCTAATGCCACTCCGACTACTGGAAATGGGGAGATACATACAGTTTTCCAATTAGAATTTTCTCTATTGTTTCATTTGCAGCTTTGTTTTGTCCACAACTGTGTAACAAGAGAATCTTTTTGTGACATCTAGATTTGTGACACTGAATTTAGCACTTCTTTTCCTATGGAAAGCAGGACTCATTATTTTTATAGTTGTAGACTTGTTTTGCACATTAATCCAACACTGGGGAGCAGTCCTATTCTTTATTTGCCAAAAAAAATGCATTAAAATAGTCATAGTGCATTATCCTAACAAGTAAAAGTGTCAGAATCCTGATCTGACATTTTTCTGTCCTTTAACACATCAGGTCTTCCTTTAGGATTACAATACCATGGAGCTCCTTTGTAGACCCATCATTTTTAAATCATTATGATTAAGATGCACCTACATGCACCCACCCAATCATTATGATGCCTCTACATTCCCACCTGGTTTCCCAATGGGTTTAATTTTATCTCACTGCCCAAAATGCTGCTTCCTAGTTAGCAAGAAGAGACAGTGATGATTTTATAAACTAGCTATGATCATATTGTACAAGCTGAATGTTGGATCTGATTATTGGCACATGGCTATTCAACACTAAAGGAACCTGAGGAACTCCTTCACTTACTTTCTGTGCTGAAATCTGAGGAGACTCTGGGCAGAATTTGGTTTTATTGAAATAAGATGTCTGGAGTCTGTGTGAATGTTAAAGTAAGATGGAAATCAGTCTGCATCACACTTCAGAATCTTTCCAGGGTTAAAATAACAGATGAAGTATCCAGCTAAGGTTTTAGAGTTTGTATTGTTCTTGGTACTAAACTTTTGTTAAATAAACCTTGTAACCTAAATTTGACTATTGATATAACTTTGATTGAGCAGGTTACTACAACTAAACTACTGGGTGTCAAGCTGGATAATCAGCTCTCATGGACTGATCAGATAAATCATATTGTTTCTAGGATGGGCAGAGGCATTGCTTTAGCTAGGAAGTGTGTGCTGTTTTGTCCACCCTCAGTCATGAGAACAGTAGTCCAGTCTTTGGTCTTTTCACACCTGGAGTACTGCTCAGTTATTTGGTCCAGTGCTACACAGGAACACTTAAAAAACTTCAACTTGCTCAGAATAGAGCTGCCAGAGTTGCTCTTGGCTGTTCGTACAGGACCGGTGTGAATGGGATGCACACTATATTAGTATGGTTGAAGGTACAGGATAAATTAAAGTCTTCTGTGCTACATGTATAATGCCATCTATAAAAACAACCCCAGATTTTTTGTGGATAAATTGGTTTACAGTGGGTATTGCCACCTACATATTACTCGGCAGGTCAGCTCTGGTGATCTAGTTGTTCCTTTTGCACAGTCAAATTGTATGAGGAGAACTGTACTATTTAGATCCTCAGTAGCTTGGAATCAACTGTCAATGTGTATAAGACAAATAAGCAATATATTTTATTTTAAAAAGATGGTTAAAAAAAATTTATGATCTGTAATGAAAACTAAGTGTAATGACTTAAATTGAAGTGTATTTATTCTTTTGATAACATATTGTAAAAAGTGTAATGTGATTGTGTATAATATGTTTTGATATTGTAAAATGGACCCCAGGAAGATTAGCGACCACTCGTGGAAGCTAATGGGGTTCCAAATAAATAAATAAATAAATAAATAAATAAATAAATAAATAAATAAATAGAGAGTTGTGTACAGTAGAAGCAGTGAAGATCTAAGACGGAGCTACTGAAGAAACAGCAGCCTTCAGATTTTTATACTACAGGTATGATTTAATGTTCTTATTGTTAGAATTCACAGAAACAACATTTATGTAGCACACTGAGTTTAAGTTTGGTAATAAACCAATAAGTAAAGTAAGTAAGAGGTAGCATATTTATTAATATTTATCGCTTAATTAATGAAGAACTATTGTAGAATGTTAAGTAAATAAATATAATATTTAGATATAGGGAATATTACTGTAATTTTTACCGAATTTCTATTAACAGGACTGGTCCCAGTTGCTATCCTGCGAACCGTCCTTCACAAATATGACCTGATAATGACAAAGGTGACATGGACTGTTGCACAGAATTACTGCAGGGTGACTTACAATGATCTGGCAACAGTCGTAATTGATTTTGATTAGCTAAGATTACAGAAAGAAACAGCAGACAAAAATCTGGCAACACATGCCTTGGTCGGATTATGCAATCCTTAAACGACCTCCCACTGAAGAATAGCACTTATACCTGCTGGTACCCTGGACAGCCTAATAATCTCAAGAAGCATGTGGTATCATAGATGGTGGTAATGCATGGTGGGATGCACCATGTACAGGACTAAGACCCTTTATCTGCTATAATGGTGAATATCATGATACTATTTTATTACATTTTGGGTTGTATTTTGGTGTCATGTTTCCTGTACAGACAGATGACTGAGACATGACCTTCTTTTCTTTTTCCGACAGCTAATTTCAGTGGTGCCGCCTGGTTTATTGGCATCACTACACCTCTGTCCTGGCCTCAAGTTCAGGCTTGTAAATATAAAGGGTCAAAATTCTAGTAAAATGTTAGTAGTATCTATTGGAGGAATATCTGGACCTCCTGAGCTTGTTTGTGTCTGTAAAGGCTAAGTTGCTATCTTTGAAAATTGCTGCTGGTTTGGTCTTGCCTTGCCAACCTCGCCACCTTCTCAAGACTTTGGGTTCCTGCTCTAGGTAAAAAACAAACAATAGTTTCTTTTCACCATAGATCACTGTAGCGGGCATTCAGACCTTTATGTTATAAATATTAAAACTTGTAAAAATTATAGTTTTACTTTTTTATAACTGAATATTAATTTAATATCTCAACAAAATGTCTGATGAAATTGTGAGATGAGACTAAGAATGAGAGATATATTCAAGTGCTATGTGTGAGGCAAACCTAACATGTTATACCTTACTCAGAGGTCTAAACAAATGCTATCACTAGATAAATACTGTTCTTAAAAAGTAAGAGCTTTAACAAAAATTAAAGGTTGACAAGATGAATTAGTTAGCATAAGTGCTATTCCTTTTCCACAGTGGTCAATATGAGTGTGTTTTACATGTTTATAAACTCACTCACATACTGAGACATTAAACCAAAAAGGAGCAAATGTAGGAAGATTTTTTCTTTTTCTTTATGTTTCCTGTTATCAATTTACTTTATTTATTTATTTATTTATTTATTTATTTATTTATTTATTTATTTATTTGCTGAAATTTAATAATAATTGGTTGGTATTTTCATTCCCTTTTGTCTTAAAAAACGTAGTTTTCCTTTTTTTTTTAAATGGAAATTCTGTCGACTGTGATGTAAATTCTCCTCATTTGTTTGCCTAAATATTAGCACGAATATGATTTGTTTACTTAATGGAATGATGGAGCAAAAGAATCATTGGGGCAATTTAAGCAGTGAAGATCTTTAGCAGAAATAGCTCATGATATCAGCTGAATAATTGTGTGTATTATCATCAGAAGTTGTTGTTTAGATTTTTTTCTCTCCTGTGTAATAAAAATACAGTTGTGGTATTAAAAATGGGTTGTATTCTAATTGTTATTTTGTTTGAAAGCTGTTAAAAATGTTATGGCTGCATTCCATTATTTTGATAAATAAGCTGAGGTGTTGTCGCTTCTACACAAGACCTACAAATCGTTTTCGTTACCTTTCCTTACCTTTCGTTAACATCCAGTCTGAGGACCTACAGTATATACTGTACCGACAATGTGAAGAAAACATGAGGTGATGATGCAAATTTCCACACAGTAACAGCTGGTAATATTACACCCTCCAAGACATTCCTTAAACCTCAAAGGGAGAAAATATTTTTTCTGGATGTGTGAATTTTTATTTGGATATTTCTAGAACGTGTCCCAAAAGGGTACATATGTACCCAGTAAGGAAACGAGACACTGTGTCATGGCCTATGGGAACACTTCTTTGCAGAAGTAGTGTCTGAAGCTCTGTGTGAAATCACACCAAATGGTTGGTGTCTTGTCCACATAAGAAGAGAATGAAGACCACGACACGTTGACCCTCATGACAGTGAACAGGTTTCTGCAGGGGTGAAAATGTCTGCTCCTGAGTCAGCCATTTTCATTCTCTGCTTCAGCCATGAGGCTGAGAACACTCTGTGCCTGGGCAGCAGGGAGGAATTGCCCTAGCCAAAAGTTTATCACAGCAGAAAGGACAGACTTCACCCAAACACATAACAGATGCCCATATAATGGTTTATTCCCACACTACCGTCTGAAAAGGAGAAAACATGCACTAGTCTGGGTTCAGCCTGAGACCTAGAGATCTGGCTGCTATGTGCCTTAACTGCAGAAGAATTTGTGTAGACAATTGAGAACACAAATGCTCTGGAGATGCAATGGCACCATGGCAGCATCCATGCAATATGATACAAGATGGCGGCGTGGCAGTAGCACACAGCGGCCTCTCCAGATTCAATACGGTGCTATTTACGAAGCGGAAGCGCGGTAAGCGGGCGGCTGTCCGTGCTAAGCTAAAAACAAACCCTAGCTGGCCGGCTCTCCCTTCCATTCTACTAGCCCATGTTTGCTCCCTGGACAATAAACTGGACTACATCCCACTCGAACGCTCTACACGGAGAGAGATTAGGAACTGCTGCATGTTTGTTTTCACGGAGACGTGGCTCAGCAACAGAGTTCCGGACGCCGCCATTCAGCTGGATGGGCTTCATTTAGAGCCGACAGAAAGCTGTCATATCACAAGGGTGATTTATACTCAGAGGTGGCAAAAGTACACACATCCTTTACTCAAGTAGAAGTACAGATACTCAGTTTTTAAAAGACTCCAGTAAAAGTAGAAGTAGTGACTACACTCTTTTACTCAAGTAAAGAAGTATGGGCTCTGTCATGTACTTAAGTAAAAAGTCGCAGATACTATGACCTGTTTAGTGTCATGCTGGTAACGGGACATCATTACATATATATATGTGTGTGTGTGTGTGTGTGTGTGTGTGTGTGTGTGTGTGTGTGTGTGTATATATGTATATATAATTTTGGAGTGTGCTGATGGATATTTGTGTTCATCAGCCACAAGAGTGTTATGAAAGGCAGGCACTGATGTAGGTGAGGTAGGGTGGAGTCAGCATTCACATTCATCCCAAAGGTGTTCAGTAGGGATGAGATCAGAAAACAACCACATATAGCAGGAAAAGTCAGGTGACCCAATACTTTTGGAAATGTAATGTATACCAAGTGTATCACCAAGGCCATATCCCAAACTGTAGGGAGATTCCAGCTCTGTCCTTGAAAACAACTAAAAATTATTGTGATGTTTTACAAATGACAAAATTAATGTTAATTAAATTAAGCACTTTGTGTTTTTTGGGTTGACACCTGGGGCGGTTCTAGGATTTCATCTTTAGGGGTTTAGCACTCAGTGACAATATAAACAAGAAGAGTCTTATATTATATATTATATGACAACTCTGGTAATAAGAATAGTGACATTTCACTGCTTTTGGTTGCTGTCTTTGCGTCTTTCCACCGATTAACGTTATAGATAAACGCCTCCAGCTCTGACTGCGCGTGCACGCTGCGCGTACCTGTGCTTTTCCGTTCAAATAAAGCAGACAGCTGAAGACGCACTTTTGAAAGACTACAACACACGCGTGTAAAAGCAAAGTAAAAAAAATCGCTCTTGGATCAAACTGATAAATAATTTTCTTTCCCATCGACGACATGTCCTGCATTTTAACATAATTTTTATTGTTTATTTATTAAAGTAAAAATGATCCTTATAGTTTTAGGGTGGCTGAGATTACAGACAGGGGTTACTAGAACCGCCCCTGGTTGACACAATTCGCAACGCATTCCCAGGAATCCTTTTTGATGCCGATTATTTCAAACATATATGGCCATGTGTGTTCAGGATTGTCCTCGTTGTTAGTTATTTTAACATCGCTGACTCCCTCTGAATTAACGTTAGCCATTCCTTTTGTAGGCGTGCTGCTCATTGTCCGAACTGCCCCACGAAAAAAGAACTGAATTTCCCCACGAAATTTCCCCTCAATATTCTGCCTACTTTCAGACAAGTTCCCATTATTTTTCAAAGTTCTCCAAAGCCCCGTCTGATCATTTACATGCTTCTTCTGAAATCCCCTTATTTCCCCGAATTACCTCATACGCCTCCTCAGTGATTTCACATCCTGCCTTTCTGAATTCCTCTTATTTTCCAGAATCATCACCTGACCCTTACTCGTATGCCCTTATATGGATTTTCCTTTCTTCTTGATTTCCTATTATTTTCAGCCTTTTTGTCATTGTTATTAAAAAACTATGCTCAAGAGAGCTTTGCTTCCTAGTTGGTATTACATTTGTCGCTCAGCCTTTCATGACAGATGTTTTGTGGATTAACCTTCTCTTCAGCTACAATGAGTAGGTTTTTCTCATTTCTGCTATTACTATTTTAAAAGTGTTTACTGATTATATGTTAATGATTATATGTTAACTTTGTAAGTTTAACTATGTCATAAGTCCTTACTTCTACTTGGTTATATTGTATTGTATTGCTATTGTTGCTAAGCTTTGTTGCTACTTTGTATATTGCTGGAGCCCTTAATGTTGACTCTTTTAAGCTTTGCTAAACTTTTGAACTTTACTATGATCTCAGTCTGGCCTTCAGACTGGGCTTGCTCATTGCATACTTTAAGCCTTAGTTCCTCTATTTCTTATCAGGGCTCCTCCTTTTTTTCTTAGATTCTCAGCATCATGGTCAGACAATTTGTCCTGGTCACACCATCTGGATTTCTCGGTCTACTCCCTATAGGAGGCCAGTTCCTGCTGAGGCGGCCAGTTATCGCCGTTATCACCTGCATCAACTTCCTCAGGAATTCTGCTCTTTCCTGGAACGACTGTATTCCCCTACACTCCCTGAGCAGCCTCTCTTGCTCTCTCACATTGTACAGACACCTTTGATTCACTCCTTTTCCACTCAATCGCCTCTGCCTCCTATCCTGGTGGATCAAAGGACACAAACTGATGGTTGTCCTCATGCTGAACCCTGTTGCCCTAGGCTGACAACTCCTGCCTCCCCTCCTTGTATCTCATCTCCTCCTTTTGCCTACATTCTCCCTCTTTCCCCCAATTTGGCTTCTTCTCCCTCTAACCCTGAGCCTGGTTCCCCAGGATTTGTTCCTTCTTCTCCTAGGCCTGGGTCCCCAGACTACACCCCTACTTCTCCCAGGCCTGATAGCTCTGGGTCTCATTATTATTATTATTAAGTTTATTTGTAATAACACTCCTTCTTTCCTTTTATACTTTTCTGAGTCCTATGTGGTTTATTTGTGCATTAGTTATATATTACCTTAATCTCATTATGACATCTGAGATCTATACCCATGTATCCTATGATACCAATCATAATATTCCTAAAGTATGCTCCCTTGGGGCACTTCTGAATATATCAATGATTTTTCACAACATCATGTGTTTATATCAACACGGAATGGTGAGAGAACTCTGTGCTTATTTCTACTCATCGTCAGTGGAGTTTGTCACTGTTAGATGCAGACCATTTTATTTACCATGGGAATTTATTACTGGTCACATTGTCAGTGTTGGAGCAACAATTGAAGAGAGCTAAGATCATCAGAGAGAAATCAATGAGTTCTCCTCAAATGTGACTTCTGCCAAGACCTCCTTCTACAAGGAAAAGCTTGAAGCTTTCTCCCATGACCCTCGGAAATTCCACAACATCATCTCTTCTCTGCTCAACCCCCCAACTCCACCTTCTTCATCTTCCCTGACTGCAGAAGACTTTGCTTCTTTCTACCAGGAGAAGATTGATGAAATCTGCAAGACCTTCACTTCAGCCCTGACTGCACTTACATCTCAGAGTATGGATTCCCCTCACACCTTCGTAACATCCTACCACTTGCCCATTGGATCCACTACCTTCCACTATGCTCCAGACCATCTTGCAAGACATTCTGCCCTTCATTTCCACTATTGTCAATACATCCATAGCATCTGGTCAGGTACCAACTACTTTCAAGAAAGCAAGGGTTATTCCCATCCTAAAGAAACCTGCTCTGGATCCATAAGACATCAGTAACTACAGACCGGTATCACTTCTCTCATTTCTTTCAAAAATTCTTGAACACATTGTCTATAATCAACTGTCTGTCTATCTCTCACAGAACAACCTCCAAGATCCCAACCAGTCTGGCTTTAAAGCAGCTCATTCCACAGAGACAGCCTTTTGGATGTCTCTGAGAAGCTACATGCTGCTAGATCAGCCAAACTATCATCCGTCCTTATCCTCCTTGACCTTTCAGCAGCGTTTGATACAGTCAACCACAAGACTCTCTTATCCACCCTCAGAAGTCTTGGGATTTGCGGATCAGCTTGGGAGTGGTTTGCTTCCTACCTTAAAGGACGCTCATATCAGGTAACATGGAGGGGAGTGTCATCTGCTCCACGCAGGCTCTCCACTGGCATCCCACAGGGCTCAGTACTTGGTCCTCTTCTTTTCTCCCTGTATACTCACTCTCTTGGTGAAGTCATTTCCTCACATAGTTTCTCTTACCACTGCTATGTTGATGATGCACAAGTTATCTTCTCTTTCCCACCCTCAGATACCACAGCTTCTGACTGGATCTCAGCATGTCTGGCAGAAATTTCATCATGGATGACTGCTCATCAGTTAAAGCTCAATCCTAGCAAAACTGAACTGCTGTTCATCCCAGGTGATTCATCCCCAGGTCATGATCTTGCTATATTCTTGCACAATGAACTGATCTCCCCTTCAGTCACAGCTCGCAACCTTATGTACGTCACTCCAGCACCACCACACTGAACACTAGAGCTCCTCAAGGCTGCGTGCTCAGTCCACTGCTGTTCACCTTGCTGACTCATGACTGTGCAGCAATGCACAGATCAAATCATATTATCAAGTTCGCCGATTACACGACCGTGGACCGTGGTGGGTCTCATCAACAAGAACGACGAGTCAGCATACAGGGAGGAGGTGCAACATCTAACTGCCTGGTGTAGAGCCAACAACCTTTCTCTGAAGGTGGATAAAACTAAAGAGATGGTTGTGGACATCAAGAGAGCACAGAGCAAACACTCTCTGCTGAACATCGACGGCTCATCGGTAGAGATCGTCAAGAGCACCAAATTTCTTGGTGTTCATCTAGCGGAGAACCTCACCTCGTCACTCAATACCAGCGCCATCACCAAGTAAGCCCAGCAGCGTCTCTATTTCTTACGAAGGCTGAGAAAGGCACATCTCCCTCCCCCCATCCTAACCATGTTCTACAGAGGGACCATTGAGAGCATCCTGAGCAGCTGCATCACTGTCTGGTTTGGGAACTGTACGATCTCGGATCGCAAAACCCTGCAGCGGATAGTGAGGACAGCGGAGAAGATCATTGGAGTCTCTCTTCCCTCTATCATGGACACTTACACCACACACTGCATCTGCAAAGCCAACAACATTGTGGATGACCCCACACACCCCACACCTGTTCATTTTAACAGCACCTCCAACCTCATTTAACCAAAACATATGTTGAATGTTTTCTTCCAAATCCCAGATTCTTGGCAACATGAGTGTGAATACTGTAAGTAGCGATTTTTCTAAAAAATTCGGTTTCATTTCAGTTGATTGCAATTTTATAATTCATATTTTGCCTGAGGATTTTATGTAAAACATTTGGCATAAAATTCACTCTACAGTTTAATGCCGTTCTCACTGAAAATAGAAAGATATGTGTATATATAATAAGGAATTAAACATCATAATGATATCTAGATCCTTTATAGCCATGTTTCTGAACTGACAGATTAATGCTCTACAGATGTTACAGATTAATGTTAGACATATTTATTAAAATTATAATTATTACTTTGTCTGATTGCACATTTTTGCCATTTGCTTTTTTGACTCCACAGCAACATCATGAAGCAGACTCTTTTGCTCCTGTATCTCACTAGTGAGTGTCCTTCTAAACTTTTTTTTACTGTTGCTGTTCTCTAAATTATTTATAAATTAAACTGTTAATACACAGTTCACTATAATATAATGTGCATAAACTGCTTGTTTGTTTAAGTTGATTTCTCATTGTACGGAGAACTCATAATAAAACAAAGCAAAATTAACAAAATAAACTGGTAATGAAATGAACTGTTGTAAATTTTAATGATTCTGTCATTTTGTACGTATTCTGTATTATTGTTATTATTATTATTATTATTATTATTATTATTATTATTATTATTATTAGTAGTAGTAGTAGTAGTAGTAGTAGTAGTAGTAGTAGTAGTAGTGATTTTTTAGTGACTGACAAACAAGATAGGATCATAAACGTTACTCTTTTTTGGTAATTATCATTCAAACATTATCATTCAAACATCACTCACAAATATAACCTGATCATGACACAGCAGTCATGGACAAATGCACAGAATTACTGCATTACTGAACTTGAAGAAAAGGGCCTGTTGGAAACCATCACATTGACTTGGAGGATGCAGCCAGATGGAAACATCTTTTACAAGAAAAGACAGGCTCTCATTCCAGACAATGAATGTCGAAATGCTCCATGAGGATTTTCACATGAGTTACTCTTAAACTTATATAATATCATTTGTAATGAAATCTTAAGGAAATGAGCAAAATACCTGTCATATACACCTTTAACATTTTTCATTTTAGTGAGTTAAATGTTTATGCCTTTTTAATGTATCTGTATGCCTATAATAATGTCTATATTATAGAGAAATTATATTATAGACAAATTATTTCAGTTGGGAAATTTACTACAGTCTCTCTGTGGTAAATGTATATGAAGACCATTTTAATTTTTAGGCAATAGCGGCTTTGTCCACAAGGAGGAAGCAGAGTACAAAGCAAATAATGAATTGTTTGCTTGTGGACTTGCAGAACACCAAAACTGTTTGCAACAGTAAATAATGTTCATAGTCATTTTTTATTTTTTCAGTAATGAAAGTTTCCAAAATCCCTTCCTAACTAAAAAAATAAATAAAATTTAATTATTATTATTATTATGATTATTATGATTATTATGATGATGATTATTATTATTATTATTATTATTATTATTATTATTATTATTATTATTATTATTGAGTAGCCTGATCCATTTTTAACTAAGTATTCTGTTACTTGCATGAAGTTCTATCTCAAAAAAAGCATCCAAAATGGATGGATCATATGTTCCATATGTTCAGGGATTGGACTATGAAACCAAAATACTGGCTAATATAGTGTTAAAAGTTTCATGCCTGTGTATACATAGCCTAATGGCCTTTATTTGTGACAAGTGTATTTTAGTTAGCTCTAGGATGGAGAAGTTTGCAGCATTCAAGCTGTACATTCAGACTCTAGAGAGTGTTAATGAGAGTGCTTGTAGTGTAGCTTCTCTGTAGCTTCTGCTGGATGTATACATTGTACCCTGATAACAATGACAACTGTTTTGAAGTCTGGTCTGTTAGGTTTGGATGGTGTCAATTCCACTGGGGAAGATGCTGCTCTCATTTCTTTTGGAAAAAAAAAAAACTCCAAAAACAATGTACTTGTGTGTTTGTGTGGGTGTTTCAACGTCTGCCTTCAATGTCTGGTTAAAGCTTTCCAGCAGTACATCTGTCTGTGGGTGGTAGGGACTGGTCCTTAGCGCTGTGATGCCCAACTGCCAATGTACTGTAGCTGTTTCATCAGGCTAGATCCATTTCCTGGTCCATGAGGATATCGTCTGGGATGCCTACCCTGTGTATGTAACGATCAAAACATCCACAGTACAATGTAGTGATGGGAACTATTCATTGCGCTGAGCCACATTACATTTACATTTATAGCATTTAGCAGACACCCTTATCCAGAGTGACTTACAACTGAGCAACTGAGGGTTAAGGGCCTTTCTCAGGGGCCCAACAGTGGCAGCTTGGTGGACCTGGGGTTTGAACCCAAAGACCTTCCGATCAGTAGCCCAACACCTTAACCACTGAGCTACCAGGACATGAGTCTGTCAAACGACACAACACTGTATGGGCCTTGCCACTTCGTTAACAGTTTGTTTGCCGACATGGGCATCAGTAACAGTACCTTCTGTCCAGGTTGCAGTTCTTGGGATCTGGCATGCTGGTCGTACCAGGTCTTTTGTGTTCTCTTGGGCCTTCTCCCAGTAGCTTTCCAGGTGGTCCATCATTTCAAGGACGTACTGGACTATGCCCTTCTCAGACTTCGTCCCATTTCCAGACGCAGCGGTCTCCCACCCTTTCCGTAGGAGATCCAAAGGTCCTTGTACCCGCCAGCCATAAAGGAGCTCAAATGGAGAAAAGCTCGTCGAGGCTTGAGGCACCCCCCGGTAGGCAAACAGCAAGAACGGTAGCCATTTATCCAAGTCCATTCCAGTGTCCGACACAAACTTACGAAACATGTTCTTCAGCGTTTGGTTAAAGCGCTCCACTAGTCCATCAGTCTATGGATGGTATGGGTTTGTCTTTAAGGCAGTGATGCCTAACTGCTGGTGCAGCAACTTCATCAGCCTCGACATGAAATTAGACCCTTGATCTGTGAGGATCTCCTCAGGTATCCCAACCCTGGAGAACAACAGGACGAGGGCATTGATGACCTTTGAGGTTGTGATGGAACGAAGAGGGATGGCCTCCGGATATCTTGTTGCATAGTCTCTTATGACCAGTATGTACTGATGCCCCGCACTGCTCCTTTCCAGTGGCCCCACAATGTCCAAGGCGATGCGCTGAAAGAGAACAAAAATGATGGCAATAGGAGTCGGGGTTCCAGGGTCGGGGTTCGATTCCCGCCTCCGCCTTGTGTGTGTGGAGTTTGCATGTTCTCCCCGTGCCTCGGGGGTTTCCTCCAGGTACTCCGGTTTCCTCCCCCGGTCCAAGACATGCATGGTAGGTTGATTGGCATCTCTGGAAAATTGTTCATTGTGTATGAGAGTGTGTGCCCTGTGATGGGTTGGCACTCCGTCCAGGGTGTATCCTGCCTTGATGCCTCAGATAGGCACAGGCTCCCCGTTACCTGAGATAGTTTGCATAAGCGGTAGAAAGTGAGTGAGTGAGTGAGTAATAGATTTGATCTATCTATCTATCTATCTATCTATCTATCTATCTATCTATCTATCTATCTATCTATCTATCTTTGCTTTCACATCTGGGACCAGTGGCACTTTCACCTTTGATCAAAGGCAATGACCTTTGGTTAGTTCCAGTATTAATATGACTCTAGATCTCCCAAGGTGCTCCACCAGATTATTCACTAAGTGGAAGGGATAGCTGTTGAATTCTGGGACCTTTTTAAGGCTTTGCAGGTCATTGCAAAGCCTCAGGGCACCATCTGGCTTTGGCACAACAACAATGGGGCTGGAACATGGGTTGGCAGACTCCACAATGATGCCATCATTTTTTTGTTGATGCCAAGATTCCAGGACACTGTACGGCCATTGTATAACCACCATCACTGGGGGGATTTGATCTCATTGATGACAAGGTAGGTGAGTTTCGGATTGGAGAAAAAGATGTCAGCAAACTGGTTTTAGTCCACAGCCTGTTTGAGTTCCTGATGTTGGGCCGGTATCATCATCCCTTCTCTGCACCATGGCAAGGGCTTTGAAATCTAGAACAGAAGACACAAATGCAGAACGTTATTTTTTTGTGTTTCAAATCTAAGTTACTTTTCAATAGTCAGGTTAGCGGTTTCAATAGGGCTGATAGTAAATCCCTTAATCACTTGCTTCATTCCAACATATACAGTAAGCTACAATAGCTGAGCAACAGAAGTAATGACTCCAAATCCCAGATCTGGCACTCTCACTACTGAAATTAGGGAAATATATACAGTATTTTACTTATATTAGAATTTAATCTAGTGTTCATTTTGCAGCTTTGTTTTTTGTTACTATGTAACAAGAGACTCTTTTTGTGACATTTAGATTTGTGACACTGAATGCTGGTCACTTCTTTTCCAATGGAAAGCAGGACTCGTTATTTTTATAGTTGTAGACTTGTTTTGCACATTAATCCAACACTGGGGAGCAGTCCTATTCTTTATTTGCCAAAAAAGTACATTCAAATAGTCATAGTGCATTCTCCTAACAAGGAAAGGTGTCAGAATCCTGATCTGACTTTTTTCTGTCCTTTAACACATCAGGTCTTCCTTTAGGATTGGATGGAAGGGCAGGTTTTCTCCATGCGGGCGATGCAGGGGAGAGATAACTGGCCAGCGTCTCTTCAACCCTCGGCATCGTTCTATACCCATGGTCGTCAAGCCCCATAATGGCTGAATAGGCTGACATGGCTGGAGAAAATACACGTGCCGAAAAGGGATTTTTCCAAGACCTCGATACCTCAGTATGGAGGTCTGGAAGAAATGGCAGACGCCTGCATGCAGGTGGCTGATGGCCTGAAGTGAGAAAGTGGCTGTCCAGCTTAGAATGGATGACACCAACTAACTCTTCAGCCCAATCTAAATTCAGCTCCTCAACAGCCCGAGTTATTACCTCGAGGAGCTCCTTGAACGCGACTGATTGCGTCGGCCGTTCTGAGGTGGAAAGCCCCTCCCCTTCGACATCGAGCTCCTCAGAGCCAGACGCGGAAAGCAGCATGCTCTCTTCCGGGTTGGGAGAAATCACAGCACGAGCTCCCGAACGCAAAACCGAGCGATCGGAGTCAGGGGAGAGGGCAGGAGAAAGGGGAACACCCATCTCTTGCTCCGCCTCCGCTAACTCAACCTGGAAACCCCATGATTGAAGCCGCCGCGCTGGAGAGGGAATCCCTCACAATGCACGCAGCCGGCTCCCTCGAGAGCCGACCAGGCATGCTCCTCTCCCAAACACACCACACAAAGAGAATGCGCGTCGCCCCCCGTGACAAAGTGGGGGCACGGATGCACGCATCTCTTAAAGTGCTTAGACTGCAACATTTTGCCTAGTCTTTCCCTATTTTTTTTCTTTCCCTGCACTTGACAGACAGACAAACGACACACATACACAGAGTGCTTCCTGAAGACAAAGAAAGTTGGAGCAGCATGAGGTAGATGCCCTTATATGGACTTACTGGCGAGTAATTACTCCGTCACGTGTCCTTTCCGAGCCATTAAATGGCGTGCGTGCACACAGAGCTTCAGACACAACTTCCTCAAAGAAGCATTCCCATAGTGTCAGCAATGACGCAGCGTCGAGTTCCCTCGAAAGGGAACTGTCCTCATGTCATCAGCAAAGGGTCTGCAATAATTACACTGACCACAAGTTGGCAGTAAATACAATCATTAACACAAACAGACGTGCTGAAGTGAAAGAGGCTACAGACCCAAACATTATAGATCATGAAGATCCTCCTACTTGTTCATCTGTTTGGGAAGCAGGTGATGAGGTGTGTGTGTGTGTGTGTGTGTGTGTGTGTGTGTGTGTGTGTGTGTGTGTGTGTGTGTTTTAAAAAAAATATTTTAATTAATTCAAAAACAAACAAACAAATAAATTAATAAATAAATAAGTGTAAAATGTATTATTTATTTAATTCAGGAGTAACTGACAGTACAAGGACAAGAATGTGGAGGACATTCAAATTAGACTTTTGGGAAAGGAAATAAAACTACTGTGTGTGTGTGTGTGTGTGTGTGTGTGTGTGTGTGTGTGTGTGTGTGTGTGTGTGTGTGTGTGTGTGTGTGTGTGTGTCCACAGTTTCCACTTTGAGGAATCAGACAGTGAGAATGGAGGTGAAGTCTGATGGCAGTGTGTTTGATTCTGCTGTTCAGTCGTCCATTTTAGAGCAGGTGAGTCTCAGGACGTCTCTGAAATTTGGAGAAAGTTTGTGTTTTAACATCAATGCTATCACTGCTCATCTGTTCAAATTTCTGTCACTTGCTTTTTTTTATTAATTCCTCTCGGTGGAATTAGAATTAATAGGGTGGCGGTAGAGGACAAGATTAACTAGAAGTAGAAGAACAAACATCTGATTTTATTGCTCTGTTTTTAACACAACCACTTTGACTTCATCTTAAATTTAACAATATTTTCAATGTTTTGTCAAACAATTATTATTTAACAGTAAATAATAAATCCTATATAGAAGAGAGAGAATGTAACAGAACCTGTAAATACACTTTGTGTACTTAGAACAGTCAGATGTAATGACCTTGACACTATTACTGTCCTTTTATTCTTCTCTCTATTTAGATATATTTACTTATTTTGTTCTTTTTTATTCTAATTTCTATACTTATGGGCTATAGGGTTATACATTAATATTATCAATAAACAATATAAAAACTAAACTTTTGTTTTTGCAACAATCATAGATTAACTTTTATTATGGTCTGATTTTATTAATTCCATGAGGTTTATATTCATTCTTAAAAATCCATCATCTTCATCATCATCATCATCATCATCATCATCATCATCATCATTCTACATCATCACTGCACTGCAAAACTGTCCTCATGTCATGAGCAAACAGACCAAAGGGTCTGCAATAATTACACTGACCACAAGTTTTCAGTAAAAGAATCATTGACACAAACAGACGTGCTGAAGTGGAGGAGCTACAGATCCAAACATCATAGATCATGAAGATCCTCCTACTTGTTCATCTGTTTGGGATGCAGGTGATGATGATGATTGTGTGTGTGTGTGTGTGTGTGTGTGTGTGTGTGTGTGTGTGTGTGTGTGTGTGTGTGTGTGTGTGTGTGTGTGTGTGTGTGTGTGTGTGTTTGTGTGTGTGGTTTTATGTAAAACTGCTTTTCCTATGAAAACAGAGCTCTTTGTTGTTATATTTGGAGACTGCAGCATGAAATCTGGTTTTAAACATTAATCAAACACTGAAGGTAGAACTTATTTTTTTACTTGGATTTAGAGAAGAACTCTGATTTACACTGCCACTAATTCTGAGCTGATATCAGGGAAAACAGTACCATACGAACCAGACAGTGACGGTGACTGAACAGCAAAACTCTTTACTGAGACAGACTGTGAGCACTGATACAAAACAAAGTTGTAGTATTTGGTGTTGTCTATAAGAACCAAAAGCAGTTGATGAGTTTATAATTGAAAAGAATTATCAAAATTATAGAAAAAATAACTGTCACAGAGTGTCTGTGTTCAGGACATGTTCATTAGAACAGAACAGATAGAATTTCTAGGTCAAAGCAAAGATACGATGATCATAAGAATTGGTCATAAACAAATGACATCACAAGGTCAGAGCAGAGTGTGACGACAAATATTCAAAATATATAAACGCCCTCATAGGTCCCAGCAGGATCCTCCTACTTGTTCATCTGTTTGGGAAGCAGGTGATGAGGTGTGTGTGTGTGTGTGTGTGTGTGTGTGTGTGTGTGTGTGTGTGTGTGTGTGTGTGTGTGTGTGGTTTTATGTAAAACCAGACAGAGACGGTGACTGAACAGGACCAGGACACACGCTCTAAAGGAGCATCAATGATGTTCTCACTGGTGCGTCTCACAACCTCGACATCATATGACAGCCACCTGTCAGAAAATATGGATGCCTTAGGCAGAGTTAGTAAATCTCCAACTCTTGCATTAGATCCCTCACAGCAAGGCGAATGGGTGACAACTCAGCAGCATAGTCGCAAAAACAAGCTGATGCGAATGCTTGCTCACTGGAGCACCAGGCCTCACTGCTTCACATGTCTATGTTTGCTGTCCTCAGTGAAGCACCCGCTGAGAAACCTGAAAGGGCTCTAGTTATAAGAGACTCCATTTTAAGGCATGTGAAATTAGCTAGGACTTTAGGGGCTCCAGCAGCTCTGGTTAGGTGTATTCCAGGAGACAAGGCACTGGACATAGCAGGTAATCTTAGGGTTTTGGGCAAGAATAGGTATTCAAAGGTAGTTTTCCATGCAACAACAATATATGCCTTCCTCATTCAGAGACTACTAAGAGTAATATTGTAGAGGTGTGTAAATTAGCAAAGATTATCTCTAATGCTGTAGTATGCTCTGGCCCCATCCCAATCTACAAACAAACTACAGTACAAACACTCAGAAAAATGTTATATTTTTTAATAACTTTATTAGCATAAAATTAGATCGTAGTGAATGCACAGCCAGCATATTTGAACTGAAGCTAGGACTGTGATGAGGACAAACACAGTCTCAGTGTTTAAGTCCAGGCTAAAAATGCATTTGTATAGCCTAACTTTTTCTGAATAGCTTTCGCTAGGTAAAGGAGTAGATCTGGAGGGTTCATGGGCATTGAGTGTTTGGTGAACTGGGATGTCTGTATGTTGTCTCCTTACCACCTTTCCAAGTCACTCAGGTTTGCAGACTGTGAAGTGGTGGGACACTTTACATCCCAGGAAGTCCTCATGTCTGTGTCACCTTCAGGCTCTTGCCTTTTAGTTATGCTGTCATAGCTAGTCTTGCCGGAGTCCCTGTCTGCACTTTGCAAACAATTTACATTGTCCATAACCTGAACACAGTCATACCTAAAACATTTTCTCTCTCTCTGTTTGAGCTATATATGCCACTCCGGAGTTCCCAGTGTTCCAAGTTCCTAGTCCGATTGTCTCTTCTTATGGAGAGATTTCATCAATCCTGATGTTCTACCGCTGGTTGGAGTCTTGTCGCCCGGTGGTCACCTCACCAGGCATTGATCTGCATGGTCAGTGAGTGTCTCATGGGATTGTTGTGTATGAAGCTGCCCAGAGACTGACATGCCTTCTTTTTTAACCAATATTGTGTAAGTCAGCTGTATAGTCTGGTCTTTATCAACAATCAGGTCTGCTCTGAACTTTCTGTTATTGATTTTACGATGATCCATTAGTTCCTGAGGAGCTCTCGGCTGCACTATTATAAACTGTTGTAGAACTGACATTATATACATTTACACTATTCACTGTAGAGTGTCACCCAAATGAGGATGGGTTTCTTTCTGAATCTGGTTCCTCTCAAGGTTTCTTCCTCTTATCATCTCAGGGAGTTTTTTCTTGCCACCATTGCCTCCGGCATGCTTATTAAGGATAGGGATAGATATATAGTATTTTAAATTAAGTTAATCCTTTTAAAATAAATTTTAAACTTTACTTGCATATATTCACTTATTTATTTTTATAATTATTTTCTTGTTGTTGTTGTTGTTGTTGTTGTTCTTCTTCTTCTCATGATCATTATTATTATTATTATTATTATTATTATTATTATTATTATTATATTTAATTCTTTTTCTCTCTCTTCTGTTTCCATACCTCTGTAAATCGGCTTTGAGACAATGGGAAATTGTTAAAAGCGCTATACAAATAAATTGATTCTATCTATCTATCTATCTATCTATCTATCTATCTATCTATCTATCTATCTATCTATCTATCTATCTATCTATCTATCTATCTATCTATCTATCTATCTAACATCTTGGCCTTCGCATCTGGGACCTGTGGCACTTTTACCTTTGATCAAAGGCAATGACCTTTGGTTAGTTCCAGTATTAATATGACTCTAGCTCTCCCAAGGTAATCCACCAGATCATTCACTAAGTAGAAGGAATAGCTGTTAAATTCTGAGACCTTGTTAAGCCTTCGCAGGTCATTGCAAAGCATCAGGGCACCATCTGGCTTTGGCACAACAACAATGGGGCTGCAATGATGCCATGATGCCATCACTTTTTTGATGATCTCAAAATTCCAGGACCCTGTACGGCCGCTGTATCTCATTGATGACAAGGTGGGTGAGTCCAGGATTGGAAAAAAAATGTCAGCAAACTGGGTTCAGTCCAGCCTGTGTGAGTTCCTGATATTTGGCCGGTATCATAATCCCTTCTTTGCACCATGGCAAGGGCTTGGAAATCTAGGACTGGAGACAAAAATGCAGAATGTTATTTTGTTGTGTTTCAAATCTAAGTGACTTTTCAATAGTAAGGTTAGTGGTTTCAATAGGGCTGATAGTGACTCTTGCTTGATGCCAACATTTACAGTAGGTTACAGTAGCTGAGCAACAGGGGTAATGACTCCAAATCCCAGCTTGGGCACTCTGACTACTGAAAATGTGGAGATATACTGTATACAGTATTTTACTTATATTTGGATTTAATCCTGTGTTTAATTTGAACAATTTTCCACAACTGTGTAACAAGAGCCTCTTTTTGTGACATTTAGATTTTTTACACTGAATGCTGGTCTTAGATAACACTTATTTTCCTATGGAAATCAGTGCTCCTTATTTTTATAGTTGTAGACTTGTTTTTCACATTAATCCGACACTGGGGAGCAGTCCTACTCTTTATTTGCCAAGAAAATACATTCAAATAGTCATAGTGCACTTCTCCTAATAAGGAAAGGTATAAGAATCCTGATCTGACCTTCTTCTGTAACACATCAGGTCTTCCTTTATGATTACAATACTATGGAGCTCCTTTGTAGACCCATCATTTTTAAATCATTACGATGCCTCTACATTCCCACCTGGTTTCCCAGTGGGTTTGATTTTATCTCACTGCCCTAAAATGCTGCCTCCTAGTTATCAAAAGAGACAGTGATGATTTTATAAAGCATCTATGATCATAATGTACATGCTGAATGTTAGATCTGATTATTGGCACATGACTATTGAACACTAAAGGAACCTAATGAACTCCTTCATTTACTTTCTGTGATGAAATCTGAGGAGAATCTTGGCAGGATTTGGTAATGTTGAAATAAGGACTCTGAATGTTAAAGTAAGATGGAAATCAGATTGTATCACATGTCAGAATCTTTCCAGTGTTAAAATAACAAATGAAGTATCCCCTTAAGGTTTTAGAGAGTTGTGTACAAGCAGTGAAGATCTAAAACAGAGCTACTGAAGAAACAGCAGCCTTCAGATTTTTATATTACAGGTATGATTTATTGTTCTTATTGTTAGAATTCACAGAAACAACATTTATGTAGCACATTGAATTTAAGTTTGGTAATAAACCAATTATAAGTAAGTAAGAGGTAGCATATTTATTAATATTTATTGATTAATTAATGAAGAACTATTGTAGAAGTTTAAGTAAATAAATGTAATATTTTGATATAGGAAATATTACCGCAATTTTTACTGAATTTCTATTGGTACCAAATTCTCATTGTATGATGTCTGTACAGTGTCTTAATGGATGTGATGATAAACATTATTTAGAACATATTACATGAACAAACGTTTATTAACAAGCAGTATTGTGAATGTTATAGAGGTTTTAATAAGAATACATGTGATGTAAAAGTAAAATTTTTCTTTAATTTAGACTGAAACACATGAACTAAGACCAGGGGCCTGTTTCAGAAAGGAGGTTCAACCAACTCTCAGTTTAACCTTGAACTCTGAGTTGACAAACCCTGAGATGGGCTACTCTGAGATTTCGGTTACAGAACAGCTGAAATTAGTTAGTTTGATCAACTCTACATTAACTGACTCTGAGTTAAGCGCGTCCACCACAACTATAAAAAGCCATTATCAATGGAGCGCAGATATAACTTCACCATGGCAACAGCGTCAGACAAAAGAAAAGTCTGCATATTTCTCACCAGCAGAACTGGAAGTGCTTATGCAGGCATTTGCGAATTTGAACATGTACTTAAAAAAACAACACTGCTGTATAAAACAATAGTGGATTTAACATAAAATTTTAATGTGGTGTATTTTAAAAATATATATTTAAAAAAAAAATCTGAAAAGCATCTGCTCGGATGTAAGATCACGGCCGCGTTGGCTGAAATTTCTGATGTAAGGATGGATGAGATTATGAAAGTATCTTATTGACTGTAAAGAAAAACGGTGCCGCTAAAATAAAAATGCATAGGGATACAGTATGACAAAAAATCCACTCTGGGCCTCAAGATCCTCTCCCGATGTAAATATAACTCCCTACGAATTAATACAGACTCTTCAACAGGATCCCCTTTCATTCCCTTAGATGCTCTCTGTGTAACTGAAATGTGTGCAATAAATAAGGTGTTTAAACATCGCTTCCTCTTTAAAAAGGGGAGGAGACCGACAGAAACTCTGGGTTTACCGAAGAAAACCTGCTCCCGACCAGGTTAGGTTCACAGAGTAAGTTACTATGATAACTGACACTGAGTATAAGTTACCTCTCTTTCAGAAATGGGCTTAAATTAACCTGCTTTCTCGGGTTTAACATACCTCCCTTTCTAAAATGGAAAACACAGAGTTTCCCTCATTTCAGGGTTAACATACTCAGAATTTTCACTTAACCTCCTTTCTAAAAGAAACACCAGGTCTATGGAACCTGAGCACAGACTAAACAAAAATGGAATAAACATTAACATGGCATGGATCAGACAATGGACAATAAACATTAGACCAAGTCCAAGTGCTTTACAGATTAAATACTAGTGCTTCAGTGTCCAGAGACATGGTTCAGGTGTTTGTGATGATGTGACTTGGTGTGTGGTGTGAATGTGTGCAGTGGTTGATGAGCGCTGTAATCCCTCACTGCTTTTGGCCCTAACCTGACACATGATGATGATGTAAACTTGATTAGATAATCATTTACAAAGGTGCACAATCAAAACACTTATTATTTGATACATATTATTTCAGATTGAGATTTTATTTCCATCAGCTAGCTGTCCATCATGAAGCTGAACCTTTTTTTTCTTCTGCTTCTCACTGGTGAGATTATTTTTATAAACCACTAATGTCATAATTTATGCAATGATTATCAGGGTTTGAAATGACCGTTTTCACTCAACAGCCAATTTGGCTACTAAATGTTTAAGTTACCGGCCATAACTTCTACTAACCTTACAAAAAACCCTCATCCTTCCATCTCCTCTACTTCTTTCATCCTTGTCCTTTTCATCCAAATCAGTACAAGTACAAAGAACATCAAACAAAACAACAAGACAAACTTGTGGACTAAAAGATGTACAATATGGTCTGCTAAAATTGTCAGATGTGTCAAAATAAGTCTTTTCTGTTAACCAAATATTTTAACCCCATTTAAGTATCATCACATTATTTTGTATTTAATAATACAAAGTGTGTATTTAATATTTCATGATGAATCACGAGTTCAGTATTTGCACAGATTTGTCTTACATGAACTTCCCCAAGAAATGAATGAGTGAATATAATTTATGAAAAGTAAGCTGACAAATTGACTAGTGATTTGATAACATGCTACAGCTGATTTTTACCTGGTGTTAATTTCAAACCCTGATAATAATTAATATTACACAAATTAATATTACATGTTTAAATATTATATATTTAAATATTATTATAATTTTACAAATGTGTGTGGAGTTTCTAAAATAACATTTTAGAGAATTTAATGAAAATTGAACAAGTCAATATAAACATTTATCAAAGAGTTAAGAATATATCTGTCATGAGCAACGAACCACCGCGGGAGCGTCGCCCTAGAGACGCGTCTCCGGAGTACTAGTGCGTTTCCGCACTACCCTTCCCATCAGCCACCTCGCCTCCTGATTACACCACCACCTGTTTCTCATTTCCCATTCACATAAATACCACGCTTCTACTCCATACCTGTGCGAGGTCTCGAATTGTATTTCTGCAGTCATTCTGATCGTTTCCTGTGTTCTGTTTTCCTTTTATTACTTCTGCTCTCTCTTCCTGACTTTCTGATTGTTTACCGCCTGCCCCGACCTTTTGCCTGTCCCCGATTCTGATTCTGCCCACTGTCTGATATCGCGTTTTGCCGGTTCTGACCCCTGCCTGTTTGACTCCGACCTGTGTTTATATTTAAAAAAATCTGCTGCAAATGGATCCCCAGCCGTATGCCTCCTCGGCATTACAATATCTGTCATTATTTTATAAGTTAATAAATAAATATTGTAATTATATTTAATTGTATTTGTTATTTTTTTATTTTATTATATTTAATTGTTTTATCAATAATCAAATATTCAGCAGTTATAGTTTACTTTGTTTTTAAAAAATAAAATGTCACCAACAGGACTGGTCCCAATGGCCTTCCTTAGAATCGTCCTTCACAAATATGACCTGATAATGACAGAGGTGACATGGCCTGTTGCACAGAAGTACTGCAGGGTGACTTACAATGATCTGGCAACAGTCGCAAGTGATTTTGATTGGCTAAGATTGAAGAAAGAAACAGAAGACAAACATCTGACATCATATGCCTGGGTCGGATTATACAATGATGTCAATAGCTGGCGCTGGTCCTTAAATGACCTCCCACTGAAGAATGTCACTTATACAAACTGGTGTCCTGGAGATCCTAATAATCTCGGTGGAAATGAAGCATGTGCTGCCATTGGTCATGGTAATATATGGTTTGATGCACCATGCACAGAACTAAGAGCCTTCATCTGCTATAATGGTGAGTGAATATCATGATACTGATCTGCTTTGTGTCAGTTTGAAGGCTGGTTTTTCACATCTTTGGTTGTATTTTGGTGTCATTTTTCCTGTACAGACAGATGACTAAGACATGACCTTCATTTCTTTTTCCCACAGCTAATTTCAGTGGTGCTGCCCGGTTTATTGGCATCACTATACATCTGTCCTGGCATCAAGCTCAGGCTTACTGTAGAGAACATCACACAGATTTGGCCAGCGCTCTTAACAGTTCGGACCAAAACATGTTAGTGCAGGTGTGTAACATCCAGGGTGATTCCTGGATTGGGCTCTACAGAGACTCATGGAAGTGGTCAGATGGAACCATCGCTTCAAACCTACCATGGGCTTCTGGATTACCTGATAATTATTATGGCAGTGAGAACTGTGCAGTGGTTTATTACGGACTGTTATATGATATGTCCTGCACCAACGTGTATTCTTTTTTCTGTCATTCCAGTGAGTCTTGTGTTTTTCTTGGCTTTTGCTATTAATATACAGTTGATGGCAAATAAAATACTCAATTAATTATTTAATTTAATACACTTATTTTTATTAATTGAAAAACAAATAAACAAACAAGCACAAACAAATAAATGAATTAATTAATATAAAATGTTTTATTTATTTAATTCAGGAGTAACTGACAGTACAAAGAGAAGAATGTGGAGGATGTTCAAATTAAACTTTTAGGAAAGGAAATTAAACTACTGTGTGTGTGTGTGTGTGTGTGTGTGTGTGTGTGTGTGTGTGTGTGTGTGTGTGTGTGTGTATTCCACAGTTTCCACTATGAGGAATCAGACAGTGAGACTGCAGGTGAAGTCTGATGGCAGTGTGTTTGATCCTGCTGTTCAGTCGTTCATTTTAGAGCAGGTGAGTCTCAGGACGTCTCTGAAATTTAAATACATTATGTGTTTTAACATCCATGTTATCACTGCTCATCTGTTCAAATTTCTGTCATTTGCACTTTTTATTAATTCCTCTTTCCTGGGTGACACAAATTTCTTTTCCTTTTTTGGTTTTAATGGTTAAATCCTGATCCTTATATTCAGATGAAGCAGAAACTGAAAGAACATGGCATGTTGGAGAACACCACAGTGACCTGGAGGGTGCAGCCAGATGGAAACATCTTCAAGAAGAAAAAAGATGACCTGTAACATCTAAATGTTCACCTTCAAGTCCAGTAGATTGTAAACTGACTGAAACGTATTTAACTTTCAATATTTAAGCTTTAATCAGTGGGGGGTGGTAAAGGACAAGACTAACTAGAAGTAGAAGAACAAACATCTAATTTTATTGCTCTGTTTGTAACACAACCACTTTGACTTAATCTTAAATTTAACATTAGTTTTAATGTTTTGTCAAATAATTATTATTTAATATGTTCAGCTTTTGCTGCAAGCTGCCACTGGACACAGTGATAAGGAGAAAGTCAAAGAGGGTCTGTTCATATACTGGGTTTAATACATCAGTGTGTCGTAGTAAAGAATAAATCCTATATAGAAGAGAGAGAATGTAACAGAACCTGTAAATACACTGTGTACTTAGAAAAGTCAGATACAATGACCTTGACACTATTACTGTCCTTTTATTCTTCTCTTTATTTAGATATATTTACTTATTTTGTTGTTTTTATTGTAATATCTGTACTTATGGGCTATAGGGTTATACATTAATATTATCAATAAACAATTAAAAAATAAAACTTTTGTTTTTGCATCAATCATATATTAACTTTTATTATGGTCTGATTTTATTAATTCCATGAGGTTTATATTCATTCTTAAAAACCCATCATCTTCATCATCATCATCATCATTATCATTATTATAAATCATCACTGCACTGCAAAACTGTACTCATATCATGAGCAAACAGAGCAAAGGGTCTGCAATAATTACACTGACCACAAGTTGACAGTAAAAGAATCATTAACACAAACAGACATGCTGAAGTGTAGGAGCTACAGATCCAAACATTATAGATCATGAAGATCCTCCTACTTGTTCATCTGTTTGGGAAGCAGGTGATGAGGTGTGTGCTTGTGTGTGTGTGTGTGTGTGTGTGTGTGTGTGTGTGTGTGGTTTTATGTAAAACTGCTTTTCCTATGAAAACAGAGCTCTTTGTTGTTATATTTGGAGACTGCAGCATGAAATCTGGTTTTAAACATTAATCAAACACTGAAGGTACTTATTTTACCAGAACTTATTTTTTTACTTGTATTTAGAGAAGAACTCTGTTTTTTCACTGCCACTATTTTTGAGCTGATATCACAGGAAACAGTACCATATGAACCAGACAGAGACGGTGACTGAACAGCAAAACTCTTTACTGAGAAAGACTGAGAGCATTGATACCAAACAAAGGTGTAGTATTTGGTGTTGTTTATAAGCACCAAAAGCCGAGAACAGATGTGAAGTTTGACGTGTTTACAGGAGGGTTGATGAGTTTAGAATGAAAAAGAATTACCAAATTACAGAAAAAAAAAACTGTTAACTGTCACAGAGTGCCTGTGTTCAGGACATGTTCATTAGAACAGAACAGATAGAATTTCTAGGTCAAAGCAATGAATATGATGATCATAAGAAGAGGTCATAAACAAACGACATCACAAGGCCAGAGCAGAGTGTGACATCAAATATTAAAAATATATAAACGCCCTCATAGGTCCCAGCAGGACCAGGACACGCTTTAAAGGATCATCAAAGATGGTTTGCTCACTGGTGCGTTTCACAACCTCGACCTCATATGACATCCGCCTTGGTGGTCAGACCCAGTAATCAGCAGAACTTACCTCATCATGTTGATTAGAACAGCTACATAAGTGTTATTAACTAGGGCATCTACAGATTTACACATACCTAAATAAAAATAACCTGTGTCAGGGTGGGCAGGAAGGGAGGACTCAAATGCAGGACACCAATGTAAATAATAAATGTCTTTAATGAGCTTGACAAAATAATCAGGCAAGGCAGTCAAACACTCCGCGTAAAGACCAGTCTCTAATACGATACAGAGCCAGGCAACGAATACAGGGCAGACAAAAGACAGAGCAGTGAGCAGTCTTGAACTAGGTTGAGTCTGGAGACATGGAAGCTAGGTTGAATACGGCAACCTTAAGCGGCAGGTCTCTGGTGGATAGCCAAACCCTCTGATCAACGTTATACGGGGTGCCGGACACCGCTTGCGATTGGCCCACCGGGCATATCTCCTAGAAGACCAGAGTAGGACCGCTCATGCCTTTCTCCAGACTCGTCGGCAATGCTTGACCAAGGCAAGGGCAGAGGGAACTGATGCCTCTATTTCCTGGTTGGAGAACAGTGGAGGTTGGTATCCATACACGGCCTGGAAGGGGGAGAGACCCGTGGCAGCCGACGGCAGGGCGTTGTGGGTGTATTCCACCTACACCAGGTTAAAGGACCAGGACGTAGGTTCTTTGGAACAAAGGATATGAAATACGTTTTCTAGTTCCTGGTTTAGCCGCTTCGTTTGTCCATTAGACTGAGGGTGGAACCCAGAAGACAGGCTGATGGTGACCCCCAGGAGCTAGCAAAACTCTCTCCCAAAGATAGAGGTGAACTGAGGACCACGATCTGACACAATGTTGCGTGGGAGGCCAAGCAGGCGAAAGACATGCTGGAGCATGAGCAGCGCTGATTCCTTGGCTGAAAAAAGTTTGGACAAGGCAATAAAATGGGCCATCTTGTAGAATTGATCCACCACAGAGAGCATGGTGGTGAGCCCAGCTGATGGGGGTAAGTCTATGGAGACATGAAACCAGGGCCACCTGGGGACAGGACGAGGACGGAGCAAGTTCGGATCAATATTGCTCCTTCCATGGCACTTCACTTCAGAAATTCCTCCTTGGCTTTTCCCTATGCCAGTAGTTGACATTCAGTTATATAAAGAAAAACATAAAAAAAGAAATATGTTAACAAATATAGCAGTGCAACAATACATTGAACAATCATATTATAGCATATTGCAAATATACACAGATGGTTCTAAAGATCCTGAATCTGGAAGAACAGCATCAGCAGTTTATCAGCAGTCCCAATTCAAAGTCAAAATATTCAAACGAATTTCAGATGATGCATCTGTTTTTACTGCAGAGATAATAGCAATATTTCTAGCACTCAAGTGGATAAAAGAAGTACAGCCAAAAAGAACAGTAATTTGTACAGACTCCCTTTCAGTTTTAAATAGCTTATTAAGTGGAATATCAACAGCGAGAAAAGATATGATAATTGGAGTGATGCAGAGTCTGTTTAGAATCTGACAATCTGGAATTATGGTAAATTTCCTATGGGTACCATCACATACTGTATAGCTTTTGTTCTGTCTGGAGGCCAACTGAAATGCAATGCCCAATGCTTTGAACAGTGTTTGTGTGTGTGTGCGCGTGTGTGTAGCCTCATTTCTGTAAATCATATTCATATTCTTTGCTAGGCAAAGGCATATCAAAAGTGTGACCTATTGCCCCACTAAATGTGGCCGAGTCAAATTGACTCAGGAGGACTTGAGGAGGAAAGTATTTATTTTATGAACACATAGTTCAACGAAAATAGACGAAATTAATAGACGGAACCCAAGTTATGACACATTAAACTTTCCAGATGAGTCAAATAGACCCAAGGTCTGTATATAAATATCATATGTACTATGGCAATGACAAAACCTTAGCACACAATTTTTTATAAATAAAACAGACTATTTTGTGTAGAGGCATTTCTGAAGGGTTCTATGTCGCACACAGAGGTTTGGCCTGCCTTGGATCTGAGCTACGCTGAGTGAATAAATGCAAATGAGCCAGGCCTCACAGGTGATGGGGTGTTTGCACAACAAAAGCAGGAGAACAATGGAGCTATAGGGGTGCTAGTAGGTGTGAGGTCCAGGGAGTTTACTCTAATTTAACTCAGGGTTAGTAAATCTAGTGGCCCCTTGGAATTTGTGTATTGGCTCACAGTGGCTGCAAGATGTGTCTCTGTGCCCTGTGAAAGCTGGAATGCTGAATGATGTGTCTGATACATTAAAACTATAGCTGAAAACACCTGAGATGAAATGCAAGTAGAAATAATTAAAGAGTATAAAGAGTAATTAAATAAGTATTGAAAATGCAGTCATCAAGTAAATGGTAGCTGACTTAATTCTAACATTAAAAATGTAAAAAAGAGATTAATTTGTCATTTGCAGTTCTTTATACCAAAAATTCCAGTGTTTACTCTGTGACAGTAAACAAGGTCTTTGCTCTAAAATTGTATTGAAAACAACTTTTTATTTTACATAAAAATAATCTCTCTCTCTCTCTCTCTCTCTCTCTCTCTCTCTGCTGCTAAATGTAAACAAATGTAAATTTGTTTACATTTAATTTAGAGACGTTTCATTGGATATTGCCAGCAGCTGTTACACTGATCACTGCGCCACCTGGTGGATCAATGCTTCATTGCAACATAGCTCTGTTTTAGATCTTCACTGCTTGTACACAACTCTCTAAAACCTTAACTGAATACTTTATCTGTTATTTTAACCCTGGAAAGACTCTGACATGTGATGCAATCTGATTTCCATCTTACTTTAACATTCACACAGAATCCTTATTTCAACAAAACCAAATTCTGCCAGGATTCTCCTCAGATTTCATCACAGAAAGTAAATGAAGGAGTTCATCGGGTTACTTTAGTGTTGAATAGCCATGTGCCAATAATCAGATCCAATATTCAGCATGTACAATATGATCATGGCTGCTTTATAAAATCATCACTGTCTCTTCTTGGTAACTAGGAGGCAGCATTTTAGGGCAGTGAGATAAAATAGAATCGATGGGGAAACCAGGTGGGAATGTAGAGGCATCATAATTTAAAAATGAGGGGTCTACAAAGGAGCTCCATAGTATTGTAATCATAAAGGAAGTCCTTATGTTGTAAAGGACAGAAAAGGGTCAGATCAGGATTCTTACACCTTTCCTTATTAGGAGAAGTGCACTATGAAGATTTGAATGTATTTTCTTAGCAAATAAAGAGTAGGACTGCTCCCCAGTGTGGGATTAATGTGAAAAACAAGTCTACAACTATAAAATAAGGAGCACTGCTTTCCATAGGAAAAGAAGTGTTATCTAAGACCAGCATTCAGTGTCAAAAATCTAAATGTCACAAAAAGAGTCTCTTGTTACACAGTTGTGGAAAATTGTTCAAATTAAATTGTTCAGATTAAATTCAAATATACAGTAAGTTATAAACTGTATATAGTCAGAGTGGCAAAGCTGGGATTTGGAGTCATTACCTCTGTAGCTCAGCTACTGTAGCCTACTGTAAATGTTGAAATAAAGCAAGATTCACTATAAGCCCTATTGAAACTACTAAGCTTACTATTGAAAACATAGTAAGATAGAAAGAAAGTAAGATCAAGGAGACCAACATCAGGAACTCACACAGGCTGTGGACTGAAACCATCTTTTTCTCCAATCCTTGATTCACCCACCTTGTCTTCAATGAGATCAAATCCCCCCAGGGATGGTGGTTATACAGCGGCCGTACAGCATCCTGGAATCTTGGCATCAACAAAATTGTGATGGCATAACTGAGGAGTCTGCCAACCAATGTTCCAGCCCCATTGTTGTTGTGCCAAAGCCAGATGGTGCCCTGAGGCTTTGCAATGACTTGTGAAGGCTTAACAAGGTCTAAGCATTCAACAGCTATACCTTCCCCATAGTGAATGATCTGGTGGAGCACCTTGGGAGAGCTAGATTCATATTAATACCGGATCTAACAAAAGGTCATTGACTTTGTCCAAAGGTCAAAGTGCCACTGATCCCAGATGTGAAGGCTGTAGTGGAAATTTTTACTTTAGAGGTGTATGTGCCCTGATTGGAGATCAATGTTGCACCTTCATTCCCTCGAACGATGACGACCATGGGTCTATCTCAGATGCACTGCATGATATGCACAAAGTAGCAAACCAAATGAAATGAGACGAACAAGGAGATAATAGTTGGGGACTTTGGTATACAATGTTCGGACAGTGGACTCCCTATCTATCAATGATAATCCCAGTGATTGTGATATTAATCTTATTATGTTTGTTTGGCCCTTGCGTATACAAATGCATTCATTACATCATAATGTCCAATCTAAAGACCAAACAACTTGTGAAACTAGACGATATTGACGATGACCCTGAATGGAGTCCTCCGTTCAGCGATGACTATTTCACTGAATTTGCCCAGACTGATCCAGAAACAAACAAAGGTGAATACGGACAGTAGAGACTGTGACTTGTAGTGAAGTTACGACTTGATTAATGCTTAATGCCTTGCCTTTAACTGCATTTTTTTTATATACGGGTCCTGTCCCCACAAAAACAGCATATTATGCACTAAAGATCATGTATTTTATGAAGCATTCATGTGAACCCTACAGGGGTAATGATACGCTGATGTGAGATTTTACATGATTAGCTTAAGATTTAAGTGATTATATTCTAGCTGATTAACAATGTTGTAGATTAAGTAGTTGATTAACAATACTGGTATCGATCGATCATTTAGAGTTTCTATTTTGTTACAGATTAATGATTAGTAAAATTTTGTGTATTGTCCCAGGGACAAAAGGGGGGAATTGTAGTGGAAATTTTTACTTTAGAAAAGAACACATGAATCTGTCCTTCTAGGCTTCTGTATTTCCCATGGCTGGTAGTTATTGTGACTAGAGATTTCATTTGTTTCTTCCTAAAACTGCCTTTAATCAGACCTTTCCCATGAGACCTTTTTTGTTCCCGTGGGATTAGCTTGGTCAGAAGATGAACAGGCGATGCTTTTAAGCCAATGGTGGATGATGTTTTGGTTTTACATGTCCTGTTTCATTTTATTCCTGTCTATAAAATGCTGGTGTTATCAATAATGGAGGCCCTTCATCTCTGATTTTACACGTAGAGTGTTGGGTCCTTCTGCAAAGCTGAGCACAATAAACCGTGAAAACCTTTATACTCTTGCCCGTGCCTGTTGGTGTGATATTTTTATGCTTTAATTCTCTCGAACCTCAAAACTTCCACAACAGGCTGGTGTTGTCGGCAGGATTCCGCATTTGAGAGTCGACTTCGGGGATTCCCGGGGAGGCTTGCAGCGCTTGAGCCTTGAAGGCTGTTAACTTCACCTCGACCGCAAAATTGGCTATGAGCGTAAGAGGACTCGGGAGTTCACCGTGAGCCGCCTCAACGCTGGAATCAAAAGTAATTGGATGTGTGGAAGGTGAGAGAATCTATTTTTATTTGTGTTAAAGAACACTGCTTAATCTGCTAAAGTTGTAAGGGTTTTATTTTGAAAACCATAGTTGAATTCATTAGTGTTGAATAGTGAATATTGTTGGTTGTCTCTGTGTAGAAAGTGCTGTAAAGACAGGATTTAAACCTGGATCTGTCGACAGGTCAGTGACCTGGATAGGCACCTAGTGCAAGGCCTAAGAATATAAAAGTAAAGCACGGCACTAATCTGGGATCAGGTGCTAAAGGTGTCTTGTTTGCGAGGTTTTGAGAAAACCCGCCGCTAAGAGCTGACGAGCTCGGTGTAGACTCTCCGGAGAGCAAAGCAGGTTTGGGGAAAAGAGAAAAGGCCAAAACAAAAGATAACACACACATAGCACAGGCTTTCTGGTGCAGAGACTGTCGACAATAAACTAAGATAGTCATGGGCAACAGTATTTCTAAGAGCATGCTCAATAAAAACCCAGTGTGTGTCACTGGACCTAATGTGAATTATATGAGAAATAATTATGGTCCAGATTCTGTGTCACAATTGCTGCAGTGGGTGACGGAGTGTGGCTTCCCAGACGGCGGCAGTTTTAGCTTGAAGTAGTTAGATTTGCTGAAAGGTAACCTGACCCAAATGGAAAGAGATAATGTTGGGAAGAAGAAGAAGAGCAGGGTAGAAATAAACTGGACAGCTTTTCACTTGTGGAAGTTAGAGGCTGAAAAAAGGTTTCAAAAAGCATAATGTACTCCAAAGAGAGCATCTATACAATATGTACAGAATACACAAAGTACAATAAGTAACTCACAAAGTCTCCAGTGTCTTAAGTCTTTTTCAGATGATCCTGACCTGCATGGACCGCCTCCTCGACCACGTCTGGCAGTGGCTGCGTCATGTCGACAGGTGTGCGTGGATCCGGAGCCAGCTCATGTGGAGCCGAAGGAGAGTCCACTGCTTCCACCGAAGGCAGTTAAGGCTGACCCACCCTCTCCACCGATCGCGGATCGTACACGCCAGAAAGACAAGCAAAAGAAAGAAAACAAAAAAAGAGACTACAGATCTTGAACCTGTCAGAGAAGAGGCTTCGATTCCAGAGGTTAAAGAGCAACTTCAGAGTGTGATTACAATGCCCATGGTGGAAGTAGCAGGGCCGGATGGAGACCCTATGTTAGTACACCGTCCGTGGACACTAAAGGACATTGAGCATGCTCATGAGGCCCCATCATAGCACAGAAACTATTATAACTTCTTTATAACTATTATAACTTCTTATTAAAGTTACAAATGATTTGTTCTTAGCTTCGGACCAAGACTGTATGTCACTATTAGTTCTACTTGACCTTAGTGCTGCATTTGACACTATAGACCACAACATTCTTCTAGATCGCTTACAAAATTACACAGGTATTCATGGTCAGGCTTTAAGTTGGTTTAGATCCGACCTGTCTGATCGATACCATTTTGTAGAATTAAATGGCGAATCCTCCAGTTTATTACCAGTTAATTATGGGGTCCCTCAAGGATCAGTTCTAGGACCTCTGCTTTTCTCTATATACATGCTTCCATTAGGGAACATTATTCGAAGACATGGGATTAGTTTCCATTGTTATGCGGATGACACACAGTTATATATCTCATCAAAACCAGATGAAATAGCCACAGTGTCCAAATTAGCTCAATGCCTTAGAGAGATAAAAGACTGGATGAGCTGCAACTTTCTATTGTTAAACTCTGATAAGACAGAAATACTACTCATAGGTCCAAAAACCAGTGCACAGAAACTCTCACAACTTAACTCCCATTTAGAGGGATGTACTGTTACTAGTAGCTCGACAGTGAAAGACCTCGGTGTTATATTAGACAGCAACTTGTCTTTTAAAAATCATATCGCTCATACTACAAAAACAGTGTTCTTCCACCTTTGAAATATTGCCAAGCTGAGAAACATCCTGTCTGTCTCTGATGCTGAGAAGCTAGTTCATGCCTTCATGACCTCTAGGCTGGACTATTGTAATGCATTATTAGGTGGTTGTCCTGCATCATTAATAAATAGGTTACAGTTAGTCCAAAATGCAGCTGCCAGAGTTCTCACTAGGACAAGAAAGTATGACCATATAACCCCAATTTTATCATCTCTACACTGGCTACCTTTTAAGTTTAGAATTGATTACAAACTGCTGCTACTTACGTATAAGGCTCTTAATGGTTTAGCTCCCATGTATCTAACTACTCTTCTAACACGTTATAACCGTCTCAGCTACTTTGCACTGTTCCTGCTATATTAATTACAAGGGGGGAACCATTTCTTTTGTTGTTGCATCATTTGTATTCAACATATTTAACATACCCACATCCCATAATTTGTCAAGCCACACAAATATATACATACATCCATACAACCTTTAAGCTTCCATGAGATATTTATACCCAACAGACATTAAGTCCATTACAAGTGAGATCAAAGGATAGTCCAGTAAACAGAAACAGTCTTATCTGTAGATGACCAGAAGGCGTTGGAGGTTAAGGTCCGTGATCAGAGTCCCAAATAGAGTTTCTTCAGCCGAGCAATCATTACATCTGTCCATACCAATCACACATAGTCATAGTCATAACAAATGAACAAAATAATCCTCTTGGAGCAGGAAGACAATCAAGCTTCTCAAAGCACCGGTAAGATGGCCCTCCTCACCGAGCATGAGGAAACTTCAAACAGGATCTCTCTTTTTTTTTACTCTTCAACTTCCTGTTTTATCCCCTACAGGACATATCCCTATGTGTCCCCCTAGTGGCCAGGATGAATTATTAACAAAAACTGCATTAAACCCTGTGACAGGCAGTGACTGTTACATATCCGTCTCCTCATTTTGGGACTTTTATACTTTGCCAAAATAAGGTTTTAAATTCTGTACATGAAAAGAATCTACATGTTCAGGTTGATCAATAAAAGACACAGAGTAATTAACAGGACCCAAACGTTTAACTACTTTGGCAGGACCTTTCCATTTTGCGGCCAGTTTTGCCATAAAACCTTCATCAGCACGTGACAGGGGATGCGCACGAACCCATACTAAATCTCCAATTTGTAAGTGCACTTGTCTCCTACGTAGATTATAGTACTTGCGTTGTTTATTCTGGGCGTGGTCCACATTCCTTCTCACAGCCTGAATCAGTTCCTCTGACTTTTCCAGAACATGGTAGGCTGGACTGTTGTCCCAATGGCGATGATGGTCCTGCACATAAGAGGCAATCATGGGTTTAAGTGTTCGATTTATCCGCTCGGTTAGATTGGTTTGCGGATGAGCCGCTGTGGTGAGTTTCTGTATGACATTCCATCGTTTGCAAATTAGACCAATGAGTCGAGAGGTGAATTGTGGTCCTCTGTCGGATACCAAATACATCGGAGTGCCCCATCTAGTAAAAATTTCTTCAACAAGAATGCGTGAAATTTGAGGAGCTTTGGCTACTCGCAGCGGGAACAACTCAACCCATTTTGAGCAGTAATCCACAATCACCAAAAGATGTTCATTCTGTTTAGGACTTTTAGGGAATGGTCCCATTAGGTCGATTCCCAGCATGTGCCCAGGTTCCACTACCGGGGTCGATTGCATATAGCCAGCCAACTTCGAAACTGTTGGTTTATACTTTTGGCATACCTGGCATTCCTTACAATGCTTCCATACATCCGAGCGTATTGTTGGCCAATAGCATATATCCACCAGTCTCAACAATGTCTTAAGTCTGCCGAGGTGTCCACTTAATGGGTTGTCATGAGCATATTTCAGAAAGTCATCTCTCAAAGAGGTTGGCACCACAAGTTGCAATTTTTCTCCTTTCTTTCCTTGATTTATGTTTCTGAAGAGAAAACCATTCTTCATAACATAGTGAATACGATTTCGGGCTGTTTCAGAACTTGATTGCACTTTAGCAATGATTTCCTGGATTTCTGCATCCTTTTGTTGAGCCTTGGCAATGTCTGACCATTCTATGGGAAAGGTTGAGAAAGCAGTTGACGCATCCTTGGATTTTGCCATCGCGAGCAGGTTGAGTGCAGAAGATTCAGGGAAACTACGAGAAAGTGTGTCTGGAACAATATTACATTGACCTTTTCTATATGAAACTGTAAATTCAAACTCTTGGAGACGAATACCCCACCGTATCAGTCGAGAAGAGGGTTTTGGATGGTTAAAGACCCAGGCAAGAGCGGCATGATCAGTGATCACTTCAAATGGTCTCCCTTCCAGGTAAGGTCTCCATCTTTCTACCGCCCATACTACAGCACAGCATTCCTTTTCCGAAACTGAGTATGACTTTTCAGCACCTTTTAAAAGACGTGAAGCATAGGCCACTACATGTTCCACTCCTGCTATTTCTTGGGTTAAGACAGCTCCTAGTCCAAGGTCACTTGCATCAGTTTGGACTTTAAACGCTGCATTAAGATCAAGAGCAATAAGAATTGGTGCACTAATCAACTCACGCTTAATCAAATCAAAAGAATTCTGACATTCTTCTGTCCACATCCAAGTAGCTCCTTTTCTTTTCAAGGCATGTAAGGAAGCAGCTTTCTCAGAAAACCTTGTAATAAATCTCTGATACCAGCCTGCCATACCTAAAAATTGTTGTATGTCTTTGAGCGACTTGGGCACGGGGAAGTTGGTAACAGCATTTACTTTGTCTTGATCTGTCCGTATTCCTTCGGCCGAAATCACATGTCCGAGAAACTTCAATGATTTCTGAATCAAGTTACACTTTTGAAGATTTAAAGTTAAGCCAGCATTATGTAGACACTGCAACACTGCTCTGAGGTGTTTAAGATGTTCTTCTTCAGACTTTGAATACACCACAATATCATCAATGTACACAAAACAACATTTTCCTTTTTGATCTTTTAGCACAAACTCCATAAGACGTTGAAATGAGGCTGCTGAGTTCTTAAGGCCAAAAGGTAACCGTAAAAATTCATATAGCCCTGACTGTGTCACAAAAGCAGTTTTATGAACGCTTTCAGGATCCATCTCAACTTGCCAATATCCACTTTTAAGATCAAGGGTACTGAAAACTGCGGCTCCATGCACTGACTCAAGGATATCATGGACCTGAGGCATAGGGTACCCGTCCAGATACGTCTTTGCATTCAGACCTCTGAAATCAATACAAAACCTTTGTCCACCCCCCTTCTTAGGCACTATTACTACCGGAGCAGCCCAAGAAGAAAATTAAGGTTGGATGATCTTCTTATCCAACATGACCCTGATTTCATGGTCAATAAAGGCTTGTTTTTGCTGTGATACACGGTAAGCTTTCTTGCGAACAGGAACCTCATTGGTGGTGATAATACGATGTCTAACCACATTAGTGTGGCCGATTTCATTTGTACATACTCTTGGCCACTCTTGAAGTAGCAGTCGAAGTTGTGACCTAAAGATGGAAGATGTATCTGAGTTTGCAACCAGCTGTTGAATACATTGATGGGTTTCTGACGTTTCCTCTGAAATGGGCAGAGCAATAAAAAGTGACAGCAGTGCATCTGAAACAGAAGGGGTTAAGAACGAAAAAGTTTCTTCTTGCTGATTAGTGGTAGCAGGCAAGGTATACAAAGCATTGCCAATATGCAAACTAATTCCAGTCACTACTAGAAAATCCAATCCTAGCACAATGGGTATGGTGAGATCATCATCTTTCATTACGAACAGTTCAAGTGCATATCTTCTTCCATGTAGATCACATTCACTACTCCATACACCCATAGCAGGTAATACCACACCATTGGCTTGCTTGAAAGTTTGACCACAGCTTGATTGTAACGGTTCACTTCGTCCCAACTGTTTCCAGCATGACTCTTGTATCAGAGTAAGAGAACTTCCAGTATCAACCATAGCTTGAAAGTATCTCCCTCTGATCAACACAGGTAAGGTCAGAATCTTTAATTTGGACTCCTTGTTCAAAGATTGTAACATACGAGTTGAGGACTGATTTGACTTTGGATGATAATCTCGTTCAGACGGAGACTTCCTTTTCTGTGTTTCTGCATTTACCTGACTCCAATATCGTTTGGATTCTTCAAAATCTCTCTCTATTTGTGTTCCAGTTCTCACCAACTCACTCACTTCCTTCACCGTTCCTCTCAATAGGCTGGCAAGTCTAGGATTACAATTCCTCAGGATAGCTTGAACAATCTCTTTCTCCTGCATGTCTTTCTTCCATCTCAGACAAAGTGCTCGGTAGTGGTAAGCAAAATCACGAATGGATTCTCTGGGTCCTTGTTTCCTTTCCAAAAGACGCTTGGTTGCTTCGGCTTCATAATCATCTGTGAGGAAAGCATGCAAAAATTCTTGTTTAAACTCCTCCCAATTAAGCACATGTCTTCTTTCGGCTAACCACCAATCTTTTGCTGTCCCCTTTAATACTGAGGTAAGAGAGGCTAGGATTTCAGAATTTGATAGAGGTCTAATTGCAAAATACTCCTCACATAGTTCTATGAAGGAGACAGGATCATCAGAATCAAACTGGGGAAATTCAGTTTTTACAGGTGGACAATAAAATACATCATTCATATTGTCTGACAAATTTAGCAAGGGCTTTCTAGGACATACAGGTGTAGGTAACGGAGGAGAAGCTGGAGTGGATGCATTAAGAATATAACTCTTAAACTTAGCATCAAGTTGGGCATCTCTCCTCTTCAGACAATCTACCATCGACTTCCCCATGTCTTGCATGCTTAATTCGAGACCCTGTCTAACTCTTTGACATTCTCTTTCAATCTTATAAATCAATTTCTCCTCCAGGAGCTTACACTGGCTACTAAACTCAGTTTGGGAACAGCATTGACTTAACTTTTGTAGACAAGCTTCTACAAGCTACATCCTCTTCTAAAGTTGTAAGTCGCAAAGTCAGGGCTTGAACATGCTTCTCAAAAGAGCTGCTATCAAAGACTGTCATCTGGAGGAGGAGGAAGAAGATTAATATCAGACTGAACATTAGGTTCCTCTTCGTCATCCGAGATAAGGTACAGCTCACTGAACGTATTTATAAGATCTTTTATTGGAATTGGATCCCTTCTAGTGGTAAAAGGCCCAGTAGAAAAATCAACTGGAGGGTCATGTTCATCCCCTGCATCGTGCAATGTTGTCGACATTTTTACAAACAAACAAACACCCATAGACTCTTTCTTTAACAAATCAACAAAAGAAGGTCCCTGTTCGGGCGCCAATCTATAACCGTCTCAGCTACTTTGCACTGTTCCTGCTATATTAATTACAAGGGGGGAACCATTTCTTTTGTTGTTGCATCATTTGTATTCAACATTTGTATTCAACATATTTAACATACCCACATCCCATAATTTGTCAAGCCACACAAATATATACATACATCCATACAACCTTTTTAAGCTTCCATGAAATATTTATACCCAACAGACATTAAGTCCATTACAAGTGAGATCAAAGGATAGTCCAGTAAACAGAAACAGTCTTATCTGTAGATGACCAGAAGGCGTTGGAGGTTAAGGTCCGTGATCAGAGTCCCAAATAGAGTTTCTTCAGCCGAGCAAGCATTACATCTGTCCATACCAATCACACATAGTCATAGTCATAACAAATGAACAAAATAATCCTCTTGGAGCAGGAAGACAATCAAGCTTCTCAAAGCACCGGTAAGATGGCCCTCCTCACCGAGCATGAGGAAACTTCAAACAGGATCTCTCTTTTTTTTACTCTTCAACTTCCTGTTTTATCCCCTACAGGACATATCCCTATGTGTCCCCCTAGTGGCCAGGATGAATTATTAACAAAAACTGCATTAAACCCTGTGACAGGCAGTGACTGTTACAACGTTACAATCCTTCACGCTCTCTGAGATCACAAAACTCAGGACTACTGCTAGTTCCCAGAATATCTAAGTCTACTAAAGGTGGTAGAGCGTTTTCTTATTTAGCTCCCAAACTTTGGAATAGTCCTCCTGATAGTGTTTGGGGCTCAGACACACTTTCCCAGTTTAAATGTAGATTAAAAACTCATCTCTTTAGTCAGGCATACACATAATACATCCTATAGTATCATGCACTAGTAAATCAGACCTGCACATTTTTATGAACAGCAGATATGTTAATCCCTTTCCACTGCTTCTCTCTTTGTAACCATCCCGAGGCATCCAGACACTGTACCAGCTCCCAACGTACTCTGTGGGACGAAGCCATTGGACGTCCACTGAGCCGAGGCCGACTCTAAGAATCCTGAGACATCACCATTTAGACTCTGTGATACTAAGGAGATCCGAAGTCAATGATCCTTACACCAATACAACATTTAACTGACTGTATATTACAATCACACCCCAGTGTCTCCCATATGAGGATGGGTTCCGCCTTGAGTCCGGTTCCTCGCAACGTTTCTTCCTTTACAAATTTAAGGGAGTTTTTCCTTGCCACTGCTGCCTGAGTCACCTCAGACTTGCTCATAGGGGAATAAATGCATACACATTGTGAACTATATATATCTAATAATAATCTAGAATTTTTATTGTTAATTCTTATTTCTTCTTATTTTATTCCTTTACCATTAATTATGTTTACCTTCTGCTCTATGTTTATGTTCTGTAAAGCTGCTTTGAGACAATGTCTATTATAGAAAGCGCTATACAAATAAACTTGAATTGAATTGAATTGAACATTCAGAACTGTATCCTCCTCTGCTTCATAGAGACATGGCTGAACCCAGCGGTGCCCTACCATGCCGTACAGCCGGCAGAGTTTCTCAATCCAGCTTATGGACAGGACAGTGGAATTTGCTGTAAAATAGAGGACTGTACAGCAGGACCTAACACACTGCCATCAGACTTCACCTGTAGCCTCACACACTTCTGTTCCCTGACTGGAGGAACTGGGGAACACACACAGAGTCTAAACAACATGTCTAAAGCATCCCATATATATAAGTTTGGAAAAAATAAAAATAATAATAATACAACTATATGTTAAATTCTATTGATCAGTCTTGTTTCTTTTAAGAAAATAACTAATTAATGGAATATGCTAGACTGTTTTGATTAATTTACTAATAGAACCTGAAGAGATAAATCATTTATACCAAATTATCTTACAGCTTGAATTAATTCTTGCTCCTTCATATGCATCACACTCTATACGTACGTGCTCTACTGATTCTGCATGACCGCATTTATCACAGTTTTCATTTTCATGATCATTTTGGGATCATCAAAAAAATGATGGCATCTGTAATGACAGATCATGGGACGGAGGATCCATTTGCACGCTCTTTAATTCAAACTCAAGGTATAACAGGTGTAGATCAGAATTAGCAGACACGATATCGAAGGAGAGGCAAAAATCAGAAACAGTAATACAGGCAGGAGGTCGGGGCAGGCGGCAAACAATCATAGAACGGAATGAAATCAAAACAGAGTAAAAAAAACAGGAAAACACAGACAGGAAAACACTCAGACCGACAGCAGAGGCAAATCGAGACTTCGCACAGAAATGGGGTTCAAGTTCAGCTTAAATAGGAAGCAGGTGATTGATATCAGCTGGTGGAGTAATTGTGGCAGGAGCGGTGGATTGTGGGAGATGTAGTTCCGAAGTCACTAGAACTCGGGAGAAGGTTCCCTCTAGTGATGGTCGGGAGGCGAGACAGGTGTTTCATTCATAACAGCATCACTGAGGAGTCTGCAAACCCATGTTCCAGCCCCATTGTTGTTGTGCCAAAGCCAGATGGTGCCCTCAGGCTTTGCAACGACCTGCGAAGGCTTAACAAGGTCTCAAAATTCAACAGCTATCCCTTCCACTTAGGGAATGATCTGGTGGAGCACCTTGGGAGAGCTAGAGTCATATTAATATTGGAACTAACCAAAGGCCTTTGATCAAAGGTCAAAGTGCCACTGGTCCCAGATGCGAAGGCGAAGAAGAAGAAAATAATTATAAAAAATAAATAAGTGAATATATGCAATTAAAGTTTAAAATTAATTTTAAAAAGATTAACTTAATTTAAAATACTATATATATCTATCCCTATCCTTAATAAGCAAGCCGGAGGCAACGGTGGCAAGAAAAAACTCCCTGAGATGATAAGAGGAAGAAACCTTGAGAGGAACCAGATTCAGAAGGAAACCCATCCTCATTTGGGTGACACTCTACAGTGAATAGTGTAAATGTAAATAATGTCAGTTCTACAAAAGTTTATAATAGTGCAGTCGAGAGCTCCTGAGGAACTAATGGGTCATCGTACACTCAATAACAGAAACATTGGTTAAAAAAGAAAGCATGTCAGTCTCTGGGCAGCTTCATACACAACAATCCCATGAGACACTCGCTTAAACACTAAGACTGTGTTTGAGTCCAGTACACTAATTGGAAGTCTGTTCCATAACTCTGTGAGGAAAAAGCTCTGCACTCTGCTGTAACCTTTTGTATGTGAGGTACAGTAGTACCAAATAACCTGCACCTTTTTATTGAACCTTGCATGACAGATCATAAAACACCAAAAGGACACTCAGGTATTGTGGCATGAGACCCTTAAGTGCTTTATAGGTTAATAATAGTATTTTATACTCAATGCCAAACTTGACTGGAAAGCAATGCAACGAGGATATGATAGGAGTGATATGGTCATAGCTTATGGTTCTAGTTAGGATTCTAGCTGCTGCATTCTGGACTAACTGGAGCTTGTGTATGTGCCTACTGGAACATCCAGACAGTAAATCATTACAATAATCCAAACTAGAGGTAAAAATGCATAACTGCATCATGTAATGACATCATATGTCTTATCTTAGCAATATTTCTGAGATGAAAGAAGGCTATGCTTGTGGAATCATTTATCTGAGCTTCAAATGAGAGAGCGGTATCAATAATCACACTGAGGTCTTTTTCTGCTGCACTTGATGTAATAAAATCATCATCCAGAGTTACTCTGTAATCAGAAAGCTTACTTCTGGCTGCCTGTGGAGTAATAGCACTTCTGTCTTGTCATAGTTAAGCAGGAAGAAGATAGTAAGCATCCACTGTCTAATGTCCTTCACACAATCTTCTATCTTATTAAGCTGGTGACACACATCTGCCTTAGCTGAAACATATAGCTGTGTGTCATCAGAGTAACAGTGGAAGCCAATACCAAATATATAAGTAACTAGATATGTAAAGTTTGTCACGACAAACTTTGATGTTGGCTTTGAAGGTGCAGGTATTCGCAAAGGACAGTGCATTTCGGAGGCGAGTGGACAGAAAGATTGTGAAAGCTACTGGACCGCCAGGGTGCCAATACTTTTGGAGGTGAGCAAACATGAGCATGTGACGTGATTCGAATACCAGTGGGGCAGTTCCCTTCATTGTGCTGAGTGTTTTGATATGTCACATGTCCATGTTGTGCAAATTTCAAATTTTCACGTGACGTCATGTAACGTCATGTGACGTGACTAGAATACCCGTGGGGCAGTTCCCCTCAATGTGCTGAGTGTTTTGATATGTCACATGTCCATGTTGTGCAAATTTTTAATTTTCACTTGACGTGGCCAGAATTCCCATGGGGCAGTTCCCCTCACTGTGCTGAGTGTTTAGATATGTCACATGTCCATGTTGTGAAAATTTTTAATTTCGCTTGCTTTGGGGGCGGGGCTACACGTCACGTAAAGTGGTGTCGAGTGACGTCACCAGAATACCCGGTGGGGTGCCAATACTTTTAGCAAAAAGTGCTACTGAGGGTTTGGACATTTCATGTCAATACTGCAGTCATTATGGGATTCTACTTATTATACTGCATAGAACAGTACAGTACATGCAATTCTTAATGTTGGATGTATTGTGTGTGTGAGAGCTTACAGGACTTTTCGGAATTCCCCATTCAAGTCTATGGGATGTTCGATCATCGACTACGGGAAAACCGAAAATTCTGTCGGGACCCCGGAATGTAAATTTGGTCCGGAGTAAGGTCCTAAAGAACCTGTCCGAGTTCGGTGTAAATCACTCGAAAACTTGCAGAGTTATAAACCTCGAAAATTTATAATGGAAGTCTATGGGAAAAAAGGCCACTTTGAGCTTCCGAACTGGGAATGCCGGAATTCCGATTGCTTAGAAAAATAGGAGCAACAAACTTCAGACCAGGGTATATGACATATCCGAATTTGGTGCATGTGACTCGAAAGCCCTAGGCCGCATTTTTTTTTTAATGAAATTTTTGTCTAAGAATAATAATAACTAGATTTGTAAAGTTCGTCGCGACAAACTTTGATGTTGGCTTTGACGGTGCAAGAATTCGCAAAGGCCGCTGCATTTTGGAGGCGAGTGGACAGAAAGATTGTGAAAGCTACTGGAACGCTAGGGTGCCAATTCTTTTGGAGGTGATCGGCCATGAGCATGTGACGTGATCCGAATACCCGTGGGGCAGTTCCCTTCATTGTGCTGAGTGTTTTGATATGTCACATGTCCATGTTGTGCAAATTTTTGATTTCTCTTGTTTTGGGGGCGGGGCGACACGTGACCTCACGTGACGTGACCAGAATACCCGTGGGGCAGTCCCCTCATTGTGCTGAGTGTTTTGATATGTCACATGTCCATGTTGTGCAAATTTTTGATTTCGCTTGTTTTGGGGGCAGGGCTACACGTGACCTCATGTGACGTGACCAGAATACCCGTGGGGCAGTTCCCCTCATTGTGCTGAGTGTTTTGATATGTAACATGTCCATGTTGTGCAAATTTTAGATTAAACTTGTTTTGGGGGCGGGGCTACACGTGACCTCACGTGACGTGACCAGAATACCCGTGGGGCAGTTCCTCTCATTGAGCTGAGTGTTTTGATATGTCACATGTCCATGTTGTGCAAATTTTTGATTTCGCTTGTTTTGGGGGCGGGGCTACATGTGACCTCACGTGACATCACGTGACGTGACCAGAATACCCGTGGGGCAGTTCCCCTCATTGTGCTGAGTGTTTTGATATGTCACATGTCAATGTTGTGCAAATTTTTAATTTTGCTTGTTTTTGGGGCGGGGCTACATGTGACATCACGTGACGTCACGTGACGTGACCATAATACCCGTGGGGCAGTTCCCCTTATTGTGCTGAGTGTTTTGATATGTCACATGTCCTTGTTGTGCAAATTTTTAATTTTGCTTATTTTTGGGGCGGGGCTACATGTGACATGTGCTGAGTGTTTTGATATGTCACATGTCCATGTTGTGCAAATTTTTTATTTCGCTTGTTTTGGGGGCGGGGCATCACGTGACGTCACGTGACGTGACCAGAATACCCATGGGGTAGGTCCCCTCATTGTGCTGAGTGTTTTGATATGTCACATGTCCATGTTGTGCTGTTGGAAAAAATCTTGATATGTGCTCTTATTATATGAACTATTACAATTGATGTTGTAGGACATATGGGGGTAGGCCAGATATTGTAATAGTGTTGAGCTATATGAGTTATATGATTATAATATAATATATGTATATATATAGTGTTAGATACCTCGAGACAAGTGTTAACAGAAATAAGGTGGTTTATTGGGTTTATTGAAGTTATAAACTCTGAGAATTTGAGAAAAACAAGAAGAAGGGGAACCTGTCCTTTAGGAGAGAACAGAGGAACTAAGGCTTAAAATAGAATGCATGTGCAGGCCCAGTCTGGACAAACAAGACAGACTGAGATCATAAGTCTAGCAAATTTAAGGAGTCAGCATAAACAGATCTCCACATATATGCAAAACAACATTATAAAATGCAAAAGCTTAGCTTAAGGAATATTGCAGTTATTGCAATATCTGCAATAACAAGATAAAAAACCCTACTTGTAAGTCAACTACGGCTAATGTCATAATCATATTAATCATATCATAAATCAGAACTCCTATATCATAGGGATGGTAGGTGATTGCGGAATTGAGTATTATCACTGTGCTGATTAGTTATATCTTTAATATCTTTAGGTTATATGTAGAGAAGTGATTAATTTAGTGTAGGGCGAATAGATTATAGGTGATTGTCATGATAACCATACATAGTATAGGCGTACAATACAGATAATCATAGTACTAACACAGGTAATCATGTAGTATAGGTATACAATACAGGTAATCATTTTGTATACACATATATATATATATATATATATATATATATATATATATATATATATATATATATATATATATATATATGTGTGTGTATGTGTGTATGTGTATGTATATATGTATATATATATATATATGTATATATGTGTATATGTGTATATAGGCGTATAATCTGGAGAAATCATATCATATCAAATCATCATCTACAAAACATAGAAAAAGATAGAGAGAAACTCACTCATTGTAATTGTATAAAGGGAGATTGGTGAGATTGGACAATAGTTTTGTCAACGCAGCATATTTTTAGTAATGCAGAAGTTCAGAAAGTCGGTGGGAACAACAACAACAGGCCAGACTTAATTTTCGGTAAAAGGGCAGACTTGTTTTTCGGGGAAATGAGGCAGGGGGGCCACGGGCAATTCTGTAATTCTGTAGTGTCAGGAGAAAAGTCAGACGGGTCAGGTGGATTGACGTAAGAAGGTATAGACGCATCTAGAGGTGCCAGGGTATATATTGAGGAGATTCCTTTGAAGGGGGCACTCTTGCTCCTGCTTGCTTGCTTTTTTGTGGGGGAACTTTTTGGGTGGCATGGGGATGCACTGTTTGAGTTTTTTCTTTGATACTTTCGACTTAGAAGTTTTTCCTTATTGAGCTCAATGGAAGCAGTGTCTGATCAGCACCAATAAAGAGTTTTGCTCATTCTCATCCAGGTCTGGAAAGTTTTCTTATTATTCAAATTCAAATAGTATTAAGTATAAAGTTTAAAGTGTAATTAATTAATTAGTATTAAGTATTAAGTATTAATAATTAAGTATTATAAAATTAGTGTTAAGTATAATTATTTTAGTATTGAGTGTGAAAGACTATTATTGACTATTATCTATTATTGACTATTAATTTGGCTGTAATGCACCCCTGGCATATGTCCACTTGGAGATTTTTTAATTTTTAATTTTTAATTTTGCTAGTTTCCGGGGCGGGGCTACATGTGACATCACGTGACGTCACGTGACGTGACCAGAATACCCGTGGGGCAGTTCCTTTCAATGTGCTGAGTGTTTTGATATGTCACATGTCCATGTTGTGCAAACTTTTGATTTCGCTTGTTTTAGGGGCGGGGCTACACGTGACCTCACGTGACGTCACGTGACCAGAATACCCGTGGGGCAGTTCCCCTCATTGTGCTGAGTGTTTTGATATGTCACATGTCCATGTTGTGCAACTTTTTAATTTTGCTTGTTTTCGGGGCGGGGCTACATGTGACATCACGTGACGTCACGTGACATGACCAGAATACCCGTGGGGTAGTTCTCCTCAATGTGCTGAGTGTTTTGATATGTCACATGTCCATGTTGTGCAAATTTTTGATTTCGCTTGTTTTGGGGGCGGGGCTACACGTGACGTCACGTGGTGTCGAGTGACGTCACCAGAATATCCGGTGGGGTGCCAATACTTTTGGCAAAAATTGGCTACTGAGGGTTTGGACATTTCATGTCAATACTGCAGTTATTATGGGATTCTACTTATTATACTGCGTGGATCACAGAGAGAGAAGCCGTGCCTGAGCTCTGCGCACGCTGTGTGTGTGAGAGCTTAGAGGAATTTTCGGAATTCCCCATTCAAGTCTATGGGATGTTCGATCGTCGACTACCGGAAAACCGAAAATTCCGTCAGAAGAGTGAAATAAAAACTTCGTCCGAAGTAAGGTTCTAAAGAACCTGTCCGAGTTCGGTGTAAATCGCTCGAAAACTTGCCGAGTTACAAACCTCAAAAGTTTATAATGGAAGTCTATGGGGAAAAAGGCCATTTTGAGCTTCCGTACCGGGAATGCCGGAATTCTGATCTCTTCGAAAAATAGAAGCAACAAACTTCACACCAGGGTCTACGACATATCCGAATTTGGTGCATGTGGCTCGAACGTCCTGGGCCGCATTTTTTTTAATACATTTTTGTCTAATAATAATAATAATAATAATAATAATAATAATAATAAAAATAATAATAACTAGATTTGTAAAGTTCGTCGCGACAAACTTTGATGTTGGCTTTGACGGTGCAAGAATTCGCAAAGGCCGGTGCATTTTGGAGGCGAGTTGACAGAAACATTGTGAAAGCTACTGGACCGCTAGGGTGCCAATTCTTTTGGAGGTGAGTGGACATGAGCATGTCACGTGACCAGAATACCCGTTGGGCAGTTCCCTTCATTGTGCTGAGTGTTTTGATATCTCACATGTCCATGTTGTGTAAATTTTTGATTTTGCTTGTTTTGGGGGTGGGGCTACACGTGACGTCACGTGACGTGACCATAATACCCGTAGGGCAGTTCCCCTCAATGTGCTGAGTGTTTTGATATGTCACATGTCCATGTTGTGCAAATTTTTGATTTTGCTTGTTTTGGGGGCGGGGCTACATGTGACGTCACGTGACGTGACCAGAATACCCCTGGGGCAGTTCCCCTCATTATGCTGAGTGTTTTGATATGTCACATGTACATGTTGTGCAAAATTTTTGATTTTGCTTGTTTTGGGGGCGGGGCTACACGTGACGTCACGTGACATGACCAGAATACCTGTGGGGCAGTTCCCCTCATTGTGCTGAGTGTTTTGATATGTCACATGACCATGTTGTGCAAATTTTTAATTTTCACGTGTCGTCACGTGTCATCACGTGACGTCACGTGACGCGACCAGAATACCCGTGGGGCAGTTCCGCTCATTGTGCTGAGTGTTTTGATATGTCACATGTCCATGTTGTGCAAATTTTACATTTTCACGTGTCGTCACGTGTCATCACGTGACGTCACGTGACATGGCCAGAATACCCGTGAGGCAGTTCCCCTCATTGTGCTGAGTGTTTTGATATGTCACATGTCTATGTTGTGCAAATTTTTAATTTTGCTTGTTTTTGGGGCGGGGCTACATGTGACATCACGTAACGTCATGTGACGTGACCAGAATACCCATGGAGTAGTTCCCCTCATTGTGCTGAGTGTTTTGATATGTCACATGTCCATGTTGTGCAAATTTTTGATTTTGCTTGTTTTGGGGGCGGGGCTACACGTGACGTCACGTGTTGTCGAGTGACGTCACCAGAATATCCGATGGGGTGCCAATACTTTTGGCAAAAAGTGGCTACTGGGGGTTTGGACATTTCATGTCAATACTGCAGTTATTATGGGATTCTACTTATTATACTGCGTGGATCACAGAGAGAGAAGCCGTGCCTGAGCTCTGTGCACGCTGTGTGTGTGAGAGCTTAGAGGAATTTTCGGAATTACCCATTCAAGTCTATGGGATGTTCGATCGTCGACTATCGGAAAACCGAAAATCCCGTCGGAAGTCCGAAATAAAAACTTCGTCCGGAGTAAGGTCCTAAAGAACCTGTCCGAGTTCCGTTTAAATCGCTCGAAAACTTGCCGAGTTATAAACCTGAAAAGTTTATAATGGAAGTCTATGGGGAAAAGGCCACTTTGAGCTTCCGTACCGGGAATGCCAGAATTCCGATCTCTTAGAAAAATAGAAGCAACAAACTTCAGACCAGGGTCTACGACATATCGGAATTTGGTGCATGTGGCCCTAGGCCGCATTTTTTTTAAATAAATTTTTGTCCAAGAAGAATAATAATAACTAGATTTGTAAAGTTCGTCGCGACAAACTTTGATGTTGGCTTTGACGGTGCAATTATTCGCAAAGGCCGGTGCATTTTGGAGGCGAGTGGACAGAAAGATTGTTAAATATTAAATATTTAGGGTTAAATATATTTCAGTCAGTTTACAATCTGCTGGACTTGAAGGTGAACATTTAGATGTTACAGGTCATCTTTTTTCTTCTTGAAGATGTTTCCATCTGGCTGCACCCTCCAGGTCACTGTGGTGTTCTCCAACATGCCATGTTCTTTCAGTTTCTTCATCTGAAGATAAGAATCAGGATTTAATTATTAAAACCAAAAAAGAAAATACATTTAAGAAAGAATTCATGTGAGAAACACTAACAGAAGCTTTTATACAAACTTACTCCAAATTTCAGAGACGTCCTGAGACTCACCTGCTCTAAAATGGACGACTGAAAAGCAGAATCAAAAACACTGCCATCAGACTCCACTCTCACTATCTGATTCCTAAAAGTGGAAATGTGGAATAAACACACACACACACACACACACACACACACACACACACACACACACACACACACACACACACACACACACACACACACACACACACACACACACACAGTAGTTTAATTTCCTTTCCTAAAAGTATAATTTGAACGTCCTCCACATTCTTCTCCTTGTACTGTCGGCACCAGGTGCCGGTGATTAGAACCAGTGTTGTGCTAGGTTTTAAGAAATAGTAACTAGTTACTGTTACTAGTTACTTCATTCAAAAAGTTACTGTTTAAAGTAACTTTTTAGTTATTTTTTTAAAGAAATTTCTTTTTATTTTTTTTAAAGAAATTTCATTATTGTTCCCATTAATGCCCTTTTATGCATTATAGTCTATACAAACACAAAACTGTTTGTTGATCTGTCCCTGGCTACCAGTCCGGTTAAAATCTAGTCGCTTTTGTTTGGCTGGAGGGGCTTGAGTCACTTTGTGTGTCCACCGACACCGGGTTAGATTCTAGCTTCGTTGAGGCATGTAGTTTTTACCTCCAGATTGGAGTTGCTGATTATCTCATTAGAAAGGATCTTCAAACCAGAAAGACACAGCTTACATTTGAATAAAAAGTTTTTGCCTTTATGCTCTAAAGTGAACTAAAGTGAAATAATGAGCATATGACCAATTAGAGAAACTTGTCTTGCTCTCGCCTTGACATGCTATTACTGCCACACCTACTTGAATAAACGGAAACACGCCCACAGTGTGGTGTCTTCATGTTTACAGTGGTTGGCATCCACAAATCCCTACAATGAGCTCCTTCTTACAGGAGAACAATATCCTCGAAGAGTTTCAATCAGGTTTCAGGCCCCATCATAGCACAGAAACTGCACTTGTGAAAATCACAAATGACTTGTTCTTAGCTTTGGACAAAGACTGTATGTCACTATTAGTTCTACTTGACCTTAGTGCTGCATTCGACACTATAGACCACAACATTCTCCTAAATCGCTTACAAAATTGCACAGGCATTCATGGGCAGGATTTAAGTTGGTTTAGATCCTACCTGTTGTTAAACTCTGATAAGACAGAAAAATTACTTCTTCTTCTTCTTCTTCTTCTTTTGACTTTTCCTTTCAGGGGTAACCACAGCGAATCATCTTTCTCCACCTATCCCTATCTTCTGCATCCTCAACACTTGCACCCACTAGCTTCAAATCCTCATTAATTACATCCAAATACCTCCTCTTTGGCTTTCCTCTTTGCCTCCTGCCTGGCAGCTCCATGTACAACATTCTCCTACCAATATACTCACTCTCCCTCCCCTGAACATGTCCAAACCATCTTAATCTGGCCTCCCTAACTTTGTCTCCCAAATGTCCAACATGAGCTGTCCCTCTGATGGACTCATTCCTAATCCTGTCCAATCTTGTCACTCCCAAAGAGAACCTCAACATCTTCAGTTCGACTACCTCTAGCTCTGACTCCTGTCTCTTCTTCAGTGACACTGTCTCTAAACCATACAGCATAGCCGGTCTCAGAACTGTCCTGTACACCTTCCCCTTGATTCTCACTGATATTTTCCTATCACACAGAACTCCTGACACCTTCCTCCACCTACTCCAACCTGCGTGCACTCGCTTCCTTACTTCTTTCCCACTCTCTCCATTACTCTGGACTGTTGACCCCAAGTAAATAAACTCCTGTACCTTCTTCACCTCTTCACCCTGTAACCTTACTGTTCCACCTCCCTCCCTTTCATTCACACACACGCACTCAGTCTTACTACGACTGACTTTCATTCCTCTTCTCTCCAGCGCAAACCTCCACCTCTCCAGGATTTCCTCCACCTGCTCCTTACCTCACAATGTCATCTGCAAACATCATCGTCCAAGGAGACTCCTGTCTGACCTCCTCTGACAACTGGTCCATCACTATAGCAAATAGAAAGGGGCTCAGAGCCGATCCCTGATGCAGTCCCACCTCTACTTTGAACTCCTCTGTCTGACCTATGGCACACCTCTCCACTGTCCTGCTCCTCTCATAAATGTCCTGCACCACTCTGACATACTTCTCTGCTACTCCTGACTTCCTCATACAGTACCACAGCTCTTCTCTTGGCACAATGTCATACACTTTCTCCAAGTCTACAAACACACAGTGCAACTCCCTCTGACCATCCCTATACTTCTCCCTCAACATTCTCAGAGCAAAAATTGAATCTGTTGTGCTCTTTCTGGGCATGAAGCCATACTGCTGCTAATGTCCACCACCTTCCTTAACCTAGCTTCCACTACTCTTTCCCATAGCTTCATTGTATGGCTCATCAACCTCATCCCCCTTTAGTTGCTGCAACTCTGCACGTCACCCTTATTCTTAAAGATCAGCACTAAAACACCCCTTCTCCTTTCCTCAGGCATCCTCTCACTTTCTAAAACCATGTTGAACAAACTAGTTAAATTCCACTGCCGTCTCTCCTAGACACTTCCAGACCTCTACCGGGAGGTTGTCAGGACCAACTGCCTTTTCACTTTTCATCCTCTTCAAAGCCTTTCTGACTTCATCCTTTCTAATCTTATCTACTTTCTGTTCCACAGAATTCACCCCTTCTACTCTTTTTCCCCCTCTCATTTTCCTCATTCATCAGCTCTTCAAAGTATTCCTTCTATCTCCTCTGTACACTCTCCTCACTTGTGAGCACCCTTCCATCTCTATCCTTAATAATTCTAACTTGCTGCACATACGTCCCATCTTGATCCCTCTGCCTAGCTAACCTGTACAAGTCCTTCTCTCCTTCTCTAGTGTCTGACCTAGTGTACAACTCATCATATGCCTTCAGCTTGACCTTAGAAACCTCCCTCTTTGTTCTGTGCTGTAACTCATTGTATTCCTGTCTATTCTCTTCAGTCCTGTCCATATCCCACGTCTTCTTGGCTAATCTCTTCCTCTGGATACTATACTGAACTTCCTCATTCCACCACCAAGTCTCCTTACAGTATCTCCTTTCCTCCTTCCAGATGACACACCCAGCACCTTTCTCCCTTTCTCCCTGATCACTTCTGCTGTAGTTTCCCAGTCATCTGGCAGCACTACCTGACCACCCACAGCCTGCCTCAACTTCTGTCTAAATTCCCCACAACATTCCTGCTTTTTCAGCTTCCACAACTTAGTTTTCTTCTTTATATTTGACCTCTTCCTCTTACAGACCACCATCATCCTATGCTGTCTGGCTACACTCTCACCCACTACCACTTTACAGTCACTAATCTCTTTCAGATTGCCTCTTCTACATAGGATATAATCTACCTGTGTTCTCCCACCTCCACTCTTGTAAGTCACTCTATGTTTCTCCCTCTTCTGAAAATAAGTGTTAACTATAGCCATGTCCATCCTCTTAGCAAAGTCCACTACCATCTGTCCTTCAAAATTCCTTTCCTTAACTCCAACCCTGTCCATCACCTCCTCATCAACTGTGTTCCCCTCACCAACATGTCCATTAAAATCCGCTCCTATCACCACTTTCTCACCCGTGGGAATACTTTCCATCACCTCATCTAATTCACTCCAGAATCTCTCTTTCTCCTCTAACTCACAACCTACCTGCGGGGCATAACCACTAACAACATTCAACATCACCCCTTCAATCTCTAACTTCAGGCTCATCACCCTGTCTTACACTCTCTTCACCTCCAGAACATCCCTCACAAACTCCTCCTTCAGGACCAGACCCACTCCATTTCTCTTACTATCCACACCATAATAAAACAGTTTGAATCCTGCTCCTATACTACAAGCCTTGCTACCCTTCCACTTGGTCTCCTGTACACACAGTACTGTATAACCACCTTCCTTCTCTCCATCATATCAGCCAATTCTCTACCTTTCTATCTTACTATGTTTTCAATAGTAAGGTTAGTAGTTTCAATAGCCTCTGTAACTCTGTGCAAGGAAGGCCTAGAAACACCCTGACATTTGTAACACACACACACAGAGATTGTTTTGGTTCCAATGAGATTGTTGTTTTTTCTTTCTCTCTTTTCTGTGTGTTTGAGGTTTTAGAAGCTGAAAACTTGGAGCATTATCTAACTGAGTAGAGTTACATGATGTTATAAGTTTTATTTTTTATTTGTATTTTTTCCTTTTTGACAATGTAACAACAATTTAATTTTTACAACTTAACAATTTGTTTTGATTATTTATCTAAGTGATTTAACTGGTAGTTTATTTGATTGATTGATTGATTGATTGATTGATAGTTTATTTGATTTTATTTGATTTATTAGTGAGCTAATTAATTGAATGGATCAATACTTGGTTGAGTATGTAATTATTTGAATGTGCAGTTGATTGATTTTAATCAATTTTAATTTAATTTTCATTTTAATTGAAGTTATACTTATTGGACTTATACTCTGATCTTGATATCTGCCTTGTCTTTCTTGAGAACTATACTAGAAGGAATCCAGCACAACCCCGTATACCAGAAAAAGAATAAACTTCAAATGCAATAATTACAGAACCACGTGACAGTGCCACAAGGGCGAGACAAAGGTGCATGATGGAGAAAGGTAAAAGAACTTAATTACTCCAGCTGCAATTGTAATAATAAAGCACAAGAAGGCTGAAAAAGAAATTAAGAAGTACATGAAAAAATGGCAAGACCGGACAAAAGGAGAATTGCAGTGGCCTGAAGGAGGCACGTTTGATGAGGTAAAATGCAGGAAGATGAGAGTAAGTATAAAATGCTGGGGAGAAGTAAAAAGCATGAGAAATTTTTTTTGTTTAAATTTTTTTACATTTTAGTAAGTTCTTTAGGAAAATGTTGTAATATTGCAATGTTGGGCTCTGCTAGGTGCAGAATTTCTGTATTTGTACTCACTTTGTCTGATCAGATATACAGAGCATTTAGGCATTCATTTGCAGGGTTGATTGCTTACTGTGCATATGATGTATGAATGGGCATTTATTGATATGGGTATTGAGAGGAAAATATTTAGGAGAGCTTTTGTTTCTGTTTTGCTTTTGTTTTTGTTCTGTCACTTTTGGTGTGGTTGGTCTGTGATTGGTTGCAGTGATAGGACCTAAGACAGCTCTTTTCTACTGAAAAGCACAGGCGAACATTGCACTTGCTACACAGTGTGTTTGTGTATCCACAATTGCAGTAAACTGGAAGAATAGACTAACTGAAAGAGAAATCTACATATTATCCAGCATATCCATTTGCACCTGTCCCTGTAATTATGGTCTAATTGAAAATAATTATAAATTTAACAGAAAAACACATTTAGAAATGAATTACAATGAATCATCTAACAGTTTAAATTTTGATTTGGGATGAGGTAAGAAGTGCAGTGTCTTTATGTAAGGCATAAGGTGCACAGGCTAGGTTGACTACTACTTTGGCCCAAAGTTGTAGAATTACAGCATGGACATAAGCTCTAGTTTTCCAAAATAACTAAATATGTATGTGTTCTAGACATTGTAATGAACACAGAACATTTTTTTTGAGGAATTTTATTCGGATCTTGACAAAAAAATAATAATAAATTTTGCAGGTAGGGTGACTGGACAAATAAACAAGGTGGTGTTGTAATTCTGCAATGGTGGGCTTTACAGGGTTAAAGAAGCTAAAAGCAGAACAAAGCAAAGAACAAGGGAAAGAGAAGGCTACAGCCCCACCCTCAGGTGAATGGGGAGGAACAGCTCCAGCCCCCACCTTACAACAAACGATATAAGCCCAACCACCATGGCATATACCCGTAATAAATATGGGAGAGGCGAGTGAAACACAAGAAATAGAACTGGAGATTATAGGAGGGCAAGTCAGAGGAGTACTCCGTCAGACGTCAGCAGAAAAAGAACGTCCCAAGGGAAAGCAGGAAGACTGCCCTCCCCTGGTAAAAGGAGAAGAAGAAAAATACCCAGAATGCCCAGAAGGGGCTACAGGAGGAAGAAAGGAAGTGCTGGAAGATGATGAATATCGACGCCTGTAGTGGGACAGGGAGGTGGAGAAAGCTAATGCCCGATGGGAGGAAGGGGACTCCCACTTATCGAGGCACCAAGCAGAGGAGCATAATATGGAGTGGTTGACTGAATACACACGCCCGCCAGGTTTAGAAAGACACAGCACACCGACTCCCTGGGCAAGAGAATACATTAAACAACGAATGCAAGATGTCTGCCAGCCAGGAATGAGAGGATCAATAAAAACCGGGCAGATGGAACATCATAAGAACCTCAGCAAAGCCCAGGGGTCCCTAAGCAAACCAAAGGACTGTGCGACAAAAAAAGACCCTCATAGCGGTCCAGGAGGAGCAAGAAAAGAAACAACAGACCAAGGCAGATGGGAATTTATCACCCAATGGAAATAAAAAGACAGGGGAGGTGCGGCAACAGCATCAACAGCTGGAGGAAGGTACAGAGATGCCCGGCGAGAGAATAAAAGGACGGAGTAACCAAAAGTCTCTCACCCCAATGGAAATAGTGAGTGATGACGACATAAGCCCAAGGGCGGCCCCAGTGGATGTGGAGCCCCCTCACGATATGAGAGGAGTAAGAGTGAGACTGCAGGGAGAAGTGCAGCTGACCCCCCTGGAAACAGAAGGCGTGTGGCAGAACGAAGGGCAGGAAAGAGCAATAAAGGAAGCTCTGGAATGAAGCCAGAAAGCAGATGTGACGATGGAGGAGTTACGAGGTCAGGCATCACGACTGGACATGAAGGTGGAGGAATTGGAGTTAGAATATAAAAACTTGGAGGAAGAACAGAAACGAGCAGAGAAACAATTTAAAAATCTCCAAAGAATAAGGAAGGCACGGAAGAAGTCAGACAAACAAAAATGGGGTGACATCTAAAGAAACAGACACATGCAGACTCAATCCCAGACGGGAAGAGGCAAAGGTGGGGAGACGCAGCAGGTGGCCCCCGAAAGTGAGAGCTCCAGTGAAGAAGAGGAGGAGACAGAAGCACAGAGAGCAACACAGCTCCCCCTGATAGTTAAAGGAAAGCAAAGGCATTATGTGCCATGGACATTCCTGGATGTGACTGGATTGGTAAAAAGACTGCCAAGTGTGCGAAGGAGCACAGAGATGGATCACAAAGTTCAAGGAACAAACGACCGGACAAAGTTTGGCTCTGGGAGATCTGAAGGCAATCCTATGCCAGACCATAGGAAAAGCAAAAATGATGGAAATACTCCACCTTGCTGGATTAAGAAGAGAGGCAGATGATCCAAGGGAAGATGGAATAACCTTCAGCCCATACAGGAATGACCTGTGGGATCAGTTAAGGACGGCCTACCCAACCAAGGCAGACCCAGGAAAAGTGGAAAAAATAAAGCTGGAAGAAGAAGAAGGGGTTGCCGAATTCATACTGAAACTCCAGGAGTCCTGGAGAGAGGAGATGGGAGCAGCATGGGATGAGACACCCGCAAGTGAGACACTGTTTAAACTCATGTTAAAAAGGGCACTCCCTGAGGAAGTCCAAGACCAACTGGAAACAGTGGTGGGTCTAAACACCATGCCATGGGCCACCTTCGAAGCGAATGTAATACACCATACAAAGTTACACAGAAAGAGGAGGAGAGAGGCAAAGAAGGATGCAGAAGATTTAGTAATGCAATTGCACAAGGCGCAGCTGTGAGAATTTTTACAAGAAATAAACAAGAAAGCCATGAAAAGAAGAAGAAGGAAGATAAAGAGTATGTCTCAAAACAGGCGGCAGTCATGGTGGTTCCAACCGCTTGCTGAGGCTGTGCCACCTCAAAATGGAGGAGTAGCACAAGTGATGATGACACAGCCACCGCCTCCAACGATGATGCAATATCCAATGGGATACCCAACGAATTATCTAATGTAATCTAATCTTCAGTATGCTCCTCAACAGCGTGACTGGGGACCAGGCTGAGGTCGAGGAACAAGAGGACAGCAAGACAGTTGCGCAATATCTCCATTGCCTCACTGACATACAGTACACAACGCGCACAGCAGCCTCATTCCCCCAGCAGGATATGAGTGAGGGGGAATTGACAGCATACGAGGCACACTTGAGAAACAGTTTCATGAATGGACTGGTTCCAGAAATATCTGACAAGGGGAAAAACCTATGCATCACGTGGGACATGGGAAAGCTGAGCCTCATCATACAACATGCTCTGCATGCGGAAAAGCTGCCCACACAAAGTATGAAGGAGCGGATTAAGTATGAAAGGCCGGATGAAAATCTATGCATTCAATTCAATTCAATTCAATTCAAGTTTATTTGTATAGCGCTTTTTACAATAGACATTGTCTCAAAGCAGCTTTACAGAACATAAACACAGAGCAGAAGGTAAACATAATTAATGATAAAGGAATTAACGAATAATAAAAGAAATAAGAATTAACAGAATAAAAATTCTAGATTATTATTAGATGTATATATATGCATGAAACACCCAGATTCCCAGATCATGAGAATGGGAGAAATGCCACGTACTCTGACTTCATAATGGAATTACATGAAGCGTAAGGCTTTTTGAGTGATGCTTTTCCAGGGAAGATGGATATGACAAAGATTGCGCTGTGCACATGGGAAGCCAAGGAAGACAACAGGTGCCTGCACAGATGCCTGCTCCAATGTTTTAACAAGGAGCAGGGCAGTCAGGAATGCAGCATGCACTCGCAGCAACACCACAAGGAGCTGGAAATTGGGCAGGCCAATGGATGGGCCCAGGATTTCAAGGACAAGCCCCAGCACCACCTGGAGGGGGCCCATTGGGCCCAGCCCCAGGAGGAATGTGAAGAGGCCCAGAGAAGCCAGAGGGGGAGCTGGTGCAGTGTACCACCTCATTGCACCCTGCACAAGAACCAACAATTATGGTGGGAATTGGAAATGAAGTACAGGCCCCATTCCTGATTGACACAGGAGTAATATTTACAAGCATTGGAAAAGAATATTTACTATATTTCCCAGACACTCCAACCAATCTTCTTGGGAGAGATGTGCTCTGCAAACTAGGAGCCAAAATACACTGTGGGCTAACAGGAGTGTGGATAACACTCCTAGAAATGTTAGCTCAATACCTATAGCAATACCTAGTAGTAAGCCAAGAAGAGGAAATGACAGAACTGGACAAAGTATATTGGATGGAAGTCAAGGACAAAGATACATAAAAAATATAGCAAGAATACTCAGAATGAACGATTAACTTACATACATCCAGATTGCTGTGAAGCTAGAGGACCATGGACAACAATATGATATCAACATGGACAGTATGATAATTGGCCAGCAAGGAGTAGCTACATATGCTGTACTCCCTGAGCCGATTCAAGAATGGTATTAAGTTGGAGATGCAGTCTCCCACATCTCCCTGATGATCGGGCGAGGTTTTGAATCCAAAGATTTTGGGACTAAGATGAAAGAGGCAGAAAGGGTAGTGAAGTGGAACATGACTAAAGACCCTAAAGTACATATGTCAGAAGATGGAGATTTTAAGGATAGATTAGGGGACAATCATGTTATCATGTAATCATACACAACCATGTTAGTAAGTCAGTGAACAAACATAAATTCTGGTAAGAGTAGAAGTAGAGATACAGATGCCACAGATGGCAGATAAGGAAGAGTCAACAGAGAAAGAAGTAGACGAAGCACTAAGTCAAGTCCCAGAGTAACTGTGGACTAAACATGTAACAGATGTAGGACTAGTTAAGTCAGCAGGATTAGCAAAAATACAGGTTAGACCCAATGTACTATTACTTTATCAGAGACAGTATCCATTGTATAAACAAGCAGAGGAAGGGATAGGAACAACTATTAAAGGGCTAGTGGAAGCAAGAGTTTTAATCCCCACAAAAAGTCAGTGCAACACTCCGATTTTTCCGATCAGAAAGCCAAATTCAGATAACTGGAGATTGGTCCACGATTTGAGACCAGTCAATCAAATAGTGGTGGCTATGACCCCAGTGGCTCCGGATCCACAAACGTTGTTATCAAATATTCCAGAGGGAACAAAATGGCATACAGTAATTGATCTATGTTCAGCATTTTTTTAGTATCCCATTGCACCCTGACTCTCAGCACTTGTTTGCATTCACATACTAAGAGCAACAAGGATATTGTGAAAATCCATCGATATTCAACCAAGTACTGACTAGAGATCTGGTGAATTTACAAATGGAGAGCCTGACTTACTGATTTGTAGCCAATCGAAAAAGCAATGCATACAGGATTCAATAACAGTACTGAAAGCCCTAGCAAACAATGGGCACAAGGTTAGTAAAGAGAAGCTACAATTCTGCCAAAGAAAGGTGGAATATTTAGGACGAGTTCTAGAAGGAACAACACAAAGAATATTCCCGGCTCATGTACAAGCTATACGGGATACACCACGACCTCAAACCGTGCGCCAGATGTTGTCATTCCATGGCATGGCAGGATTTAGCAGACCATGGATATGTGAATTTTCCTTAAAAGTACAACCACTTAGAAACATGATAAAAGCTGCAGATCAGGCTAAGCCCAATACACAGCTGACATGGACACCAGAAGCATCAGCAGCCTTCGAGATGTTGAAGTGCACACTAGCCTTAGCCCCAGCGCTGGCTAGTCCAGATTACAGCAAACCATTTCACCTATTCATGTCAGAAAGACAGGGCTTTGCATCGGCAGTACTGAGGCAGCAACAGTAGGGGATGGATGCATAATGGCACTCATACAGGGAGAAGAGCCAGATGCAGGTCCAGGAAAGATGTCAATGGAAGATTTGAGGGATGCACAAAACACAGCCAATCCGGAAGAAGTAGAACAGTGGAGAAAGCGAGGTGAGTCCGGCTACGCATGGCACAGCAGTGGAGGAACCACATAACCAAGTAGAACCAGGAGACTACGTGTACATCAGAACATTCAAGAGAAAACATTGGAGACAGCCAAGAAGAGAAGGACCTTTTAAAGTGGTGTTAGCTACCCCCACTGCAGTCAAGGTCGAAGGTAAGGAATACTGGTATCACCTTAATCATTGTTGTCATGCGACAGCTGTAGCAGATACTGGGGAAGAATCTTCAACCTCAAAGACAAGGGCGCAGCCCCAAACACAGCCACTCGCCGTAGAACAAAGCTGGGCTAAATGTGGCAGTTCAGGCAATAGTAAATGCGAAAATCCGCCGCTCCAGTGTGTGGGGGAGTACGAGGCACTCCAGAATTACGTTAAAGTGAACCGTATTAACCAAAACAATACCACAGCTGACGGCATCGAGGGAAACCTCTATCGATAGTGGCTGACAGAAACCGCTCACCAGGTTGCTGCAAACAGTATCTGTGTAATATGCCATGACCGGTCTAATCAAACTCCCTATGTAATGCCTACTAGAGGTGTGGATGAGTGTGATAAATCTCCATATAAAGATACATATTTATGTCCTGCACTTTGCCTGCTGGGTTCAGCAGCCAGAACACATGGGCCGAAATGGATGGGCAACATAAGTAGATCCTGTGCGTATCAGCCGGTAGCCGTGTCAATCCCTACAGATATGACTGTTCAGATGCGGCCTAACCAGAAGTTTCCACTATGTATTAAGTCAAGAGGATCAGTGTATGTTGGTTTAATTGGATCCAGACTCATTCCCACTGCTGGACGAGAACAATAGTGATTCGGATTGTAACATATTGGTGTGTGTCCCTGTTTGTCTGTATTCCCTATGTGTGTATATCTTTCATAAGTGTTGTGTACACGAGGCACCATATTACTGGTGATGGCCTTAATGCCTTAATTGTGACTGAATCCAGACTGACTACACAAACTTTTCTGTACATATGCTTACGTAATGGGTGTTGGTATTTTGTGTCTACTGGTCTATTGCCTGTCTCTCTGTTGTCTGTAAGGCTTTGTTGCAGGCTATGTCGAACCCGCGGAGTGGCCAGAGATGAGTCCAGCGAAACCTCACTTATGCCCGGTTAGAGGCGAGCCCACGGGGTGTCACTTGTTGCCTTGACAATGCTCCTGGTACTGCTACACGTGCATCCAACTGGACAATGAGGTGGACCTGTCTGACTTCATCTGGGGGGACTTCGACCTGGGTGTATCACCACATCGCACCTGGCTAACATACCCTTCCCCGCCGACGGCTGACACTTGGTTCACGTTGCTTGAGGACACACTCCCCGTGTCACTTATCCTAGCACACACAGATCTAGTCCTCCCTGAAGGACTGTGGGTTCATTCGTGCCTCCAGAATGATTAATCTCTGGACAAGGGATTGTTTTTGCAGGTACACACATATGAGGTACATCGTTCCTTTTGTGTGGCCTTGACATATGGACGTGGACATGCACATGCGTATATTATTTCCCACCATATACTGCAGGCCGCCGTACGCCAGTACGGTACGTTATTCTTTTGTGGATATAAACTCTGGACATCTCACACCAAAGATGTTCAACAAGGTCTACAGGATATGCAAGGACCACCCACTTTCATAGACTCATGGGCAGGGGGTGATTCGAATGCGGTTGTTCCCATTACTCGAGCTTTCCACGCTTATAGCCACAAAGACATTTGGGGATCCTTATATGCGGGCCGTCACATTTGGGCCCCCTTGCCACTGTGGATTTAAACCATGCAGCGCAATCTCTATTGGTGGTGGTCGTAGGGACAGCTAGTTTTCTTATGCCCTGCAACTGTTTTTGTGTGTTTTTTGTTTGTTTATTATGTTTACCATACCTTTAGTATGTTTATGCTGTATGTTTCGGTGACCCTGGTGACACTGCTTTCACTGTCGCGCTATATATGCGGGCAGAGTGAGAATTTTCCCTCAAATTTGGCACCTAAAGGGTTTTTCGCTCACTCCTGGCTCACCTTTTGAGATAGAGCATGTGTGAATTGTGGGTGAATATTTTGAGTAATGTTTTGTTTTATGTTATTGTGTTTGTTATGTTTTATGTATTATGGGTTTTGTTTTCATTGTGGGGGAGTAATATTCTGTTTTATGTTATTGTGTTTATGTTTTATGTATTATGGGTTTTTTGTTTTCGTTGTGGGGGAATGTTGTAAGGTGTTGTAAGTTGGGGTAGAGGTCGTCGTGATTAGATAGATATATGGGTTAGTGGAAATCCAGAACACTGCAACATAAGTTTGGTGAGACTTTACAGTCTCACAGGGGGGAATGTTGTAAAAAATCTTAGTAGAAATAGTATTCCTTAAAATACTATAACCAAAGTAAAGTATTAGGCCTTGCAAAATATTACAGTTGCTGTCATAAGACATATGTAGGTGATGTTGTAGGCCAAAGATGTTTATTGCAACCAGATTTGGGGCTGTCAGGCCTAGTCAGTTTGAGCACATTTGTAATAACAACTTGTTATGTAGAAGGGAAAAGACCATGGTTCCCAGACCTTAGCTCATAAATTGTTATGGAAAATGAAGAACACCATGGTTCTCAGACTTTGGTCCATAGCAATAACATGTTATGTAGAATGAAAAAGACATTGGTCCACAGACCTAGGCCCTGAAAAATAAGGGGAGGAAAATCCATAAATGGGCATGTGGTGCTCATAAACTTGTTGTGCAGACTGAAGAAGGCCCAGGTGTTTAGTCTGAGGTCATGGAAAATAAGGGGAGGAAAATCCATAAATGGGCATATGGGTGAAAGGTAATGGGAAATAAGGGGAAATTGGGTCAGTGTATTTAGAAAACATAGGAGGTAATGCCGGTAAATAAGGTGATATGGCACCTGGGCTCCTAGGAGCACCAGGGTATATATTGAGAAGATATCTGAGGTTTTTTTGGTTCTTCGGGGGCGAAGGTGTGTGTGTGCGTGCGCGCACGCGGGCTCATGCCCGTGTCCGCGGGTCAAGGTGGGTGTTTTTTTGTTCTTTTTTGATTGATTTGGCATGACATGCTCTTTTGGGGGTTTTAATTTGTTACTTTTAATTTGGCAATTTGTTACTTTTAATTTGGCAATTTGATACTTTTAATTTGGCAAATTATAATTTGTTGGCTGATTGACCACAATAAAGAATTTTGTTCATTCTCATCCAGGTCTGAGGAGTTTTCTCAGTATTTTTGTAGTAATTATAGAGTTAAGTCTAAGTGTGGAGATCACCCTGTGATGTGTCGACTTGGAGACCGGCTCTGAGTTCCGACAGCTGATAGTGACTCTTGCTTAACGCCAACATTTACAGTAGGTTACAGTAGCTGAGCAACAGGGGTAATGACTCCAAATCCCAGCTTTGGCACTCTGACTACTGAAAATGTGGAGATATACTGTATACAGAATTTTTCTTATTTACTTACAGCATATTTGGATTTAACCCTGTGTTTAATTTGAACAATTTTCCACAACTGTGTAACAAGAGACTCTTTTTGTGACATTTAGATTTTTGACACTGAATGCTGGTCTTAGATAACACTTATTTTCCTATGGAAAGCAGTGCTCCTTATTTTTATAGTTGTAGACTTGTTTTGCACATTAATCCGACACTGGGGAGCAGTCTTTATTTGCAAAGAAAATACATTCAAATCCTCATAGTGCACTTCTCCTACTAAGGAAAGGTGTAAGAATCCTGATCTGACCTTCTTCTGTCCTTTAACACATCATGTCTTCCTTTATGATTACAATACTATGGAGCTCCTTTGTAGACCCATCATTTTTAAATCATTATGACGCCTCTACATTCCCACCTGGTTTCCCAATGGGTTTGATTTTATCTCACTGCCCTAAAATGCTGCCTCGTAGTTACCAAAAGAGACAGTGATGATTTTATAAAGCAGTGTTGGAAAAAATCTTGATATGTGCTCTTATTATATGAACTATTACAATTGATGTTGTAGGACATATGGGGGTAGGCAGATATTACGAGTTAGCTATACGATACATATATATATATATATATATATATATATATATATATATATATATATATATATATATATATATATATATGATGTTAGATGCCTTGAGACAAGTGTTAACAGAGATAAGGTGGTTTTTTGGGTGTATTGAAGTTATAAAACTCAGTTCTCAGAACTCTGAGAATTTGAGAAAAACAAGAAAAAAGGAATCTAAAAGGGAACAGAGGAACTAAGGCTTAAAAATAAAAATGCATGTGCAGGCCCAGTCTGGACAAACAAGACAGACTGAGATCATAAGTCTAGCAAACTTAAGGAGTCAGCATAAACAGACCTCCACATATATGCAAAACAATATTATAAAATACAAAAGCTTAAAGCTTAGCTTAGTAATAGTGCAGTACACTTATACTAATCAAACCGTAATCATAAGTATAAGTCAAACACCACTAATATATGATCCAGTTGATTCTGAACCAGAAGGTTATTTTAATCAAAAACCCATATCCTAACATATGATCATAAACGTATGTCGTAGTCATATTCTAAATCAGACTAAATCATATGACCATATATTTATACCATAGGTGATTGTAGGTGATAGAGTATCATCATTGATCATTTTATATGTAGAGATGTGATTAATGTAGGTATTAATATAGGTGGATATCTCATACATAGGTTTTTGTGTATGTCACGGTTGTTGTATTCATGTGTATGCATGTGTATACGTATATAGGTGTATGATCAGTGGAAATAATATACAGACAAACCATAGAAAAAGATAAGACTCATTGTAATTGTTTAAAGGGAGATTGGGAGATTGGTCCACTGGACGTGTCTTCTGTGTGATACGTGACAGGGAAGCGTACAAGAAGTTCTCTGGAGCACATTTTTAACAACAGTTTTGACAACGCAGCATGTTTTTTTTAATAATAAGGCAGAAGTACTGCAACAGGAAAAAACAAAAGGCCAGACTTGATTTTCGGTAAAAGGCAGACTTGTTTTCGGGGAAATGAGGGGGGGTCACGGGGTCATTCTGTAGAGTCAGGGAAAAAACCCAGAGAGGTCAGGTGGATTGACGTAAGAAGGTAGACGCACCGGGTGCCAGGGTATATATTGAAGAGATTCCTTTGGAGGGCGGCTCTTGCTCCTGCTTGCTTGCTTTTTTGTGTTTGAACTCTTTTGGGTGGCATGGGGATGCACTGTTTGGGATTTTTCTTTGATACTTTCAACTTAGAAGTTTTTTCCTCCTTGAGCTCAATAAAAGCAGAGGCTGATCAGCACCTATAAAGAGTTTTGCTCATTCTCATCCAGGTCTGGAAAGTCTTATTATTCAAATTCAAATAGTATTAAGTACAAAGTATAAAGTGTGATTAATTAATTAGTATTAAGTATTCATAAGTATTAAGTATTAATAATGAAGTATTATTAATTAGTATTAAGTGTAATTATTTTAGTATTATGTGTGAAAGACTATTATTGACTATTATCTATTATTGACTATTGATTTGGCTTTAATGCACCCCTGGCATATGTCCACTTGGGGGGTGGGGGGGGGGGGGGGCGTGGGCTCTCCAAAATTTCCGACAGCAGCCATGATCATATTGTACTTGCTGAATGTTAGATCTGATTATTATCACATGGCTATTCAACACTAAAGTAACCTGATGAACTACTTCATTTACTTTCTGTGATGAAATCTGAGGAGAATCTTGGCAGAATTTGGTTATGTTGAAATAAGGACTCTGGAGTCTGTGTGAATGTTAAAGTAAGATGGAAATCAGATTGTATCACATGTCAGAATCTTTCCAGGGTTAAAATAAAAGAGGAAGTATCCCCTTAAGGTTTTAGAGAGTTGTGTACAAGCAGTGAAGATCTAAAACAGAGATACTGAAGAAACAGCAGCCTTCAGATTTTTGTATTACAGGTATGATTTAATGTTCTTATTGTTAGAATTCACAGAAACAACATTTATGTAGCACATTGAGTTTAAGTTTGGTAATAAACCAATTATAAGTAAGTAAGAGGTAGCATATTTATTAATATTTATTGATTAATTAATGAAGAACTATTGTAGAAGTTTAAGTAAATAAATGTAATATTTTGATATAGGAAATATTACTGTCATTTTTACTTAATTTCAATTGGTACCAAACTCTGAGATTTCGTTTACAGAACAGCTGAAATTAGTTAGTTTGATCAACTCTAAATTAACTGACTCTGAGTTAAGCACGTGCACCACAACTATAAAAAGCCATTATCAATGGAGCGCAGATATAACTTCACCATGGCAACAGCGTCAGACAAAAGAAAAGTCTGCATATTTCTCACCAGCAGAACTGGAAGTGCTTATGCATGCATTTGGCGAATTTGAAACTTAAAACTGTACTTAAAAAAACAACAACACTGCTGTATAAAACAATAGTGGATTTAACATAAAATTTTAATGTGGTGTATTTTAAAAATATATATTTAAAAAAAACATGGTGAGGTGAAACCAGAAGAACAGTATTTTATTTTATCAGGAAACAACACAAAAATTGTCAGAAAGCGATTAAGAGCGAGACACACCTTCCTGACCACTCTGCAAACAGTAGCCTTACTAATATGTTCTGCATCCCCGATGTTATACACAAAACTAAAATTTGCAAAGAAACGTAATGCAACGCAAAGCATCTGCTCGGATGTAAGAGCACGGCCGCGATGGCTGAAATTTCTGATGTAAGGATGGATGAGATTATGAAAGTATCTTATTGACTGTAAGGAAATACGGTGCCACTTAAATAAAAATGCATAGGGATACAGTATGACAAAAAATCCACTCTGGGCCTCAAGATCCTCTCCCGATGTAAATGTAACTCCCTACGAATTAATACAGACTGTTCAACAGGTTCCCCCATTCATTCCCTTAGATACTCTGTAACTGAAATGTGTGCAATAAATGAGGCGTTTAAACATCGCTTCCTCATTATAAAGGGGAGGAGACAGAGAGAAACTCTGGGTTTACCGAAGAAAACCTGCTCCCGACCAGGTTAGGTTCACAGAGTAAGTTACTATGATAACTGACACTGAGTATAAGTTACCTCTCTTTCAGAAACGGGGTTAACTTAACATGTTTTCTCAGGTTTAACACAGAGTTTAAAACACAGAGTGGTAAAACACAGAGTTTCCCTCATTTCAGGGTTAACATACTCAGAATTTTCACTTAACCTCCTTTCTGAAACAAACACCAAGTCTGGAATAAACATTAACATGGCATGGATCAGACAATGTACAATAAACATCAGACCAAGTCCAAGTGCTTTACAGATTAAATACTAGTGCTTCAGTATCCAGAGACATGGTTCAGGTGTTTGTGATGATGTGACTTGGTGTGTGGTGTGAATGTGTGCAGTGGTTGATGTGTGCTGAAATCCCTCACTGCTTTTGGCCCTAACCTGACACCTGATGATGATGTAAACTTGATTAGATAATCATTTACAAAGGTGCACAAATAAAACACTTGGTATTTGATACCTTCATATTATTATTTCAGATTGAGATTTTATTTCCATCAGCTAGCTGTCCATCATGAAGCTGAATCTTTTTCTTCTTCTGCTTCTCACTGGTGAGATTTTTTTTATAAACCACTAATGGCATAATTTATGAAATTATTATCAGGGTTTGAAATGACCGTTTTCACTCAGCAACCAATTTGGCTACTAAATGTTTGTTACCGGCCATAACTTTTACTAACCTTAGAAAAACCCCTCATCCTTCCATCTCCTCATCCTTTTACGTGGGCAGATCAGTACAAGTACAAAGAACATCAAACAAAACAACAAGACAAACTTGTGGACTAAAAGATGTACAATATGGTCTGCTAAAATTGCCAGATGTTGCAAAATAAATCTTTTTGTTAACCAAATGTTTTAATCCCATATAAGTATCACCACATTATTTTGTATTTAATAATACAAAGTGTGTATTTAATATTTCATTATTACTCACGAGTTCAGTATTTGCACAGATTTCACTTACATGAACTTCCCCAAGAAATGAATGAGTGAATATAATTCATGAAAAGTAAGCCGACAAATTGACTAGTGATTTGACAGCATGCTACAGCTGATTTTTACCTGGTGTTGATTTCAAACCCTGATAATAATTAATATTAAACAAATTAATATTACATATTTAAATATTATATATTTAAATATTACAAATGTGTGTGGAGTTTCCAAAATAATATTTTAGAGAAATTAATGAGAATTGAACAAGTGAATATAAACATTTATAAAAGAGTTATAAAAGGATATACCTGTCATTATTTTATACGTTAATAATTTAATAAATAAATAAAAATAATAATAATAAATAAATTAATTAATTTTTATTATTTTTAATTGTACGGTTATTTTTTATTTTATTACATTTAATTGTTTTATCAATAATCAAATATTCAGCAGTTAAAGTTTACTTTGTGTTTAAAAAATAAAATGTCACCAACAGGACTGGTCCCAGTTGCTGTCCTGCGAACCGTCCTTCACAAATATGACCTGATAATGACAGGGGCGACATGGCCTGTTGCACAGAATTACTGCAGGGTGACTTACAATGATCTGGCAACAGTCATAAGTGATACTGATTGGCTAAGAGTAAAGAAACTTACAGCAGACAAAAATCTGGCAAAAAATGCCTGGGTCGGATTATACAATGATGTCAATAGCTGGCGCTGGTCCTTAAACGACCTCCCACTGAAGAATGTCACTTATACCTGCTGGTCCTCTGGAGATCCTAATAATCTCGGTGGAAATGAAGCATGTGTTATGATAGGTGGCACTAATGCATGTTTTGATGCACCATGTATACATCCAAAACACTTCATCTGCTATAATGGTGAGTGATTATCATAATACTGATCTGTTTTGTGTCAGTTTGAAGGTTGATTTTCACACCTTTGGTTGTATTTTGGTGTCATGTTTCCTGTACAGACAGATGACTGAGACATGACCTTAATTTCTTTTTCCCACAGCTAATTTCAGTGGTGCTGCCCGGTTTATTGGCATCACTATACCTCTGTCCTGGCCTCAAGCTCAGGCTTACTGTAGAGAACATTACACAGATTTGGCCAGCGCTCTTAACAGTTCAGATCAAAACATGTTAGGGCAGGTGAGGAACATCCAGGGTGATTCCTGGATTGGGCTCTACAGAGACTCATGGAAGTGGACAGATGGAACCATCACTTCAAACCTACCATGGGCTTCTGGACAACCTGATAATCGTTATGGCAATGAGAACTGTGCAATGGTTTATAACGGAGTGTTCTATGATACAGACTGCAACAACCTGTTTTCTTTTTTCTGTCATTCCAGTGAGTCTTGTGTTTTTCTTGGTTTTTGCGATTAATATACAGTTGATGGCAAATAAAATACTCAAATAATTACTTAATTTAATACACTTATTTTTATTAATTCAAATAAATAAATAAATAAATAAATAAATAAATAAATAAATAAATAAATAAATAAATGTAAAATGTATTATTTATTTAACTCAGGAGTAACTGACAGTACAAGGAGTAGAATGTGGAGGATGTTCAAATTATACTTTTAGGAAAGGAAATAAAACTACTGTGTGTGTGTTCGCGCATGTGTGTGTGCGCATGTGTGTGTGTGTGTGTGTGTGTGTGTGTGTGTGTGTGTGTGTTTATTCTACAGTTTACACTATGTGGAGTCAGACAGCGAGACTGCAGGTGAAGTCTGATGGCAGTGTGTTTGATCCTACTGTTCAGTCGTTCATTTTAGAGCAGGTGAGTCTCAGGACGTCTCTGAAATTTAAATACATTTTGTGTTTTAACATAAATGTTATCACTGCTCATCTGTTCATATTTCTGTCATTTGCACTTTTTATTAATTCCTCCTTTCTGGGTGACACAAATTTCTTTTCTTTTTTTGGTTTTAATGATTAAATCCTGATCCTTATCTTCAGATGAAGCAGAAACTGAAAGAACATGGCATGTTGGAGAACACCACAGTGACCTGGAGGGTGCAGCCAGATGGAAACATCTTCAAGAAGAAAAAAGATGACCTGTAACATCTAAATGTTCACCTTCAATTCCAGCAGATTGTAAACTGACTGAAACGTATTTAACCTTCAATATTTAAGCTTTAATCAGAAGGGGGCGGTAGAGGACAAGATTAACTAGAAGTAGAAGAACAAACATCTAATTTTATTGCTCTGTTTGTAACACAACCACTTTGACTTCATCTTAAATTTAACTTTAGTTTTAATGTTTTGTCAAATAATTATTATTTAATATGTTCAGCATTTGCTGCAAGCTGCCACTGGACACAGTGATAAGGAGAAAGTCAAAGAGGGTCTTTTCATATACTGGGTTTAATACATCAGTGTGTCGTAGTAAAGAATAAATCCTATATAGAATAGAGAGAATGTAACAGAACCTGTAAATACACTGTGTACTTAGAACAGTCAGATGTAATGACCTTGACACTATTACTGTCCTTTTATTCTAATCTCTATTTAGATATAATTACTTATTTTGTTGTTTTTTATTCTAATTTCTGTACTTATGGGCTATAGGGTTATACATTAATATTATCAATAAACAATTTAAAAATAAAACTTTTGTTTTTGCATCAATCATAGATTAACTTTTATTTTGGTCTGATTTTATTAATTCCCTGAGGTTTATATTCATTCTTAAAAACACATCTTTATCATCATCATCATCATCATCACCATCATCATTATAAATCATCACTGCACTGCAAAACCTTCCTCATGTCATCAGAAAACAGAGCAAAGGGTCTGCAATAATTACACTGACCCAAAGGCAGTAAAAGAATCATTAACACAAACAGACGTGCTGAAGTGGAGGAGCTACAGATCCAAACATCATAGATCATGAAGATCCTCCTACTTGTTCATCTGTTTGGGAAGCAGGTGATGAGGTGTGTGTGTGTGTGTGTGTGAGTGTGTGTGTGTGCGTGTGTGTGTGTGGTTTTATGCTTTTCCTATGAAAACAGAGCTCTTTGTTCTTATATTTGGAGACTGCAGCATGAAATCTGTTTTTAAACATTAATCAAACACTGATGGTAGACCTTATTTTTTACTTGTATTTAGAGAACTCTGATATACACTGCCACTAATTCTGAGCTGATATCACAGGAAACAGTACCATACGAGCCAGACAGAGACAGTGACTGAACAGCAAAACTCTTTACTGAGACAGACTGAGAGCATTAATACAAAACAAATGTGTAGTATTTGGTGTTGTCTATAAGCACCAAAAGCCGAGAACAGATGTGAAGTTTGACATGTTTACAGGAGGGTTGATGAGTTTAGAATGAAAAAGAATTACCAAATTACAGAAAAAAAACTGTTAACTGTCACAGAGTGCCTGTGTTCAGGACATGTTCATTAGAACAGAACAGATAGAATTTCCAGGTCAAAGCAAAGAATACGATGATCATAAGAAGAGGTCATAAACAAATGACATCACAAGGTCAGAGCAGAGTGTGACATCAAATATTAAAAATATATAAACGCCCTCATAGGTCCCAGCAGGACCAGGACACGCTCTAAAGGATCATCAAAGATGGTTTGCTCACTGGTGCGTCTCACAACCTCGACCTCATATGACAGCCGCCTTGGTGGTCAGACCCAGTAATCAGCAGAACTTACCTCATCATGTTGATTAGATCAGCTACATAAGTGTTATTAACTAGGGCATCTACAGTTTTACACAATACACCTAAATAAAAATAACCTGTGTCAGGGTGGGCCGGAAGGGAGGACTCAAATGCAGGGTGCCAATGTAAATAATAAATGTCTTTAATGCGCTTGACAAAATAATCAGGCAAGGCAGTCAAACACTCTGTGTAAAGACCAGTCTCTAATACGATACAGAGCCAGGCAACGAATACAGGGCAGGCAAAACACAGAGCAGTGAGCAGTCTTGAAGTGGTTTGAGTCTGGAGACATGGAAGCTAGGTTGAATACGGCAACCTTAAGCGGCAGGTCTCTGGTGGATAGCCAAACCCTCTGATCAACGTTAAATCACCGCTTGCGATTGGCCCACCGGGCATATCTCCTAGAAGACCAGAGTAGGACCGCTCATACCTTTCTCCAGACTCGTCGGCAATGCTTGACCAAGGCAAGGGCAGAGGGAACTGATGCCTCTATTTCCTGAATGGAGAACAGTGGAGGTTGGTATCCATACACGGAAGGGGGAGAGACCCGTGGCAGTCGACGGCAGGGAGTTGTGGGTGTATTCCACCCACACCAGGTTAAAGAACCAGGACGTAGGTTCTTTGGAACAGAGGATGTGAAGTACTTTTTCTAGTTCCTGGTTTAGCCGCTTAGTTTGTCCATTAGACTGAGGGTGGAACCCAAAAGACAGGCTGATGGTGACCCCCAGGAGCTGGCAAAACTCTCCAAAAGATAGAGGTGAACTGAGGACCACGATCTGACACAATGTTGTGTGGGAGGCCGTGCAGACAAAAGACATGCTGGAGCATGACCAGCGCTGTTTCCTTGGCTGACAAAAATTTGGACAAGGCAATAAAATGTGCCATCTTGGAGAATTGATCCACCACAGAGAGGATGGTGGTGAGCCCAGCTGATGGGGGTAAGTCTTTGAAGACATGAAACCAGGGCCACCTGGGGACAGGAAGAGGACGGAGCAAGCCGGCTGGGGGGCCCTGGGGTGTCTTATGCTGAGAGCAGACAGGACATGCCGCCACAAACTCCCAGACATCCTTCCTTATCTTTGGCCATCAGAAGCACTGTGGGAGGACTGACAAGGTGCAGGCAGAGCCAGGGTCACAGAACATGTGAGAGTTGTGGCACCATTGGAGGACTTGGGAGTGTAGATGGTCAGGGACGAACAACCCTCCCTCTGGACAGCCCTCTGGAACTGGGAGACTGGAGGTGGCCTGCTGGACCCTCCTCTCAATATCAAGGTGAAGGGCTCAGACCATGACGGAGGAAGGAATCATGTTCCATGACAGGTTCTCCATCATCCTTCATGGTGAATTGCCGAGATAGAGTGTCTGGTAGAGCCAGGATGGGAGCTGTTGTGAAGAGGACCTTGAGTCTGGTGAAAGCTTGCTCAGCTTCAGGATTCCAGTTGAAGGCTTGAAGTGTGGAGGTTAGCCAATGTAGGGGGGCAGCAACAATGCTGAAGCCCCTGATAAACTTATAAATGTTCGATAAAAGTTTGAAAACCTCATGAAGCGCTAGAGCTTCTTTCTGTTGTCTGGGATTGGATAGTCCCTAACTGCCTTAACCCGGTTGGAGTCCATCTGTATGCTACTGGGCAAGAGAATGAAGCCCAAAAAGGTGGTACTGGTGGTGTGGAATTCACATTTCTCAGCTTTCACATACAGATGATTCTCAAGGAGGCGTTGGAGCACGATTCGAACATGGTTTCTGTGTTCCTCCAAGGAGCGGGGAAAGATCAGAATATCATCCAAATAAACAAAGATAAACTTGTTCAGAAGGGCTCAAAGGACATCATTGACCAAAACCTGGAAGACCGCTGGTGCATTGGTCAGGCCAATCAGCATGATCAGATATTCATAGTGACCTGAAGGGGTATTGAAAGCCGTCTTCCACTTGTCTCTCTCCCGAATACGGATAAGGTTGTAGGCATTATGTAAGTCCAGTTTTGAGAAAATGGTAGCTTCCTAGAGGAGTTCAAATGCAGAAGTCAAGAGAGGCAGAGGGTACCGGTTCTTAATGGTAACGGGGTTAAATCCTCGGTAATCAATAAAAGGGCGGAGAGAACCATCCTTTTTCCCCACAAAGAAAAACCCTGCCCCCTCTGGAGATGATGAGGGATGAATGATGCCAGCCTTGAGAGAATCCTGGATATACTGTGCCATGGCCTCTCTCTCGGGTCCGGTCAAGTGGTAAAGATGGCCATGGGGGGGAGTAGTTCCAGGCAGGAGGTTATCGTAGGGCCGATGAGGATGGAGGATGGAGGCTCTGGTCTTGCTGAAGACAAGTCCCAGGTCATAGTAGTCCAGGGGCACAGAACTGAGGTCTGGTGGAGGTTCCTCAGCAACTGTATGCTGAGTCTGGGGTTTCGAGTCGAGGCAGTGAATGTGGCGGTGTGTTCCCCAGTCCAAGATGAGGATTGTGTTTCTGAAGCCAGGGGAACCCCAGCATAATGGGCGCCTGCGGCGATGGAATTATCAGGAATGTTATCCACTCATGGTGATGTACGGCAACTGTCAGGCGTACAGGTTGGGTTCGACGTGAGATCTTATGTAAGATGTGGCCATCCAGCGCCCAGACTTGGAGAAAAGACGGCAAGGGCTCAGTCACGATGACCAGGTGGTTGGTCAATTCCTCGACCAGAAACTCGAAATTCTCTCCAAAGTCAATGAAGGCTGCCAGGCAATGGTCTTGATGGTAAACAGAAATGCAAATCTTGAGAAGTGGTTTGGAGGGACCTGGAGATTGTGGGCTCACCACTGGCCCTTCCTTCAATGGTGAGCCCTGCCTTTTGCTGGACATGAAGCAGCCATGTGACCAGCCTCCCCGCAGTAAAGGCAAAGTCCCTGGGAACACCGTCTCTCATTATCTGTGGGTGAAAGGTGTCGCCGGCCGATTTCCATAGTCTGAACGGGACCGAAACCTTGCAGAGACTGCCCCTTGTAATGAAGAACTTGATGGGGAGAATGGAGTGGGAGGACGGATGCTAGGATACCATGAGGATGGTTCTAAAGATCCTGAATCTGGAAGAACAGTATCAGCATTATATATTCACCAATTCAAAATCAAAATATCTTATTGTAATCATAAAGGAAGACCTGATGTGTTAAAGGACAGAAAAGGATCAGATCAGGGTTCTTACACCTTTTCTTATTAGGAGAAGTGCACTATGACTATTTGAATATATTTTCTTGGCAAATAAATAGAAGGACTGCTCCCTAGTGTCAGATTAATGTGCAAAAGAAGTCTACAACTTCTGTAGAAAAATAAGGAGTACTGCTTTCCATAGGAAAATAAGTGTTATCTAAGACCAGCATTCAGTGTCAAAAATCTAAATGTCACAAAAAGAGTGTCTTGTTACACAGTTGAGGAAAATTGTTCAAATTAAACACAGGATTAAATCCAAATATAAGTTATAAACTATATATAGTCAGAGTGGCAAAGCTGGGATTTGGAGTCATTACCTCTGTTGCTCAGCTACTGCAGCCTACTGTAAATGTTGGCATGAAGCAAGATTCACTATCAGCCCTATTGAAACCACTAACCTTACTATTAAAAAGTCACTCAAATTTGAAACACAACAAAATAATATTCTACATTTGTGTCTCCTGTCCTAGATTTCATAGCCCTTGCCATGGTGCAGAGAAGGGATGATGATACCGGCCCAACATCACAAACTCACACAGTCTGTGGACTGAAACCATCTTTTCCTCCAATTCTTGATTCACTCACCTTGTCTTCAATGAGATCAAAGAGCAGCAACGGCTCTTTTACGGGCCACCCATTAATTCAAATTAAGCGCATTTTTTCTTTGTCTCCTCACATTACATAATTATTTTTTAAACATATGACACGTATATCACAAAGAATGATAAGAATGACTTTAATATAATAAAGCTTGGGTACTGTTAGACTCGCCATTCTTCACATTAGTGAATTAATACATAAAACCGCAAAGGCTTTCTGGTGTTCCTGAATGGAGTAGGGGATAGCAATTCGTTTAGCATGCAAGAGATTCGGGGTTCGAATCCACCCTTGGACAGTTTTTTTTCTAACACTTTATAATAAAGGTTCATAAGTTGACATTAGTTACCACATTGCTTAACATGAACTAATAATGAACTGCACTTCTACAGCATTTATTAATTTTGTTAATGTTAATTTCAACATTCACTAATACATTATTAACACCGTGTTAACATTAGTTAATATACTGTGAACTAACATGAACAAAGAATAAACTTTATTTTAACAAAGATTACTACATACAATAATTTATTGCTCATGGTTAGTAAATGTTAGTTAATACATTACATTTGAACTAATGATCCTTATTGTAACGTGATTAAAATTTTTTCCCAGTAAAATCTCTGATTGATGCTTTAGTTCAAGATCTTCATGGTGCTTGTTTCAGGAAAAGATAAATGGATTTTCAGGTGTGCTCTTTTGTTGCAGGTGAGAAACTAGTCTGCAAATATAACCATAGTAACTGTGTAGCCATACCCTAGCAACCATGTAGTGCACCTTACGAACCATATTGCAATATAAAGAAGCCATATCTCAGTTACACAACATAAAACACTCAGCATGATGAGAGGAACTGACGTCACGTGTAGCCCCGCCCCCAAAATAAGCGAAATCAAAAATTTAGCACAACATGGACATGTGACATATCAAAACACTCAGCACGATGAGGGGAACTTGCCATGTGCAAGCACATTCACATTTTCTTTTGGAAATGTACCGTTCTAGTTTCTTTTGCAATTGTCCCTTTTACTTCTGCTTTACTCATTGACACTTTAATGTCAATTTGTGCATGCTTTAAAGTCTGTTTAGCCACATGGTCTACCACCTCATTTCCTTCCACACCCATACAGTATGTAGCACATTGAGTTTAAGTTTGGTAATAATCCAATTATATGTAAGTAAGTAAGAGGTAGCATATTTATTAATATTTATTGATTAATTAATGAAGGACTATTGTAGAAAGTTAAGTAAATAAATATAACATTTTAATATAGGAAATATTACTGAATTTTTACTGAATTTCAATTGGTACCAAATTTTCATTGTGTGATGTCTGTACAGTGTCTTAATGGATGTGATGATAAACATTATTTAGAACATATTACATGAACAAACTTTTATTAACAAGCAGTATTGTAAATGTTATTTAGACTGAAACACCTGAACAAAGACCAGGTTGATGGAACCTGAGCATAGACTAAACAAACATGGAATAAACATTAACATTGCATGGATCATACAATGGAAAAAAAACATTGGACTTGGTCTAATGTTTACTTTCCATTGTCTGGTCAATTAAAGTTTAAGTTTATAGTTCACTTTGTGTTTAAAAAATAAGATGTCACCAACAGGACTGGTTGCTATCCATATGACCTGATAATGACAGGGGTGACATGGCCTGTTGCACAGAATTACTGCAGGGTGACTTACAATGATGTGGCAACAGTCGTAAGTGATTTTGATTGGCTAAGATTGAAGAAAGAAACAGCAGACAAACATCTGGCAACATTTGCCTGGGTCGGATTATACAATGATATCAATAGCTGGCGCTGGTCCTTAAATGACCTCCCACTGAAGAATGTCACTTATACAAACTGGTATCCTGGAGATCCTAATAATCTAGGTGGAAATGAAGCATGTGGTATCATAGGTAGTGGTAATGCATGGTGGGATTTCCCATGTACAGGACTAAGACCCTTCATCTGCTATAATGGTGAATGAATATCATGATACTGGTTTTTCACATTTTTGGTTGTATTTTGGTGTCATGTTTCCTGTACTGACAGATGACTGAAACATGACCTTCTTTTTCTTTTTTCCACAGCTAATTTCAGTGGTGCTGCCCGGTTTATTGGCATCACTACACTTCTGAACTGGTCTCAAACTCAGGCTTACTGTAGAGAACATCACACAGATTTGGCCAGCGCTCATAACAGTTCAGACCAAAACATGTTAGTGCAGGTGAGGAACATCCAGGGTGATTCCTGGATTGGGCTCTACAGAGACACATGGAAGTGGTCAGATGGAACCATCGCTTCCAACCTACCATGGGCTTCTGGACAACCTAATAATTATTATGGCAATGAGAACTGTGCAGTGTTCTCCCCGTGCCTCGGGGTTTCCTCCGTGTACTCCGGTTTCCTCCCCCGGTCCAAAGACATACATGGTAGGTTGATTGGCATCTCTGGAAAATTGTCCGTAGTGTATGATTGCGTGAGTGAATGAGAGTGTGTGTGTGTGCCCTGCGATGGGTTGGCACTCCGTCCAGGGTGTATCCTGCCTTGATGCCCGATGACGCCTGGGATAGGCACAGGCTCCCCGTGACCCGAGGTAGTTCGGATAAGCAGTAGAAAATGAGAGAGAGAGAGCTGTGCAGTGGTTTATTACGGACTGTTATATGATGTGTCCTGGAACTATGTGTACTATTTTGTCTGTCGTTCCAGTGAGTCTTGTGTTTTTCTTGGCTTTTGTTATTAATGTACAGTTGATGACAAATAAAATACTCAAATAATTATTAATTTAAAACACTTATTTTTTATTAATTCAAAAACAAACAAACAAATAAAAAAACAATAACAAACAAACAAAAATTAATAAATAAATAAATAATTTATTTATTTAATTCAAGAGTAACTGACAGTACAAGGAGAAGAATGTGGAGGATGTTCAAATTAGACTTTTAGGACAGGAAATTAAACTACTGTGTGTGTGTGTGTGTGTGTGTGTGTGTGTGTGTGTGTGTGTGTGTGTGTGTGTGTGTGTGTGTGTGTGTGTGTGTGCGCGCATGTGTGTGCGCATGTGTGTGTGTGTGTTTATTCTACAGTTTACACTATGTGGGGTCAGACAGTGAGACTGCAGCTGAAGTCTGATGGCAGTGTGTTTGATCCTGCTGTTCAGTCGTTCATTTTAGAGCAGGTGAGTCTCAGGACGTCTCTGAAATTTAAATACATTTTGTGTTTTAACATCAATGTTATCACTGATCATCTGTTCAAATTTCTGTCATTTGCTCCTTTTATTAATTCCTCCTTTCTGGGTGACACAAATTTCTTTTCCTTTTTTGGTTTTAATGATTAAATCCTGATCCTTATCTTCAGAAGAAGCAGAAACTGAAAGAACATGGCATGTTGGAGAACACCACAGTGACCTGGAGGGTGCAGCCAGATGGAAACATCTTCAAGAAGAAAAAAGATGACCTGTAACATCTAAATGTTCACCTTCAAGTCCAGCAGATTGTAAACTGACTGAAACGTATTTAACCTTCAATATTTAAGCTTTAATCAGTAGGGGGCGGTAAAGGACAAGATTAACTGGAAGTAGAAGAACAAACATCTCATTTTATTGCTCTGTTTGTGACACAACCACTTTGACTTCATCTTAAATGTAACGTTAGTTTCAATGTTTTGTCAAATAATTACTATTTAATATGTTCAGCTTTTGCTGCAAGCTGCCACTGGACACAGTGATAAGGAGAAAGTCAAAGAGGGTCTTTTCATATACTGGGTTTAATACATCAGTGTGTCGTAGTAAAGAAGAAATCCTATATAGAAGAGAGAGAATGTAACAGAACCTGTAAATACACTTTGTGTACTTAGAACAGTCAGATATAATGACCTTGACACTATTACTGTCCTTTTATTCTTCTCTCTATTTAGATTTATTTACTTATTTTGTTGTTTTTTATTCTAATTTCTGTACTTATGGGCTATAGGGTTATACATTAATATTATCAATAAACAATCATAGATTAACTTTTATTTTGGTCTGATTTTATTAATTCCATGAGGTTTATATTCATTCTTAAAAACACATCATCTTTATCATCATCATCATCATCACCATCATCATTATAAATCATCACTGCACTTCAAAACTGTCGTCATGTCATGAGCAAACAGAGCAAAGGGTCTGCAATAATTACACTGACCACAAGTTGGCAGTAAAAGAATCAGTAACACAAACAGACATGCTGAAGTGAAGGAGCTACAGATCCAAACATCATAGATCATGAAGATCCTCTTACCTGTTCATCTGTTTGGGAAGCAGGTGATGAGGGGTGTGTTTGTGTGTGTGTGTGTGTGTGTGTGTGTGTGTGTGTGTGTGTGTGTGTGTGTGTGTGTGTGTGTGTGTGTGTGCGGTTTTATGTAAAACTGCTTTTCCTATGAAAACAGAGCTCTTTGTTGTTATATTTGTAGACTGCAGCATGAAATCTGGTTTTAAACATTAATCAAACACTGATGGTAGAATTTATTTTTTTACTTGTATTTAGAGAAGAACTCTGATTTACACTGCCACTAATTCTGAGCTGATATCAGGGAAAACAGTATCATATGAACCTGACAGAGACGGTGACTGAACAGCAAAACTCTTTACTGAGACAGACGGAGAGCACTGATACAAAACAAAGGTGTAGTATTTGTTGTTGTCTATAAGACCCAAAAGCAGTTGATGAGTTTATAATTGAAAAGATTTATCGAAATTATAGAAAAAAAACTAACTGTCACAGAGTGTCTGTCAGGGGCGTCACTAGGCCCTTTTTAGGGGGGCTTTAGACCCCCCAAACTTCTGCCCAGCCCCCCTAAAAAATTATTTGATTAATTATTTTTTGATCGCTTCAGTCCCATTTAAAAACGCATTTGAAGCGGCGACAAGCTGCGTCATGTTTAGGCTGTTTTTCATTCCTTCTGAAAGTTAACCACAGTCCATTGTCCAGCCTCATACACGTGTTGTTTATATTGCTTATATGCATAATCAAAGTTTATGGCTTTTATGTTATTTTCTGGTTAAAAGTTGGTTAAATGTTTATTTTATTTTGTCAAAAAAGTTCCTTATCTGAGTTTTTTATGCGAGCATAGATATGCAAACGGTAAAATGTTGTGTTTGTACTAGAAACGTGTGTACGTGTGTTTGTACAGTGAGTAATGAATCAGGAAGTCTTCATTAAAAAAAAACTACATGCACAACTCAAAATTTTCTAGTGACTGGTCACATCACTGGAATTTTTTTACAGTGAAATACAGGGAATACAATGGAATAGTGGATTGCAATAAGGTTAGTAGTATACAACTCTACCCTGGGGGCTGAGCCCCCCTAAAATGAAAATTCTAGAATCGCCCCTGGTGTCAAAGCAAAGAATATGATGATCATAAGAAGAGGTCATAAACAAATGACATCACAAGGTCAGAGCAGAGCGTGACAACAAATATTCAAAATATATAAACGCCCACATAGGTCCCAGCAGGACTAGGGCACGCTCTAAAGGAGCATCAATGATGGTCTCACTGCTCACTGGTGCGTCTCACAACCATGACATCATATGACAGCCAACTGTCAGAAAATATGGATGCCTTAAGCAGAGTTAGTAATTCTCCAACTCTTGCATTAGAGCACTCAGAGCAAGGCGAATGGGTGACAACTCAGCGGCATAGTTGCGAAACCAAGCAAATGCGAATGCTTGCTTACTGGAGAACTAGGCCTCTCTGCTTCACATGTTTATGTTCCATGTCCTCAGTGAAGCACCCGGTGAGAATCCTGAAAGAGCTCTAGTTATAGGAGACTCCATTTTAAGGCATGTGAAATTAGCTAGGACTTTAGGGGCTCCAGCAGCCCTGGTTAGGTGTATTCCAGAAGCCAGGGGGCTGGATATAGCAGGTAATCTTATGTTTTTGGTAAAGCATAGGTATTCAAAGATAGTTTTCCATGTAAGAGCTAACAATATATGACTTCCTCATTCAGAGATTACTAAGAGCAATATTGTAGAGGTGTGTAAATTAGCAAAGGTTATCTCTAATGCTGTAGTATGTTCTGGCCCCATCCCAATCTGGCCCCATCCCAATGTATTTTACAGCAGGTTATGGTTGCTGAAGTGCTGGATTTCCAAGTGGTTTTCTGAAAACGATGTGGGCTTCATAGATAATAGGGGCATTTTGAGAGCATGGCTGGCCTATTAGGACGTGACCATGTCCATCCCACTCGGGAAGGTGCTGCTCTCATTCCTTGCAGGATAGCACATATAAGAACAGGTCTAGTTAATCAGTGAAAATCCAGTGCCAGGGCCAGGGAGCAGACAAGCAGGCTAATCCGACTGTCTGCTAGCTGCATTGAGTCGTCACCTAGAGTTCACAATATAGCGTCTGTGTCTGTTTCCCGAGCTAAACAAACTATAAACACTCAGAAAAAGGTTATCTTTTTTAATAATCTTCTTAGCATAATAAAAGATTGTGGTGAATGCACAGCAGGCATCTTTGATCTGAACCTAGGTCTGTTAAATATAAGATGTCTTGCATCCAAAGCTCTTATTGCTAATGAAATAATTACTGACCAAAATTTACAGTTCTGTGTTTAACTGAAACATGGGTAAAAAAAAACAAGTTTATCACCTTAAATGCAGATTGTCCACCGGGTTATAGTTATATACATCAGCCATACCCAAGATGATGTTGTACATGCTGATAAGCTAGGCATCAAGTAAGAATCTAGACATATGTTCAACTTATTCAAAGTTTTTCATACTAATATAGCATGAAGCCACAAAAAATAAGTCTACTGATTCAATTATTCTAATTGTTATTTACAGACCTCCTGGACCATATTCTGAAAACCTAGTTGTTAATGTAAGTCACACTTTTGCTCTCGTTCTAAACCTCGGATTAAACATACAGTATAAAATATAGTCCATTATACCAAACAACTTGATAGATAATGCCATAGATAATATTTTTGTTTTTGAGCAGTATTTAGACTGTTCTAATTCCATCTAAGAGACTGACTTATTTTCACTGATTTCCTCTTCTAAATTATCAACCTGCATACTGTATCCCTTACCCATGTGTTTCTTTAAACAGATACTACCGGTAGCTATCCAACCCATTCTAAAGATTTTTAGCTAGCAGTTATCAAACCTTTGATTTAAAAAGCTGACCTCGACCCAACCAAGCTGTCCAACTATAGGCCAATATCAAACCTCCCTTTATCTCCAAGATCCTAGAAAAGTTTGTAGCTCAGCAGTTATTCTCATACCTACATAGGAACACTATTCCTGAAATGTATCAGTCAGGATTTAGGCCTCATCATAGCACAGAGACAGCACTGGTTAATTAAAGTCATAAGTGACCTGTTCCTGGAATCTGATCAGGGTTGTGTCTCTTTGTTAGGTTTACTTGATCTTAGTGCAGCTTTTGATACCATTGTCCATTCTATACTCTTTGATAGGCTAGAACATGTTGTTGGTGTTAAAGCGACAGCTCCTTGGGTCTTATTTGACAAATCGATATCAGTTTGTTGATCTAAATGGTGACCACGCTAAACAATCTAAGATAATGTTCGGTGTTCTGCAATGTCCAATTTTAGGCCCATTGCCCATATTTGTTACCCCTTGGTGCAATTATTCGTATATATGGTATTGACTTCCACTGTTACTCTGATGACACACAGCAATATGTTTCAGCTAAGTCAGATGTGAGTCGCCAGCTTAATAAGATAAAAGATTGTGTGAAGGACATTAGACAGTGGATGCTTACTATCTTCTTCCTGCTTAACTCTGACAAGACAGAAGTGCTATTACTCCACAGGCAGCCAGAAGTAAGCTTTTTGATTACAGAGTAACTCTGGATGATGATTTTATTACATCAAGTGCAGCAGAAAAAGACCTCAGTGTGATTATTGATACCGCTCTCTCATTTGAAGCTCAGATAAATGATACCACAAGCATAGCCTTCTTTCATCTCAGAAATATTGCTAAGATAAGAAATATGATGTTATTACATGATGCAGTTATGCATTTTTACCTCTAGTTTGGATTATTGTAATGATTTACTGTCTGGATGTTCCAGTAGGCGCATAAACAAGCTCCAGTTAGTCCAGAACGCAGCAGCTAGAGTCCTAACTAGAACCATAAGCTATGACCATATCACTCCTATCATATCCTCGTTGCATTGCTTTCCAGTTAAGTTTGGCATTGAGTATAAAATACTATTATTAACCTATAAAGCACTTAACGGTCTCATGCTACAATACCTGAGAGTCCTTTTGTTGTTTTATGATCTGTCATGCAAGATTCAATAAAAAGGTGCAGGTTATTTGGTAGTACTGTACCTCACATACAAAAGGCTACAGCAGGGTGCAGAGCTTTTGAATAGACTTCCAATTAGTGTACTGGACTCAAACACAGTCTCAGTGTTTAAGCGAGTGTCTCATGGGATTGTTGTGTATGAAGCTGCCCAGAGACTGACATGCCTTCTTTTTTAACCAATGTTGTGTAAGTCAGCTGTATGGTCTGGTCTTTATCAACAATCAGGTTTGCTCTGAACTTTCTGTTATTGAGTTTACGATGACCCATTAGTTCCTCAGGAGCTCTCGGCTGCACTATTATAAACTGTTGTAGAACTGACATTATTTACATTTACACTATTCACTGTAGAGTGTCACCCAAATGAGGATGGGTTTCCTTCTGAATCTGGTTCCTCTCAAGGTTTCTTCCTCTTATCATCTCAGGGAGTTTTTTCTTGCCACCGTTGCCTCCGACTTTCTTATTAAGGATAGGGATAAATATATAGTATTTTAAATTAAGTTAATATTTTTTAAAATAAATTTTAAACTTTAATTGCATATATTCACTTATTTATTTTTATAATTATTTTCTTCTTCTTCTTCTTCTTCTTCTTCTTCTTCTTCTTATTATTATTATTATTATTATTATTATTATTATTATTATTATTATATTTAGATCTTTTTCTCTCTCTTCTGTTTCCATACTTCTGTAAAGTGGCTTTGAGACAATGGGAAATTGTTAAAAGCGTTATACAAATAAATTGATTCTATCTATCTATCTATCTATCTATCTATCTATCTATCTATCTATCTATCTATCTATCTATCTATCTATCTATCTATCTATCTATCTATCTATCTATCTATCTAACATCTTGGCCTTCGCATCTGGGACCTGTGGCACTTTGACCTTTGATTAAAGGCAATGACCTTTGGTTAGTTCCAGTATTAATATGACTCTAGCTCTCCCAAGGTAATCCACCAGATCATTCACTAAGTGGAAGGGATAGCTGTTGAATTCTGAGACCTTGTTAAGCCTTCGCAGGTCATTGCAAAGCATCAGGGCACCATCTGGCTTTGGCACAACAACAATGGGGCTGGAACATGCGTTGGCAGATTCCTCAATGATGCCATCATTTTTTTGATGGTCCGAAAATTCCAGGACCCTGTATGGCCACTGTATCTCATTGAGGACAAGGTGGGTGAGTCCAGGATTGGAAAAAAAGATGTCAGCAAACTGGTTTCAGTCCAGCCTGTGTGAGTTCCTGATAACTAACCCCGGTATCATAATCCCTTCTTTGCACCATGGCAAGGGCTTTGAAATCTAGGACAGGAGACACAAATGCAGAATGTTATTTTGTTGTGTTTCAAATCTAAGTGACTTTTCAATAGTAAGGTTAGTGGTTTCAATAGGGCTGATAGTGACTCTTGCTTGATGCCAACATTTACAGTAGGTTACAGTAGCTGAGCAACAGAGGTAATGACTCCAAATCCCAGCTTGGGCACTCTGACTACTGAAAATTTGGAGATAAGCTGAATACAGTATTTTACTTATATTTGGATTTAATCCTGTGTTTAATTTGAACAATTTTCCACAACTGTGTAACAAGAGACTCTTTTTGTGACATTTAGATTTTTTACACTGAATGCTGGTCTTAGATAACACTTATTTTTCTATGGAAATCAGTGCTCCTTATTTTTATAGTTGTAGACTTGTTTTTCACATTAATCCCACACTGGGGAGTAGTCCTACTCTCTATTTGCTAAGAAAATACATTCAAATAGTCATAGTGCACTTCTCCTAATAAGGAAAGGTATAAGAATCCTGATCTGACCTTCTTCTGTAACACATCAGGTCTTCCTTTATGATTACAATACTATGGAGCTCCTTTGTAGACCCATCATTTTTAAATCATTACGATGCCTCTACATTCCCACCTGGTTTCCCAGTGGGTTTGATTTTATCTCACTGCCCTAAAATGCTGCCTCCTAGTTATCAAAAGAGACAGTGATGATTTTATAAAGCAGCCATGATCATAATGTACATGCTGAATGTTAGATCTGATTATTGGCACATGGCTATTCAACACTAAAGGAACCTAATGAACTCCTTCATTTACTTTCTGTGCTGAAATCTGAGGAAAATCTTGGCAGGATTTGGTTATGTTGAAATAAGGACTCTGGAGTCTATGTGAATTTTAAAGTAAGATGGAAATCAGATTGTATCACATGTCAGAATCTTTCCAGTGTTAAAATAACAAATGAAGTATCCCCTTAAGGTTTTAGAGAGTTGTGTACAAGCAGTGAAGATCTAAAACAGAGCTACTGAAGAAACAGCAGCCTTCAGATTTTTATATTACAGGTATGATTTAATGTTCTTATTGTTAGAATTCACAGAAACAACATTTATGTAGCACATTGAATTTAAGTTTGGTAATAAACCAATTATAAGTAAGTAAGAGGTAGCATATTTATTAATATTTATTGATTAATTAATGAAGAACTATTGTAGAAGTTTAAGTAAATAAATGTAATATTTTGATATAGGAAATATTACTGTAATTTTTACTTAATTTCAATTGGTACTAAATTTTCATTGTATGATGGACTGTATGTACAGTGTCTTAATGGATGTGATGATAAACATTATTTAGAACATATTACATGAACAAAATGTTATTAACAAGCAGTATTGTAAATGTTATAGAGGTTTTAATAAGAATACATGTGATTTAAAAGTAAAATGTTTCTTTAATTTATACTGAAACACATGAACTAATACCAGGGGCCTGTTTCAGAAAGGAGGTTCAACCAACTCTCAGTTTAACCTTGAACTCTGAGTTGACAAACCCTGAGATGGGCTACTCTGAGATTTCGTTTACAGAAGAGCTGAAATTAGTTAGTTTGATCAACTCTAAATTAACTGACTCTGAGTTAAGCGCGTGCACCACAACTATAAAAAGCCATTATCAATGGAGCGCAGATATAACTTCACCATGGCAACAGCGTCAGACAAAAGAAAAGTCTGCATATTTCTCACCAGCAGAACTGGAAGTGCTTATGCATGCATTTGGCGAATTTCAATACGTACTTAAAAAAACAACAACACTGCTATATAAAACAATAGTGGATTTAACATAAAATTTTAATGTGGTGTATTTTAAAAATATATATAATAAACACACACACATATATATATAGGCCATATTAATAAGTAGACCAATACTTTCTAGAGATAGTAATTATTACATTAATCTAATTAGAATTGTTGAACATGTAATTTGTAGTTAGTAATTAAGAACTATTTTAGAGTAAATTCTAAACTGTTATAATATCAGAGGTGAAACCAGAACAGTATTTTATTTTATCAGGAAACAACACAAAAATTGTCAGAGAGCGATTAAGAGTGAGACACACTTTCCTGACCGCTCTGCAAACAGTAGCCTTACTAATATGTTCTGCATCCCCGATGTTATACACAAAACTACCATTTGCAAAGAAACATAATGCAACGCAAAGCATCTGCTCGGATGTAAGAGCACGGCCGCGATGGCTGAAATTTCTGATGTAAGGATGGATGAGCTTATGAAAGTATCTTATTGACTGTAAAGAAAAACGGTGCCGCTAAAGTAAAAATGCATAGGGATACAGTATGACAAAAAATCCACTCTGGGCCTCAAGATCCTCTCCCGATGTAAATGTAACTCCCTACGAATTAATACAGACTCTTCAACAGGATCCCCCTTTCATTCCCTTAGATGCTCTCTGTGTAACTGAAATGTGTGCAATAAATGAGGTTTTTAAACATCGCTTACTTTAAAAAGGGGAGGAGACCGACTGAAACGAAGAAAACCTGCTCCCGACCAGGTTAGGTTCACAGAGTAAGTTACTATGATAACTGACACTGAGTACAAGTTACCTCTCTTTCAGAAATGGGCTTAACTTAACCTGCTTTCACGGGTTTAACATACCTCCCTTTCTAAAATGGAAAACACAGAGTTTCCCTCATTTCAGGGTTAACATACTCAGAATTTTCACTTAACCTCCTTTCTGAAACAAACACCAGGTCTATGGAACCTGAGCACAGACTAAACAAAAATGGAATAAACATTAACATTGCATGGATCAGACAATGGACAATAAACACTAGACCATGTCCAAGTGCTTTACAGATTAAATACTAGTGCTTCAGTGTTCAAAGACATGGTTCAGGTGTTTGTGATGATGTGACTTGGTGTGTGGTGTGAATGTGTGCAGTGGTTGATGTGTGCTGTAATCCCTCACTGTTGTCGGCCCTAACCTGACACCTGATGATGATGTAAACTTGATTAGATAATCATTTACAAAGGTGCACAAATAAAAAAACTTATTATTTGATACTTACATATTATTTCAGATTGAGATTTTATTTCCATCAGCTAGCTGTCCATCATGAAGCTGAATCTTTTTCTTCTTCTGCTTCTCACTGGTGAGATTATTTTTATAAACCACTAATGGCATAATTTATGAAATTATTATCAGGGTTTGAAATGACCTTTTTCACTCAACAGCCAATTTGGCTACTAAATGTTTAAGTTACCGGCCATAACTTCTACTAACCTTAGAAAAAACCCTCATCCTTCCATCTCCTCTACTACTTTCATCCTTGTCCTTTTCATCCAAATCAGTACAAGTACAAAGAACATCAAACAAAACAACAAGACAAACTTGTGGACTAAAAGATGTACAATATGGTCTGCTAAAATTGTCAGATGTGTCAAAATAAGTCTTTTCTGTTAACCAAATGTTTTAACCCCATGTAAGTATCATCACATTATTTTGTATTTAATAATACAAAGTGTGTATTTAATATTTCATGATGACTCACGAGTTCAGTATTAGCACAGATTTGACTTACATGAACTTCCCCAAGAAATGAATGAGTGAATATAATTTATGAAAAGTCAGCCGACAAATTGACTAGTGATTTGACAGCATGCTACAGCTGATTTTTACCTGGTGTTAATTTCAAACCCTGATAATAATTAATATTACACAAATTAATATTACATGTTTAAATATTATGCATTTAAATATTATTATAATTTTAGAAAAGTGTGTGGAGTTTCCAAAATAACATTGTAGAGAATTGAACAAGTCAATATAAACATTTATCAAAGAGTTAAGAATATATCTGTCATTATTTTATAAGTTAATAAATAAATACATAAATAAATAAATAAATAAATAAATATTGTAATTATATTTAATTGTATTTGTTTTTTTTTTATTTTATTTTATTATATTTAATTGTTTTATAAATAGTCAAATATTCAGCAGTTAAAGTTTACTTTGTTTTTAAAAAATAAAATATCACCAACAGGACTGGTCCCAGTTGCCTTCCTTAGAACCGTCCTTCACAAATATGACCTGATAATGACAGGGGTGACATGGCCTGTTGCACAGAATTACTGCAGGGTGACTTACAATGATCTGGCAACAGTCGCAAGTGATTTTGATTGGCTAAGATTGAAGAAAGAAACAGCAGACAAACATCTGACATCATATGCCTGGGTCGGATTATACAATGATGTCAATAGCTGGCGCTGGTCCTTAAACGACCTCCCACTGAAGAATGTCACTTATACAAACTGGTACCCAGGAGATCCTAATAATCTCGGTGGAAATGAAGCATGTGTTATGATAGGTGGCACTAATACATGGTGTGATGCACCATGTATACATCCAAAACCCTTCATCTGCTATAATGGTGAGTGATTATCATGATACTGATCTGTTTTGTGTCAGTTTGAAGGTTGATTTTCACACCTTTGGTTTTATTTTGGTGTCATGTTTCCTGTACAGACAGATGACTGAGACATGACCTTCTTTTCTTTTCCCCACAGCTAATTTCAGTGGTGCTGCCCGGTTTATTGGCATCACGACACCTCTGTCCTGGCCTCAAGCTCAGGCTTACTGTAGAGAACATCACACAGATTTGGCCAGCGCTCTTAACAGTTCAGATCAAAACATGTTAGGGCAGGTGAGGAACATCCAGGGTGATTCCTGGATTGGGCTCTACAGAGACTCATGGAAGTGGTCAGATGGAACCATCGCTTCAAACCTACCATGGGCTTCTAGACAACCTAATAATTATTATGGCAGTGAGAACTGTGCAGTGGTTTATTACGGACTGTTATATGATATGTCCTGCACCAACGTGTATTCTTTTTTCTGTCATTCCAGTGAGTCTTGTGTTTTTCTTGGCTTTTGCTATTAATATACAGTTGATGGCAAATAAAATACTCAATTAATTATTTAATTTAATACACTTATTTTTAATAATTCAAAAACAAATAAACAAACATACAAATAAATGAATTAATTAATATAAAATGTTTTATTTATTTAATTCAGGAGTAACTGACAGTACAAAGAGAAGAATGTGGAGGACGTTCAAATTAACCTTTTATGAAAAGAAATTAAACTACTCTGTGTGTGTGTGTGTGTGTGTGTGTGTGTGTGTGTGTGTGTGTGTGTGTGTGTGTGTGTGTGTGTGTGTGTGTGTGTTTATTCCACAGTTTCCACTATGAGGAATCAGACAGTGAGACTGAGGTGAAGTCTGATGGCTGTGTGTTTGATCCTGCTGTTCAGTCGTTCATTTTAGAGCAGGTGAGTCTCAGGACGTCTCTGAAATTTAAATACATTTTGTGTTTTAACATAAATGTTATCACTGCTCATCTGTTCAAATTTCTGTCATTTTCACTTTTTATTAATTCCTCCTTTCTGGGTGACACAAATTTCTTTTCTTTTTTGGTTTTAATGATTAAATCCTGATCCTTATCTTCAGATGAAGAAGAAACTGAAAGAACATGGCATGTTGGAGAACACCACAGTGACCTGGAGGGTGCAGCCAGATGGAAACATCTTCAAGAAGAAAAAAGATGACCTGTAACATCTAAATGTTCACCTTCAAGTCCAGCAGATTGTAAACTGACTGAAAAGTATTTAACCTTCAATATTTAAGCTTTAATCAGTAGGGGGCGGTAGAGGACAAGATTAACTAGAAGTAGAAGAACAAACATCTCAGTTTATTGCTCTGTTTGTAATGTCCGGTGTTCCGCAAGGTCCAGTTTTAGGCCCATTGCTTTGCTCATTGTATATGTTACCCCGTGGTGCAATAATTACTTATATATTTGGTATTGGCTTCCACTGTTACTCTGATGACACACAGCTATATGTTTCAGCTAAGTCAGATGTGAGTCAACAGCTTAATAAGATATAAGATTGTGTGAAGGACATTAGACAGTGGATGCTTACTATCTTCTTCCTGCTTAACTCTGACAAGACAGAAGTGCTATTACTCCACAGGCAGCCAGAAGTAAGCTTTCTGATTACAGAGTAACTCTGGATGATGATTTTATTACATCAAGTGCAGCAGAAAAAGACCTCAGTGTGATTATTGATACCGCTCTCTCATTTGAAGCTCAGATAAATGATACCACAAGCATAGCCTTCTTTCATCTCAGAAATATTGCTAAGATAAGAAATATGATGTTATTACATGATGCAGTTATGCATTTGTTACCTCTAGTTTGGATTATTGTAATGATTTACTGTCTGGATGTTCCAGTAGGCGCATAAACAAGCTCCAGTTAGTCCAGAACGCAGCAGCTAGAGTCCTAACTAGAACCATAAGCTATGACCATATCACCTATCATATCCTCGTTGCATTGCTTTCCAGTCAAGTTTGGCATTGAATATAAAATACTATTATTAACCTATAAAGCACTTAACGGTCTCATGCGACATTTCCTGAGAGACCTTTTGGTGTTTTATGATCTGTCCTGCAAGGTTCAATAAAAAGGTGCAGGTTATTTGGTAGTACTGTACCTCACATACAAAAGGCTACAGCAGGGTGCAGAGCTTTTTCCTCACAGAGTTATGGAACAGACTTCCAATTAGTGTACTGGACTCAAACACAGTCTCAGTTTAAGCAAGTGTCTCATGGGATTGTTGTGTATGAAGCTGCCCAGAGACTGACATGCCTTCTTTTTTAACCAATGTTGTGTCAGTCAGCTGTATGGTCTGGTCTTTATCAACAATCAGGTCTGCGCTGAACTTTCTGTTATTGATTTTACTATGATCCATTAGTTCCTGAGGAGCTCTCGGCTGCACTATTATAAACTGTTGTAGAACTGACATTATATACATTTACACTATTCACTGTAGAGTGTCACCCAAATGAGGATGGGTTTCCTTCTGAATCTGGTTCCTCTCAAGGTTTCTTCCTCTTATCATCTCAGGGAGTTTTTTCTTGCCACCGTTGCCCCCGGCTTGCTTATTAAGGATAGGAATAAATATATAGTATTTTAAATTAAGTTAATCTTTTTTAAATAAATTTTAAACTTTAATTGCATATATTCACTTATTTATTTTTATAATTATTTTCTTCTTCTTCTTCTTCTTCTTCTTCTTCTTCTTCTTCTTCTTCTTATTATTATTATTATTATTATTATCATATTTAATTCTTTTTCTCTCTCTTCTGTTTCCATACTTCTGTAAAGCGGCTTTGAGACAATGGGAAATTGTTAAAACAAATAAATTGATTCTATCTATCTATCTATCTATCTATCTATCTATCTATCTATCTATCTATCTATCTATCTATCTATCTATCTATCTATCTATCTATCTATCTATCTATCTATCTATCTATCTATCTATCATCTTGGCCTTCGCATCTGGGACCAGTGGCACTTTGACCTTTGATCAAAGGCCATTGGTTAGTTACAGTATTAATATGACTCTAGCTCTCTCAAGGTGCTCCACCAGATCATTCACTAACTGGAAGGGATAGCTGTTGCATTCTGAGACCTTGTTAAGCCTTCGCAGGTCGTTGCAAAGCCTCAGGGCACCATCTGGCTTTGGCACAACAACAATGGGGCTGGAACATGGGTTCGCGGACTCCTCAGTGATGCCATCATTTTTTTGATGATCCCAAAATTCCAAGACCCTGTACGGCCGCTGTATCTCATTGAGGACAAGGTGGGTGAGTCCAGGATTGGAAAAAAAGATGTCAGCAAACTGGTTTCATTCCAGCCTGTGTGAGTTCCTGATATTTGGCCGGTATCATAATCCCTTCTCTGCACCATGGAGAGGGCTTTTAAATCTAGGACAGGAGACACAAATGCAGAATGTTATTTTGTTGTGTTTAAAATCTAAGTGACTTTTCAATAGTAAGGTTAGTAGTTTCAATAGGGCTGATAGTGACTCTTGCTTGATGCCAACATTTACAGTAGGTTACAGTAGCTGAGCAACAGGGGTAATGACTCCAAATCCCAGCTTGGGCACTCTGACTATATACAATGGTGATAGGCCTGATCACCGACAACGATGAGACGGCCTACAGAGAAGAGGTGAGCACCCTGACCAAATGGTGTGAGAAGAACCACCTCTCACTAAACATTGACAAGACCAAGGAGCTTGTGGTTGATTTCAGGAGACAGAGCAGAGAACACAGACCCATCACCATCAACAAGACACCTGTGGAGCATGTAAGCAGCTTTAAGTTTCTGGGTGTTAACATCAGTGAGGATCTCACCGGGTCCACACACAAGAAGTGCTGAAGAAGGCACACCAACGCCTCTTCTTCCTGAGACGGCTGAGGAAGTTTGGAATGAGCCCCAGCATCTTCAGAACATTCTACACCTGCACTATAGAGAGCATCCTGACGGGCTGCATCACCGCCTGGTTTGGAAACAGCACCGCTGGCAACCGTAAAGCTCTGAAAATGGTCGTGCGTACTGCCAGCCACATTGTTGGAGGTGAGCTTCCCTCCCTCCAGGACATCTACAACAGGTGGTGTATAAGGAAAGCTCGGAGGATCACTAATGACTCCAGCCACCCGTCCCACAGACTGCTCTCTCTGCTCCCCTCAGAAAGACGTCTCCGCAGCATCTGATCCCACACTAGTCGACTGAGGGATAGCTTTTTCCCTCAGGCCATCAGACTAATTAACAGCCATAACTAACACAGCATACAGCATACTTCCACAATATTCAACAGTTCAACACCGGACTATACACACTTGCACACACGCACACTTCATTCATACTGCATCAATACACACGGGACTATACACACACACTGCATTTAATTTAAAATAACAATCTATCTGACAATAAGATATTAGTACCACAGGACATTTCTGTATCTGTACAGTCCGTTGCACCTTAACATGTTACATACAGTATATATATTACATGTATATAATACTTATATATATTATTTATGTTTATACTTATACATACATATATGTATGGTTATATATATGTCTAGTAGTATACTGTGTGTACTGACTATGTATGAGCACATTGCATCCTTTCCACATTTTCCACATTTGCACATTTCAATGGTACTGAGCATTTTGCACATTTTTTTCTAACCTGTCTGTAAATTGTTCTGTTTATGTTTCTACTATTGTATGTAAATGGTTCTGCAATTTCTGGAGCTCGCTCCCAAGAATTTCACTCACCAAGGCACATGTGCTGGGGTGATGTGACAATAAAGGTGACTTGACTTGACTTGACTTGACTACTGAAAATGTGGAGATATACTGTATACAGTGTTTTACTTATATTTGGATTTAATCCTGTGTTTAACAATTTGAACAATTTTCCACAACTGTGTAACAAGAGACTCTTTTTGTGACATTTAGATTCTTGACACCGAATGCTGGTCTTAGATAACACTTATTTTCCTATGGAAAGCAGTGCTCCTTATTTTTATAGTTGTAGACTTGTTTTACACATTAATCCCACACTGGGGAGCAGTCCTACTCTTTATTTGCCAAGAAAATACATTCAAATCATCATAGTGCACTTCTCCTAATAAGGAAAGGTATAAGAATCCTGATCTGACCTTTTTCTGTCCTTTAACACATCAGGTCTTCCTTTATGATTACAATACTATGGAGCTCCTTTGTAGACCCATCATTTTTAAATCATTATGATGCCTCTACATTCCCACCTGGTTTCCCAATGGGTTTGATTTATCTCATTGCCCTAAAATGCTGCCCCCTAGTTACCAAAAGAGACAGTGATGATTTTATAAAGCAGCCATAATCATATTGTACATGCTGCATGTTGGATCTGATTATTGGCACATGGCTATTCAACACAAAAGTAACCTGATTAACTCCTTCATTTACTTTCTGTGATGAAATCTGAGGAGAATCTTGGCAGAATTTGGTTATGTTGAAATAAGGACTCTGGAGTCTGTGTGAATGTTAAAGTAAGATGGAAATCAGATTGTATCACATGTCAGAATCTTTCCAGTGTTAAGATAACAGATGAAGTATCTCCCTAAGGTTTTAGAGAGTTGTGTACAAGCAGCGAAGATCTAAAACAGAGCTACTGAAGAAACAGCAGCCTTCAGATTTTTGTATTACAGGTATGATTTAATGTTCTTATTGTTAGAATTCACAGAAACATAACATTTATGTAGCACATTGAGTTTAAGTTTGGTAATAAACCAATTATATGTATGTAAGAGGTAGCATATTTATTAATATTTATTGATTAATTAATGAAGAACTATTGTAGAAGTTTAAGTAAATAAATGTAATATTTTGATATAGGAAATATTACTGTAATTTTTACTGAATTTCAATCGGTACAAAATTTTCATTGTATGATGTACTGTGTCTTAATGGATATGGTGATAAACATTATTTAGAACATATTACATGAACATACTTTTATTAACAAGCAGTATTGTAAATGTTATAGAATTTTTAATAAGAATACACGTGATGTAAAAGTAAAATGTTTCTTTAATTTAGACTGAAACACGTGAACAACGACCAGGGTCCTGTTTCCGAAAGGAGGTTCAACCTACTGTGAGTTTAAACTTGAACTCTAAGTCAACAAACCCTGAGATGGGAAACTTTGAGTTTTCGGTTACAGAACAGCTGAAATTAGTTAGTTTGATCAACTCTAAATTAACTGACTCTGAGTTAAGCACGTACACCACAACTATAAAAAGCCATTATCAATGGAGCGCAGATATAACTTCACCATGGCAACAGCGTCAGACAAAAGAAAAGTCTGCATATTTCTCTCCAGCAGAACTGGAAGTGTTTCTGCATGCATTTGGCGAATTTGAACACGTACTTAAAAAAAACAAAAAAAACACTGCTGTATAAAACAATAGTGGATTTAACATAAAATTTTAATGTGGTGTATTTAATATATATATATATATATATATATATATATATATATATATATATATATATATATATATATATATTAAATACACCACATTAAAATTTTATGTATATATATAGAGAGAGAGAGAGAGAGAGAGAGAGAGAGACCAATACTTTCTAGAGATAGTAATTATTACATTAATCTAATTAGAATTGTTGAAGATGTAATTTGTAGTTAGTAATTAAGAACTATTTTAGATTAAATTCCAAACTGTTATAATATCAGAAGTGAAACCGGAAAAACGTCTTTTATTTTATCAGGAAACAACACAAAAATTGTCAGAAAGCGATTAAGAGCGAGACACACCTTCCTGACCACTCTGCAAACAGTAGCCTTACTAATTTGTTCTGCATCCCAGATGTTATACACAAAATTACCATTTGCAAAGAAACGTAATGCAACACAAAGCATCTGCTCGGATGTAAGATCACAGCCGCGATGGCTGAAATTTCTGATGTAAGGATGGATGAGATTATGAAAGTATCTTATTGACTGTAAAGAAAAACGGTGCCGCTAAAATAAAAATGCATAGGGATACAGTATGACAAAAAATCCACTCTGGGCCTCAAGATCCTCTCCCGATGTAAATGTAACTCCCTACGAATTAATACAGACTCTTCAACAGGATCCCCCTTTCATTCCCTTTGATGCTCTCTGTGTAACTGAAATGTGTGCAATAAATAAGGTTTTTAAACATCGCTTACTTTAAAAAGGGAAGGAGACCGACAGAAACGAAGAAAACCTGCTCCCGACCAGGTTAGGTTCACAGAGTAAGTTACTATGATAACTGACTCTGAGTACAAGTTACCTCTCTTTCAGAAATGGGCTTAAATTAACCTGCTTTCTCGGGTTTAACATACCTCCCTTTCTGAAACGGAAAACACAGAGTTTCCCTCATTTCAGGGTTAACATACTCATAATTTTCACTTAACCTCCTTTCTGAAACAAACACCAGGTCTGGAATAAACATTAACATGGCATGGATCAGACAATGTACAATAAACATTAGACCAAGTCCAAGTGCTTTACAGATTAAATACTAGTGCTTGCACTAGCACTAGTGCAGGTGTTTCTGATTATGTGACTTGGTGTGTGGTGTGAATGTGTGCAGTGGTTGATGTGTGCTGTAATCCCTCACTGTTGTCGGCCCTAACCTGACACCTGATGATGATGAAAACTTGATTAGATAATCATTTACAAAGGTGCACAAATAAAGCACTTGGTATTTGATACTTTCATATTATTATTTCAGATTGAGATTTTATTTCCATCAGCTAGCTGTCCATCATGAAGCTGAATCTTTTTCTTCTTCTGCTTCTCACTGGTGAGATTATTTTCTAAACCACTAATGGCATAATTTATGAAATTATTATCAGGGTTTGAAATGACCGTTTTCACTCAGCAGCCAATTTGGCTACTAAATGTTTAAGTTACCGGCCATAACTTCTACTAACCTTAGAAAAACCCCTCATCCTTCCATCTCCTCATCCTTTTATGTGGGCAAATCAGTACAAGTACAAAGAACATCAAACAAAACAACAAGACAAACTTGTGGACTAAAAGATGTACAATATGGTCTGCTAAAATTGTCAGATGTTCCAAAATAAATCTTTTCTGTTAACCAAATATTTTAACCCCATGTAAGTATCATCACATTATTTTGTATTTAATAATACAAAGTGTGTATTTAATATTTCATGATGACTCATGAGTTCAGTATTTGCACAGATTTGGCTTATATGAACTTCCCCAAGAAATGAATGAGTGAATATAATTTATGAAAAGTAAGCCGACAAATTGACTAGTGATTTGATAGCATGCTACAGCTGATTTTTACCTGGTGTTGATTTCAAACCCTGATAATAATTAGTATTACACAAATTAATATTACATGTTTAAATATTATATATTTAAATATTACAAATGTGTGTGGAGTTCCCAAAATAACATTTTAGAGAACTTAATAAGAATTGAATATAAGTGAATATAAACATTTATAAAAGAGTTATAAAAGAATATACCTGTCATTATTTTATAAGTTAATAAATAAATAAATGAATAAATAAATAAATATATCATTTTTAATTATTTTTAATTGTATGGTTAATTTTTATTTTATTATATTTAATTGTTTTATCAATAATCAAATATTCAGCAGTTAAAGTTTAATTTGTGTTTAAAAAATAAAATGTCCCCAACAGGACTGGTCCCAGTTGCTGTCCTGCGAACCGTCCTTCACAAATATGACCTGATAATGACAGGGGCGAAATGGCCTGTTGCACAGAAGTACTGCAGGGTGACTTACAATGATCTGGCAACAGTCATAAGTGATACTGATTGGCTAAGAGTAAAGAAACTTACAGCAAACAAAAATCTGGCAAAAAATGCCTGGGTCGGATTATACAATGATGTCAATAGCTGGCGCTGGTCCTTAAACAACCTCCCACTGAAGAATGTCAATTATACAAACTGGTACCCAGGAGATCCTAATAATCTCGGTGGAAATGAAGCATGTGTTATGATAGGTGGCACTAATGCATGGTGTGATGCACCATGTATACATCCAAAACCCTTCATTTGCTATAATGGTGAGTGATTATCATAATACTGATCTGTTTTGTGTCAGTTTGAAGGTTTATTTTCACACCTTTGGTTTTATTTTGGTATCATGTTTCCTGTACAGACAGATGACCTTTATCTTTTCCCCACAGCTAATTTCAGTGGTGCTGCCCGGTTTATTGGCATCACTACATCTTTGTCCTGGCCTCAAGCTCAGGCTTACTGTAGAGAACATCACACAGATTTGGCCAGCGCTCTTAACAGCTCAGACCAAAACATGTTAGGGCAGGTGAGGAACATCCAGGGTGATTCCTGGATTGGGCTCTACAGAGACTCATGGAAGTGGTCAGATGGAACCATCGCTTTAAACCTACAATGGGATTCTGGACAACCTGATAATCGTTATAGCAATGAGAACTGTGCAATGGTTTATAACGGAGTGTTCTATGATACAGACTGCAACAACCTGTTTTGTTTTTTCTGTCATTCCAGTGAGTCTTGTGTTTTTCTTGATTTTTGCTATTAATATACAGTTGATGGCAAATTAAATACTCAAATAATTATTTAATTTAATACACTTATTTTTATTAATGCAAATAATTAAATAATTAAGTAATAAACAAACAAACAAACAAACAAACAAACAAACAAACAAACAAACAAATAAATAAATAAATAAATAAATAAATAAATAAATGTAAAATGTATTATTTATTTAATTCAGGAGTAACTGACAGTCCAAGGAGAAGAATGTGGAGGATGTTCAAATTAGACTTTTAGGAAAGGAAATTAAACTACTGTGTGTGTGTGTGTGTGTGTGTGTGTGTGTGTGTGTGTGTGTGTGTGTGTGTGTGTGTGTGTGTGTGTGTGTGTTTATTCCATAGTTTCCACTATGAGGAATCAGACAGTGAGACTGCAGCTGAAGTCTGATGGCAGTGTGTTTGATCCTGCTGTTCAGTCGTCCATTTTAGAGCAGGTGAGTCTCAGGACGTACATTTTGTGTTTTAACATCCATGTTATCACTGCTCATCTGTTCAAATTTCTGTCATTATCACTTTTTATTTATTCCTCCTTTCTGGGTGACACAAATTTCTTTTCTTTTTTTTTTTTTTGGTTTTAATGATTAAATCCTGATCCTTATCTTCAGATGAAGAAGAAACTGAAAGAACATGGCATGTTGGAGAACACCACAGTGACCTGGAGGGTGCAGCCAGATGGAAAGATCTTCAAGAAGAAAAAAGATGACCTGTAACATCTAAATGTTCACCTTCATTTCCAGCAGATTGTAAACTAACTGAAATGTATTTAACCTTCAATATTTAAGCTTTAATCAGTAGGGGGCGGTAGAGGACAAGATTTACCAGAAGTAGAAGAACAAACATCTCAGTTTATTGCCCTGTTTGTAACACAACCACTTTGACTTCATCTTAAATTTAACATTAGTTTCAATGTTTTGTCAAATAATTATTATTTAATATGTTCAGCTTTTGCTGCAAGCTGCCACTGGACACAGTGATAAGGAGAAAGTCAAAGAGGGTCTGTTCATATACTGGGTTTAATACATCAGTTTGTCGTAGTAAAGAATAAAACCCATATATAGAAGAGGGAGAATGTAACAGAACCTGTAAATACACTGTGTGTACTTAGAACAGTCAGATATAATGACCTTGACACTATTACTGTCCTTTTATTCTTCTCTCTATTTAGATATATTTACTTATTTTGTTGTTTTTATTGTAATATCTGTACTTATGGGCTATAGCGTTATACATTAATATTATCAATAAATAATTTAAAAATAAAACTTTTGTTTTTGCATCAATCATAGATTAACTTTTATTATGGTCTGATTTTATTAATTCCGTGAGGTTTATATTCATTCTTAAAAACCCATCATCATCATCATCATCATCAACATCACTGCACTGCAAAAACTGTCCTCATGTCATGAGCAAACAGAGCAAAGGGTCTGCAATAATTACACTGACCACATGTTGGCAGTAAAAGAATCATTAACACAAACAGACGTGCTGAAGTGTAGGAGCTACAGATCCAAACATTATAGATCATGAAGATCCTCCTACTTGTTCATCTGTTTGGGAAGCAGGTGATCAGGGGGGTATTCCAGAAAGCTTGGTTAACTTACCATTTGATAAATCGTAACCTCTGGGTTGATTTACCCCAAACAGGCATACCATGAGTATGATTTCATGATTTCGCCGATTTCACGAGTCACCATGGAAACTCAAAACGAAAAAAAGAGCGGCGTATTTCACAGAGGCGGAGTTGGAGGTTTTAATGCACGCTTATGAAGAGTTTAAGCCAATAATATTAAAAAGAAGCAATACAGCTGAATCTGCTAAAGCAAGAGAGTTGGCTTGGCAAAAAATAACGGACAGAGTAAATGTGTGAGTGTATTAAATTACAAATTTGGTATTGGCTCCCGTTTTATTATAATGCAAAATAATGAAGTATGACTTATACATCCTTTTGGATATGTTATCACTATGAAAGCATTTTCTTTTCCTGCCATTTATTTCTTTAGTTTAAAATAATAATGTATATTTTTTATTTAATAAGGTGTAATCCTTCTGGAGCCAGAAGAACTTTAAGCCAAGTCAAAATAAAACACAAAAACATTCTGCAAAAAGGTAATATTTGATTACACAATTAATGAACTATTATTATATCAGGATTTAGTATATTCATTCTGTCATGTAGCTAATAGAAAGAAGACCGAAGCCCGTCTAACTGGAGGGGGCCCACCACCACCTCCCCTCACCCCATCTGATCAGTGGCATTCCAGGGGGCAGTTCCTCGCACACACCATGCACCACAAGTGATGGTGAAAAAATGGTGAAATGTAAGTTTACCTCTATGATTTGTTTAATTTTTATGTAGGCTTATTTTATTTAACTGCATATGATGTATAGGCTACTGTGATCTTAGTCCGACATGTTACTCTTTTCATGTATTATTTTCTTTGATAATATTGAGAATTTAATGGGTTATGTGTTCTTATAGATACTGATGGACGATTGTATTATTGGACCCTCCAGAAAGAATGCAGTCTGTCACAGTTGTAAGTGAATTGTTCTCAGGTACCTTTAGTTAATTTTAGGGGGGTTTTTTGTTTTGTTTTTTTTTTGCCAGATAATGTATACTTGAATATTTCTCCTGTAGGATGAAGAAGATGAAGATGACGATGAAGAGACCACATCTGTGGAGACAGAAGTGGACAATGCTAGTAGATCCACTGAGGTACAGTATGATGCATACCATTTATAATGTATGGCCCCTTTTTGGTATTAGAGTAACAAACTGTCATTGTCCTTTCACAGGGATTTGCCCACAGATGAGAGTCCTTCAAACTCAGCACACAATCTAAGCAGGGTAAGAATTTGTGTCCAGGAGTCCATATTTGAATTTTATTGTCTGACCAAACAATCTCATTCACTGAATTTTTTACACCTTCCCAGTTGCCAGCAAAGGAGCTGTATAAGGTCCATCTTCAAAAACAAATAAGAAAAAGTGACATGTGACATGGAGATGGACCTTATACAGCTTCAAATGGAAGAGAAAAGGCTCCTCATTAAAAAAGCAGCACTTGAAATTGAATTACTGGACCATCACCTTAAGGTGAGAACTTTAATCTGTTGCATGTTGAAAGTGGTGTGTGTGTGTGTGTGTGTGTGTGTGTGTGTGTGTGTGTGTGTGTGTGTGTGTGTGTGCAAAGCAATATAAAAAAAACATTTTATTGAATTTTACTTTTATTGTTTTTCAGGAAATAAAGAAATAACCTGCCTGGCAGACCAGTGCAAAAAAATTAATAAAAGTAATTGACAGATCCTGTCTCTCAAAAGTCTTCCGTCTCTGCTGGCCTCTAAAATCTGTAGGTGTTCCTCTGGGCCATCTTCCTCAATACAAGGAGGGTGGCTCTCTACTTATAGTGGCAATATTGTGAAGCACAACAGAAGCCACTAAAATGTTGCATGCCCTCTCTGGACTAACCCGGAGCCCACGCAGACACTGAAACCGAGATTTGAGGATCCCTATGGTCATCTCCACCTTGGCCCGTGTTTGGTTGAGAGCCAGGTTAAACCGTGTCTGTGGTCCAGGCTCAGGTTCAGGGTGTCATTAAATAGGGCAGACAAGGGTATCCTCTGTCCCCCAGCAAGTAACCATTGTACTGTCCTGTAATGATTGAAGTGCACAACACAAATTGAATGTAAAAAGGAAAAAAAAAACAATTGTATAAAGAAAAACATTCCCTGCTGAAATGTCTGGCATAATGATAACTCGCGGAAAATTCTGGCATCATTCACAGATCCTGGCCATTTTGCCTCGACATTGGTAATGATTTGGGTTGCCTCAAATATTACCTAGTTAGTGGAAAAAGTAATGACTTTAATGATTTTAAGAAGGGAAAAAATTGGTGGAGCTTTAATAGGAATGTGAGTGCCATCAATGCACCCAATTACATTTGGAAACCATGAAACAGAAGGTTATGGAAGTATGAAGGGTGTGTGCGCATAATGAATACATGTATAGATATAAATAATATGACTAAATATTAAATATGCATCATAGATTTTACTACAAAGGACACACCTGCCACTGCAGAGGTTTATGGCCAGGGAACTGCACAAACGTGGGTAAGAACTGTTTAAGTGCCAGACATACTGTACGAACGGCTCTGCACACAGTTGCCTTTCCCACATGCTCTGAATCGCCCACACTGTACAAAAAATGGCCAGACGCAAAAAACCTAAGTGCTAAGTGCAGAACCGCGGTTTGTCATATTTGCGATATGCGGTTTTAAAAGACGTGTTAAATAAACTAACAAATCTTTTGAAAAACGATAACGCTCTTTCAAATATTTATTAGGGTATGCAAACACATCAATACGCGGTCTTATAACCCTCTCCCGACAAAAAAAACATACTCACCAACCATCTGCAACGAAGTTACACTGAAACATAACCTGCTCCCGAGCAGGTTATCTTCAGAGAGTCAGTTACTATGGTTACATACATACCCAGAAAGTTACCTCAGTTTTTGGAACCGAAAGTTGAGGTTATCCACGAACTTACCCTTAAACATACCCAGGTATGTCACATAACCTGCTTTCTGGAATACCCCCGAGGTGTGTGTGTCTGTGTGTGTGTGTGTGTGTGAGTGTGTGTGGTTTTATGTAAAACTGCTTTTCCTATGAAAACAGAGCTCTTTGTTGTTATATTTAGAGACTGCAGCATGAAATCTGGTTTTAAACATTAATCAAACACTGAAGGTACTTATTTTTCCAGAACTTATTTTTTACTTGTATTTAGAGAAGAACTTTTTTGATTTTTCACTGCTACTATTTCTGAGCTGATATCACAGGAAACAGTACCATATGAACCAGACAGAGACGGTGACTCAACAGCAAAACTCTTTACTGAGACAGACTGAGAGCATTAATACAAAACAAAGGTGTAGTATTTGGTGTTGTCTATAAGCACCAAAAGCCGAGAACAGATGTGAAGTTTGACGTGTTTACAGGAGGGTTGATGAGTTTAGAATGAAAAAGAATTACCAAATTACAGAAAAAAAACTGTTAACTGTCACAGAGTGCCTGTGTTCAGGACATGTTCATTAGAACAGAACAGATAGAATTTCCAGGTCAAAGCAAAGAATACGATAAGAATACGATCATAAGAAGAGGTCATAAACAAACGACATCACAAGGTCAGAGCAGAGTGTGACATCAAATATTAAAAATATATAAACGCCCTCATAGGTCCCAGCAGGACCAGGACACGCAGTAAAGGATCATCAAAGATGGTTTGCTCACTGGTGCGTCTCACAACCTCGACCTCATATGACAGCCGCCTTGGTGGTCAGACCAAGTAATCAGCAGAACTTACCTCATCATGTTGATTAGAACAGCTACATAAGAGTTATTAACTAGGACATCTACAGATTTACACATAAACACCTAAATAAAAATAACCTGTGTCAAGGTGGGCCGGAAGGGAGGACTCAAATGCAGGATGCCAATGTAAATAATAAATGTCTTTAATGAGCTTGATAAAATAATCAGGCAAGGCAGTCAAACACTCTGCATAAAGACCAGTCTCTAATATGATACAGAGCCAGGCAACGAATACAGGGCAGACAAAAGACAGAGCAGTGAGCAGTCTTGAACTCGGCTGAGTCTGGAGACATGGAAGCTAGGTTGAATACAGCAACCTTAAGCGGCAGGTCTCTGGTGGATAGCCAAACCCTCTGATCAACGTTATACGGGGTGCCGGACACCGCTTGCGATTGGCCCACTGGGCATATCTCCTAAAAGACCAGAGTAGGACCGCTCATGACTTTCTCCAGACTCGTCGGCAATGCTTGACCAAGGCAAGGGCAGAGGGAACTGATGCCTCTATTTCCTGGTTGGAGAACAGTGGAGGTTGGTATCCATACACGGCCTGGAAGGGGGAGAGACCCGTGGCAGCCGACGGCAGGGAGTTGTGGGTGTATTCCACCTACACCAGGTTAAATAACCAGGACGTAGGTTCTTTGGAACAGAGGATGTGAAATACTTTTTCTAGTTCCTGGTTTAGCCGCTTAGTTTGTCCATTAGACTGAGGGTGGAACCCAGAAGACAGGCTGATGGTGACCCCCAGGAGCTGGCAAAACTCTCTCGAAAAGATAGAGGTGAACAGAGGACCACGATCTGACACAATGTTGCGTGGGAGGCCAAGCAGCTGCGCTGATTCCTTGGCTGACAAAAGCCATCTTGTAGAATTGATCCACCACAGAGAGCATGGTGGTGAGCCCAGCTGACAGGGCAAGTCGATGGAGACATGAAACCAGGGCCACCTGGGGACAGGAAGAGGATGGAGCAAGCCGGCTGGGGGGCCCCGGGGTGTCTTATGCTGGGCACAGACAGGACATGCCGCCTCAAACTCCTGGACATCCTTCCTTATCTTTGGCCACCAGAAGCGCTGCTGGAGGACTGACAAGGTGCAGGCAGAGCCAGGGTCACAGAACATGTGAAAGCTGTGGTACCATTGGAGGACTTGGGAGTGTAGATGGTCAGGGATGAACAACCCTCCCTCTGGACAGCCCTCTGGAACTGGGAGACTGGAGGTGGCCTGCTGGACCCTCCTCTCAATATCAAGGTGAAGGGCTCAGACCATGACAGAGGAATGAATTATGTTCCACGACAGGTTCTCCGTCATCCTTCATGGTGAATTGCCGAGATAGAGTGTCTGGTAGAGCCAGGATGGGAGCTGTTGTGAAGAGGACCTTGAGTCTGGTGAAAGCTTGCTCAGCTTCAGGATTCCAGTTGAAGGCTTGAAGTGTGAAGGTTAGAAAATGTAGGGGGGCAGCAACAGTGCTGAAGCCCCTGATAAACTTATAAATGTACGATAAAAGTTTGAAAACCTCATGAAGCGCTAGAGCTTCTTTCTGTTATCTGGGATTGGATAGTCCCTAACTGCCTTAACCCGGGTGGAGTCCATCTGTATGCTACTGGGCAAGAGATTGAAGCCCAAAAAGGTGGTACTGGTGGTGTGGAATTCACATTTCTCAGCTTTCACATACAGATGATTCTCAAGGAGGCGTTGGAGCACGACTCGAACATGGTCTCTGTGTTCCTCCAAGGAGTAGGAAAAGATCAGAATATCATCCAAATAAACAAAGACAAACTTGTTCAGAAGGTCTCACAGGACATCATTGACCAAAACCTGGAAGACCGATGGCGCATTGGTCAGGCCAATCAGCATGATCAGATATTCATAGTGACCTGAAGGGGTATTGAAAGCCATCTTCCACTTGTCTCTTTCCCGAATACGGATAAGGTGGTAGGCATTATGTAAGTCAAATTTTGAGAAAACGGTAGCTCCCTAGAGGAGTTCAAAGGCAGAAGTCAAGAGAGGCAGAGGGTACCGGTTCTTAATGGTAATGGGGTTAAACCCTCGGTAATCAATAAAAGGGTGGAGCGAACCATCCTTTTTCCCCACAAAGAAAAACCCTGACCCCTCTAGAGATGATGAGGGACGAATGATGCCAGCCTTGAGAGAATCCTGGATATACTGTGCCATGGCCTCTCTCTCGGGTCCGGTCAAGTGTGAAAAATGGCCATGGGGGGAGAGTAGTTCCAGGAAGGAGGTTATCGTAGGGCCGATGAGGAGAGAGGATGGAGGCTCTGGTCTTGCTGAAGACAACTCCCAGGTCATAGTAGTCCAGAGGCACAGAACTGAGGTCTGTTGGAGGTTCCTCAGCAACTGTATGCTGAGTCTGGGGTTTCGAGTCAAGGCAGTGAATGTGGCAGTGTGTTCCCCAGTCCAAGATGAGGATTGTCTTTCTGAAGCCAAGGGAACCCCAGCATAATGGGTGCCTGCGGTGATGGAATTATCAGGAATGTTATCCACTCATGGTGATGTTCGGCAACTGTCAATCGTACATTTGGGTTCGATGTGAGACCTTATGTAAGATGTGGCCATCCCGCGCCCGTACTTGGAGAACAGACGGCAAGGGCTCAGTCACGATGCCCAGCTGGTTGTCAATTCCTCGTCCAGAAACTCTGAATTCACTCCAGAGTCAATGAAGGCTGCCAGGCAATGGTCTTGATGGTTAACAGAAATTCAAATCTTGAGAAGTGGTTTGGAGGGAGCTGGAGATTGTGGGTTCACCACTGGCCCTTCCTTCAATGGCAAGCCCTGCCTTTTGCTGGACATGAAGCAGCCATGTGACCAGCCTCCCCGCAGTAAAGGCAAAGTCCCTGGGAACACCGTCTCTCCTTTTCTGTGGGCGAAAGGTGTCGCCAGCTGATTTCCATGGTCTGAACGGGACCGAAACCTTGTAATGAACAAGACTGCCCCTTGAAGTGAAGAACTTGATGGGGAGCATGGAGTGGGAGGACGGACGCTTGGATACCATGAGGAGCAGGAAACCCTTTTCGATCAATTTTGGATCAATGTAAAGGGACACTTGGATAGTCATCCAGTTAAGAAAGTTTTGTAGAATTGCTGGGAATATGAATATAAAAAACTATCAAGCTTTAAATGGTCTGTAAATGAAGAAGCACAGAATATGGGAATTAGTGATATCAATATTGCTCCATGGCAACTTCAGCAATTCCTCCTTGGCTTTTCCCTATGCCAGTAGTTGACATTCAGTTATATAAAGAAAAACATAAAGAAAGAAATATGTTAACAAATATTGCAGTGCAACAATACATTGAACAATCATATTATAGCATATTACAAATATACACGGATGGTTCTAAAGATCCTGAATCTGGAAGAACAGCATCAGCAGTTTATATTTCCCAATTCAAAGTCAAAATATTCAAACGAATTTCAGTTGATGTATCTGTTTTTACTGCAGAGATAATAGCAATATTTCTAGCACTCCAGTGGATAGAAGAAGTACAGCCAAAAAGAACAGTAATTTGTACAGACTCCCTTTCAGTTTTAAATAGCTTGGTGTCTTCATAGTGACTCAAAATATTTTAACCTAAGTTGAAATTAAGGGTAATGGAATTAACGTTACACTTATTTGGTCTGTTCATCCGGCAAACAGGCCGCGTAACCTTTATTAATTCTATGAAGGAGGTATCTTCCTGGCCAAGGAAGGTTCACTCCCCTTTACTTTATACCGTAATGTAAATTAAATTAACTTAATAGAGCTTGTAGTTTAGACCAGATGTTGCAGGTACCTTAAGTTTGTGAGCGATACTCAGAGACAATCACTTGTGGCACAAAAATATGACATTTAATGAATGAGACAAACACAACATAAAACTAACTACACAAACAAACAAAAGAAAATGGGAAAAACAAAAGAAATTAAAATTGGGGAAAGGGAGGAAGAGACTGGAAAGAAGAAATTAGAGAAAGGAAGGAAAGGAATGGCAAGCTTAAACTTCAAAATTAATCACACCCTAACTGGGAAATCGTCACCGGAAACTTAAATTCACCTCAAGACACAATACAAGGTTCAAACTTAAAATATGCATCTAAATTGGTTGGTAAAGGAAACGGATACTTGCATCGGCTTACTGCACAAGAGTCCAGATGCAACAGAGAAATCTCTGAAGAGCCAGTTAGGGTGGGGTCAGACGTTCTTCCAAGTTCTCCTGAAGATCAGAATAGTTGTCGTTCTTGGAAGTGAAGCTTGCTGGAACTTCTTTGAAGGAAGATGAAGTCGTCTCCAAGCTGTTCCGAAAGTCTGACCACGGATTGGTGGTGTTTGTGACAATTTAAAGGTTGCGAACTCCACCCATCTTTGGAGAGATGGCCAATACTATGGCCTGAGATTTCTGAGGGAAAAACTCCCTTTGTTTCAGGTGTCTGTGGGCATGATTTAGCTATCAAACTTTTCGATGACTTTGAAATTTTATCCAAGGTGCTTTAATTCAATTCAATTCAATTCAAGTTTATTTGTATAGCGCTTTTTACAATGGGCTTCATCTCAAAGCAGCTTTACAGAACACAAACATAGAACAGAAGTTAAACATAAGGAGTAAAAAGAATTATTGTTGTAAAAAATTAAGATGTATATAGTTCACAGTGTGTATGTATGTATGTAAGTATTTATTTACTCCCAATGAGCAAGTCTGAGGTGACTCAGGCAGCAGTGGCAAGGAAAAACTCCCTTAAATTTGTAAGGAAGAAACCTTGAGAGGAACCAGACTCAAAGGGGAACCCATCCTCATATGGGTGGAACTGGGGGTGAGATTACAAATATACAGTCAAACAAGTGTTGAATAGGTGTAAAGATCACATGGAGTTCAGATCTCCTCTTGGTATCATAGAGTCCAACTGGAGCTAGTAGATCTGTAGATGTCTCAGGATTTTCATAGAGTCAGCCTCATCTCAGTGGAGGTCCAAAATCTTCATTGCACGGAAGACGATCGGAGCTGGTACAATGTCTGGATGCCTCGGGATGGGTAGAAAGAGAGAAGCAGTGTAGAGGGATTAACATATTTGCTGTTCATAAAAAAGGTGCAAGTCTAAAGTATTGGTGCATAATTTTATGGGATGTATTATGTGTGTGTACGCCTGTGTACTTGTTCTCCTGTAAGAAGGAGTTCAGTTGAACAGACACAACCTTTTCTGGTATTTTAGACATAAAAGGAAGATGTGAAATAGGTCTGTAATTTGATAGTACATTTGGATCTAAATTATGTTTCTTAATGAGTGGCCTAATGACTGCCAACTTGAAAGACTTAGGGACGTAACCTAAAGATAGCGAGGAGTTAATAATATTAAGACGGTATGGTGCCTTTCGTGCTCAAATAAAATACACCATTGTTTGAGAAATGAGTAACCAACAATTTTGTGGTCATTTGGATACTAAACATGAATGGTAATGACGGTATAAAAGCAGCAGTACATTACATACACAGATCAGTAAGCAAAGTGTAACTGATGTTACTACAGTGTTGTGTTCTGACACATGAATAAAATACACCCTTGTCAGGAAAGTAAGGAGTAAATAATTTTAAGTCAGGCAAGCCTTAACAGAAGAAACACATTACAACAGGGTTATAAGAATAAGAATCTTAGAGTATCTTATCTACTTGTTTTATTAGTAAAAGGAATGTCTCCTTGTGTTTTGTGTGTGTGTGTGTGTTCTGGTTGAGGGCCCCTATGAGTTCAATCAGAGAAGCGGCATGGGGTTATCTGGAATTTGTGTAGGCTCCAGTCATTTTGGAGCCAGTTGTGTGTGTAAAACTGGGTTGCTCATTGGTTGATTGAAGATTAGATGCCGAAGTTTAGGGTGCCTGGGACCTGAAATTTAAATGACCTGTACTAGACGCTACACTGTATAGCTTTTGTTCTGTCTGGAGGCCAACTGAAATGCAATGCCCAATGCTTTGAACAGTGTTTGACTGTGTGTGTGTGCATGTGTGTAGCCTCATTTCGGTAAATCATATTCTGCCCTCTGCTAGGCAAAGGCATATCAAAAGTGTGACCTATTGCCCCACTAAATGTGGCCGAGTCAAATTGACTCAGGAGGACTTGAGGAGGAAAGTATTTATTTTATGAACACATAGTTCAACGAAAATAGACAAAACTAATTTTACTTGCAAAGTTCATAATTTGGAACAATCCTGGTAAATTTCAGGCAAATATGTGGAAGGAAACCCAAGTTATGACACATTAAACTTTCCAGATGAGTCAAATAGACCCAAGGTCTGTATATAAATATCATATGTACTATGGCAATGACAAACCTTAGCACACAATTTTTTAAAAATAAAACAGACTATTTTGTGTAGAGGCATTTCTGAAGGGTCCTATGTCACACACAGAGGTTTGGCCTGCCTTGGATCTGAGCTACTCTGAGTGAACAAATGCAAATGAGCCAGGCCTAACAGGTGATGGGGGTGTTTGCACAACAAAAGCAAGAGAACAATGGAGCTGTAGGGGTGCTAGTAGGTGTGAGGTCCAGGGAATTTACTCAAATTTAACTCAGGGTTAGTAAATCTAGTGGCCCCTTGGAATTTGTGTATTGGCTCACAGTGGCTGCAAGATGTGTCTCTGTGCCCTGTGAAAGCTGGAATGCTGAATGAAGTGTCTGATACATTAAAACTATAGCTGAAAACACCTGAGGTGAAATACAAGTAGAAATAATTAAAGAGTATAAAAATAAAGAGTAATTAAATAAGTATTGAAAATGCAGTCATCAAGTAAATGGTAGCTGACTTAATTCTAACAATAGAAATGTAAAAAAGAGATTAATTTGTCATTTGCAGTTCTTTATACCAAAAATTCCAGTGTCTACTCTGTGACAGTAAACACGGTCTTTGCTCTAAAATTGTATTGAAAAGAACTTTTTATTTTACATAAAAATAATATCTCTCTCTCTCTCTGCTGCAATTTGTTTACATCTAATTTAGAGAGACGTTTCATTGGTTAATGCCAGCAGCTTTAAGCTTGCAGTAGTCAAACAGCAATTCTGAGCTGCTGCATCTGTAAATGTTATGTTTCTGTGAATTCTAACAATAAGAACATTAAATCATACTTGTAATATAAAAATCGGAAGGCTTCAGTACTGTAGCTCTGTTTTAGATTGTACACAACCCTCTAAAACATTAGCTGGATACTTCATCTGTTATTTTAACCCTGGAAAGACTCTGTCTTGTGATGCAATCTGATTTCCATCTTACTTTAACATTCACACAGAATCCAGAATCCTTATTTCAACAAAACCAAATTCTGCCATGATTCTCCTCAGATTTTATCAAAGAAAGTAAATGAAGGAGTTCATTAGGTTACTTTACTGTTGAATAGCCATGTGCCAATAATCAGATCTAACATTCAGCATGTACAATATGATTATGGCTGCTTTATAAAATCATCACTGTCTCTTCTTGGTAACTAGGAGGCATCAATTTAGGGCAGTGAGATAAAATAGAATACATGGGGAAACCATGGGAATGTAGAGGAATCATAATTTAAAAATGATGGGTCTACAAAGGAGCTCCATAGTATTGTAATCATAAAGGAAGACCTGATGTGTTAAAGGACAGAAAAGGATCAGATCAGGATTCTTACACCTTTCCTTATTAGGAGAAGTACACTATGACTATTTGAATATTTTCTTGGCAAATAAATAGAAGGACTGCTCCCTAGTGTCAGATTAATGTGCAAAACAAGTCTAAAACTTCTGTAGAAAAATAAGGAGTACTGCTTTCCATAGGAAAATAAGTGTTATCTAAGACCAGCATTCAGTGTCAAAAATCTAAATGTCACAAAAAGAGTCTCTTGTTACACAGTTGAGGAAAATTGTTCAAATTAAACACAGGATTAAATCCAAATATAAGTTATAAACTGTATATAGTCAGAGTGGCAAAGCTGGGATTTGGAGTCATTACCTCTGTTGCTCAGCTACTGTAGCCTACTGTAAATGTTGGCATGAAGCAAGATTCATTATCAGCCCTATTGAAACCACGAACCTTACTATTAAAAAGTCACTTAGATTTGAAACACAACAAAATAATATTCTGCATTTGTGTAACTGCAATCCTTGATTCACCCACCTTGTCTTCAATGAGATCAAATCCCCCGGGGATGGTGGTTATACAGCGGCCGTACAGCGTCCTGGAATCTTGGCATCAACAAAAAAGTGATAGAATAACTGAGGAGTCTACCAACCCATGTTCCAGCTCCACTGTTGTTGTAACAAAGCCAGATGGTGCCCTCAGGCTTTGCAATGACTTGTGAAGGCTTAACAAGGTCTCACAATTCAACAACTATACCTTTCCCATAGTGAATGATCTGGTGGAGCACCTTGGGAGAGATAGATTCACATTAATACCAGATTTAACAAAAGGTCATTGACTTTGACCAAAGGATCAACCACTGATCCCAGATGCGAAGGCCAAGATAGATAGATAGATAGATAGATAGATAGATAGATAGATAGATAGATAGATAGATAGATAGATAGATAGATAGATAGATAGATAGATAGATAGATAGATAGATAGATAGATAGATAGATAGATAGATAGATAGATAGATAGATAAAATCTATTAGATGCAAATCTGAGTATTAAGGTGTATTAAATACTGTATATTTCAATTGCTCATTTCACACTTGTACATTTGTACTTACAATTTGTCTATATTGTATATGTCTTTCTGCTACACTGTGGAGCTTCTGTCACTATAACAAATTCCTCACATGTGAATACATGCCTGGCAATAAAGCTCTTTCTGATTCATCTGATTAAATAAATAGGCAACAGTTAGTCCTGAAGATTTTGGAACTCCACTTTAACGAGGCCAACTCTGTGAGGATCTAGATCCTGAGACATCTAGAGATTTACCAGCTCCAGTTAGACTCTGCTATTCTAAAGAGCAGATGCCAACTCCATGTGGTCTCTCCTAATAAATACAACATTTGTCAGACTGCATATTTATAATCACACCCTCCAGTGTCACCCATATGAAGATGGGGTTCCCCTTTGAGTTTGGTTCCTCTTAAAGTTTCTTCCTTTACCATTCAAGGGAGTTTATCCTTGCCACAGTCACCTGAGTCACCTCAGACTTGATCATTGGGGATAAATACAAACACTATTAAATGTATCAAATATTAATCTTGAATTTTGTATTCTATTAATCTTTATTTCATTCTTTGTACTAACATTTTGTTTATGTTTATGTTCTGTAAAGCTGCTTGGAGATGATGTCAAGTGTAAAAACTGCTATACAAATAAATTTGAATTGAATTAAATAACAAAGGATTCGGCATCAGGAAGAAAAGTTTGGAAAAAAAATAATAATACGACTATATGTTAAATTCTATTGAACAGTCTTGTTTCTTTTAAGAAAATAACTAATTAATGGAATATCGTAGAATGTTTTGATTAATTTACTAATAGAACCTGAAGAGATAAATCATTTATACCAAATGATCTTAAACCTTGAATTAATTCTTGCTCCTTCATATGCATCACGCTCTATAAGTACGTGCTCTACTGATTCTGCGTGACCGCATTTATCACAGTTTCCATTTTCATGTTTCCCCATTTTATACAGAGCCTGATGTAATGCACAATATCCAAGATGCATTCTTGACATTAACACATCTTCTATCCTGTTACCAAACATTCTTCTTTCTAGCCCTACTTTCTCTTGAATTATATATTTAAATATTATTATAATTTTACAAAAGTGTGGAGTTTCTAAAAAAATGTTTTAAGATTTTAATGAGAATTAAACAAGTCAATATAAACATTTATCAGAGAGTTAAGAATATATCTGTCATTATTTTATAAGTTAATAAATAAATAAAGAAATAATTGCATTTGTTATTTTTTATTTTATTATATTTAATTGTTTTATCAATAATCAAATATTCAGCAGTTAAAGGTTACTTTGTTTTTAAAAAGTAAAATGTCACCAACAGGACTGGTCCCAGTTGCTATTCTGTGAACCGTCCTTCACAAATATGACCTGATTATGACAGGGACGACATGGCCTGTTGCACAGAATTACTGCAGGGTGATTTACAATAATCTGGTAATAGTCATAAGTGATACCGATTGGCTAAGATTGAAGAAAGAAACCGCAGGCCTCAAGCTCAGTCTTACTGTAAAAAACATCACATAGATTTGGCCAGCACCCTTAACAGTTCAGACCAAAACATGTTAGGGCAGGTGAGGTATCCGCAGGGTGATTCCTGGATTGGGCTCTACAGAGACACATGGAAGTGGTGAGATGGAACCATCGCTTCAAACCTGCCCTGGGTTTCTGGACAACCTGATAATCATTATGGCAATGAGAACTGCAATAGTTTATAACGGAGTGTTCTAAGATACACCCTGCACCTTCCTGTACTATGTTTTTCTGCCATGCCAGTGAGTCTTGTGTTTCTTTGGATTTTGCTATTAATATACAGTTGATGGCAACTAAAATACTCAAATTATTTAATACACTTATTTTAATTAATTCAAAAACAAACATTTTTAAATAAATAAGTGTCAAATTTATTATTTATTTAATTCAGGAGTAACTGACAGTACAACGAGAATGTGGAGGATGTTTAATTTAGACTTTTAGGAAAGGAAATTAAACTACTGTGTGTGTGTGTGTGTGTGTGTGTGTGTGTGTGTGTGTGTGTGTGTGTGTGTGTGTATTCCACAGTTTCCACTATGAGGAATCAGACAGTGAGACTGCAGCTGAAGTCTGATGGAAGTGTGTTTGATCCTGCTGTTCAGTTGTCCATTTTAGAGCAGGTGAGTCTCAGGACATCTGTGAAATTTAAAGAAAGTTTGTGTTTTAATATCAATGTTATCACTGCTCATTGTCACGACGTGAAACAGGTTAGATCCAAATGCTGGTTTATTAGGCAGTATCCAAGATACGTTCACAAACACAAAAAACAAGCAAGGTCAAAAACAGGGAAATAGACAGAACAGAATAACCGCTTAGTACGAAGACAGCGCTAACAATACCTCGCAACACGAAAGAGTTCTGAGTGAGCTTAAATAGACCGGGTGATTACAAATAGGAAACAGGTGTGCTGTGCAATGAATAGTGGGAAATAGAGTCCTGATGCTCAAGTGCAGCAAATCCTCTGCAGGCCAGCAGAGGGAGCCCTCATGGCTCTCATAACACTCATCTGTTCATATTTCTGTCATTTGCTCTTTTTATTAATTTCTCCTTTTTGGGTGACATAAATTTATTTTCTTTTTCATTTTAATAATTAAACCCTTATTCTGATCATCAGATGAAACAGAAACTGAAAGAACATGGCATGTTGGAGAACACCACAGTGACCTGGAGGGTGCAGCCAGATGGAAACATCTTCAAGAAGAAAAAAGATGACCTGTAACATCTAAATGTTCACCTTCAAGTCCAGCAGATTGTAAACTGACTGAAATGTATTTAACCTTCAACATTTAAGCTTTAATCAGTAGGGGGCGGTAGAGGACAAGATTAACTACAAGTAGAAGAACACACATCTCATTTTATTGCCCTGTTTGTAACACAACCACTTTGACTTCATCTTAAATTTAACTTTAGTTTCAATGTTTTGTCAAATAATTATTATTTAATATGTTCAGCTTTTGCTGCAAGCTGCCACTGGACACAGTGATAAGGAGAAAGTCAAAGAGGGTCTGTTCATATACTGGGTTTAATACATCAGTGTGTCGTAGTAAAGAATAAATCCTATATATAGAAGAGAGAGAATGTAACAGAACCTGTAAATACACTGTGTGTACTTGGAACAGTCAGATATAATGACCTTGACACTATTACTGTCCTTTTATTCTTCTCTCTATTTAGATATATTTACTTATTTTGTTGTTTTTTATTCTATTTTGTGTACTTATGGGCTATAAGGTTATACATTATATTACACATTATATATATAAACAATTGTAAAAATAAAGGCTCAAAATTCTAGTAAAATATTAGTAGTATCTATTGGATTAATATCTTGACCTGCTGAGCTACAGAAGTGCTGACTCCATTTCCCAGCATTTACACTCTGACTGCTGGAGACTTGTAGCTTGAGATTTGCAGGAGATGATGATTATGGGCTCGACTGCATGTCAGGAACTAGAATGATACACACAATACTAAGGAAATACTGTGGGCTAACATTTACATGAAGACATGTAGATATCAGTGTGAAAGGTCTAACACACAGTTAGCACACTGTAACCTTAGGGAGGTTGTGTTGAGATACTGTATTTTACAATAAGGGGCCACCAGGGGGAGACAAAGAGTGTTGTCCCTCTATAATGAAAAACAACCAGCTCCACCTGTCACTGGCCTATTTATGGAATGCTTAAAGCTTATTTATATGCTTAGTTTTGATTGTTTGTGTCTGTAAAGGCTAAGTTGCTATCTTTGAAAATTGCTGCTGGTTTGGTCTTGCCTTGCCAACCTCGCCACCTTCTCAAGACTTTGGGATCCTGCTCTAGGTAAAAAACAAACAATGGTTTCTTTTCCCCATAGATCACTGTAGGGGGCATTCAGACCTTTATGTTATAAATATTAAAACTTGTAAAGATTATAATTTTACCTTTTATAACTGAATATTAATTTAATATCTCAACAAAATGTCTGATGAAATTGTGTGATGAGATTAAGAATGAGAGATTTATATTCAAGTGCTATGTGTGATGCAAACCTAACATGTTATACCCTACTCAGAGGTTATCACTAGAAATATACTGTTCTTCAAAAGTAAAAGCTTTCTTGGAAGATTTTTTTTCTTTTTCGTTGTTCCCTGTCATCAGTTTACATTATTTATTTATTTATTTATTTATTTATCTATCATTCTGATTTTCCTGTAAACACTCAACAAAGTGACGATGGAAGGGAACATGTTAAAATACTGAATAACTGGGTTTAGTGTGTCGTTGTAGAATATTCTTTATACAGAATGTAGTAGATGATGTTAATAAACTATTAATGAATAAATAAACCTTTGGTCACTATTTTGTATCCAGAATAAAATTAAGCTTATTCTGGTCTGCTACTATTAATTCAGTCTAGGTGATTAATGATGAATCCATAAGAACATCTTCTGACAGAAGTATTTAATCTAATATTAACATTACAGATTTTTATGCACACAGTTGTGAGACTCTGTGACATTTAGACCTGTGACTCTGAATGCTGGTCTTAGATTATATATTTTTTCCTCTTTCCTATAGTGTGAGCTCTGACCTTTGTAGCTCCTTTGTCGATCCATCATTTCGAAATTGTCAGGACTCTGCCCGTATTTTGGCTAAGTGCCTTTTTGTTTATGTTTGGTGTTCACGTGTGTGCCCCGCCCTTGTCTTTTTTCTCCCCGCCTCTGCACACCTGTCCCTTATGTGTCTTGATTATTATTAGTATTTAGTTAAGCTGCGTTGCCTTGTGCAGCGCAGAATCCTATTGTCTTCATGTCTGGTTTTGTTGTTGTCCTGTTTTGTGTTTTTTAAGTTAATAAGTCCCTGTTTTCGTTTAGCTGTCCTGCATTTGGGTCCGTTTTTATCTCACGTCGGTGACAGAAGGATTCCACCAGACGAGGACCCAGCAGGATACCTGCGCTCGGACCGGCTGATTGGGAGCATTTTTTTGTTATCGGATTTTTTTTTCCCCTGGACTTCACGGTGTTGGTGACATCGGTCCGCATTTTTCTGGTGAGGGACGCCGCTCCGGTGTCCTGTGACATCGTCGCTTCTTATCCGGTCTCCGTGGTGGACGCCTCCCCACTTCCTGTCCGCGGGGGGTGTTGCAGGCCCTTGTTTTGCTCCATGTATTTTTCTGTTGATTTGTTTCTGTTCTGTGGGAGATTTTTTTTTTGTCTGCCCTCCCTCCCCTTTCCTGGTTTCTGAGGTGGGTTTGGCCGTGGTCCATCAGGGGAAGCGCACGGCTGTGGACGTCGCTCGGCCCTCCAGCTCGGCTGTGGACGTCGCTCAGCCCTCCAGCTAGGCTGTGGACGTCGCTCGGCCCTCAAGCTCGGCTGTGGACATCACACAGCCCCCCAGCTCAGCTGTGGACGTCGCTCAGCCGTCTAGCTCGGCTGTGGATGTCGCTCGGCCCTCTCTGGCTGCGCCTTACTCCCCTCACCGGCCTTGCCGTGTGCCTTGCTCCCCCCACCTGCCTCGCCATGTGCCTTGCTCCCACCACCTTCCTTGCCATGTGCCTTGCTCCCCCCATCTGCCTTGCCGTGTGCCTTGCTCCCCCACCTGCCTCACCGTGTGCCTTGCTCCCCTCTCCTGGACCCCGTCGGGACTGTCAGGACAGATTGGCGCGTCGGGGGCCACGCCTCGATGGGGGGGTACTATCAGGACTCTGCCAGGATTTTGGCAGTGTTTTGTATAGTTGTCTTGATTATTATTAGTATTTAGTTAAGCCGCGTTGCCTTGTGCAGCATGGAATCCTATTGTCTTCATGTTTGGTTTTGTCCTGTTTTGTGTTTTTTTTAAGTTAATAAATCCCTGTTTTCGTTTAACTGTCCTGCTGTCACAACTGAGGATGGAAGGAGACAGACCCGTATGCAGGATAGCTTCAAATGAAAGGGATTTAATAAATATTGAAGACAAAGACAAAAGACGATAACTAAAGCAATACAAAGGACGACACTTAACAAAGACTAGACATAACGAAGAGGTAAACGTAACTAATGATTCCGTGCTGCCATCGGCAACACGGCTCACTTAAATATAAAAAGACAATAATGACACAATAAGGATCAGGCGTGGAGACAGGGATGGGCAGACATGTGACGAGGAAGATAAACAATAGGCACGCGGCCAAAAGTCCGGGCTGAGTCCTGACAGTACCCCCCCCTCAAGGCGCGGCTCCTGAAGCACCAAACCCCGACAAGATCCAGGGGGGGGGGGGCACACGGCAAAGGCAGATGGGGGGAGCAAGGAACACGGTGAAGGCCAATGGGGGAGTGAGGAACACGGCGAAGGCAGATGGGGGGAGCGAGGAACATGGCGAGGCCGGTGAGGGGATTAAGGCACATGGCGAGGTAGGTGGGGGGAGCAAGGCTCATGGCGGCACAGCCAGCGAGGGCCAAGCGACATCCACAGCTGAGCAGGAGGGCCACGTGACTTCCATAGCCGAGCGGAAGGGCTGAGTGACATCCACAGCCGAGCTGAAGGGTCGACTGACGTCTACAGCCGAGCTGAAGGGCCAAGCGACATCCACAGCTGAGCTGAAGGGCCGCGCATAACCCACGACGCACCGCGGCCAGAACCACGTCCTGATGACCAGAATAGAAGGGCGGGAGGGTGGGAAAGATCCTTCGCCATGGGCCTGCAGCACCCCGCGGAAAAAGTGAAGCGACGTCCTCCTCGGATGGAACCTGAAGTGGAGCGACGTCCTTCACCGGAAAAAATGCGGGGCGGTGCCGCAGGGCACCAAAAAATAAAAAAGGGGCAAAAACAGGATGGTGACATCCTCCGCGAATGAAGTGAGGCGACGACTGCTTCGGACGGAACCGAAAGTGGAGCGGCATCCCTCACCGGAAAAAATGCGGAGCGATGTCACCGAAAAAAGAAAAAAGTTCAAAAGGACTGCTGGAACAATCAGGGGAAGATGAAAAAAAGCCGGTCCGAGCTGGTAGCTATCCTGCTGGGTCTTAGTTCTTAGGCGGAATCATTCTGTCACAACCGAGGATGGAAGGAGACAGACCCGTATGCAGGATAGCTTCAAATGAAAGGGGTTTAATAAATAATGAAGACAAAGATAAAAAGACGACAACGAAAGCAATACAAAGGATGACACTTAACAAAGACTTAAGACATAACGAAGGTGTAAACGTAATTAATGATTCCGTGCTGCCATCGGCAACGTGGCTCACTTAAATATAAAAAGACAATGATTAAACAATAAGGATCAGGTGTGGAGACAGGGAGGGGCAGATGAACGTGGGGAAGATCTACTCCAGAGCTAGTGAAGAAACAGCAGCATTCAGATTTTTATACTACAGGTATGATTTAATGTTCAAGAATCTTTCATTCGAATGTACAGAAACATTTCTTGCAAATATGGCCATGGGTTTATAACATTATCTTCTTCACCCTGTTCAGCGAGTTCCCCACTATCTTTGGGGTGGTCGTCTACAGTAAGGTGGTAGGTGCTTCCAGTAGATGCTTCCATGGCTGTTTCAGTTGCGCTTCCTCCTCCTTTGGCAATATTACGCTGAAATAGAGCATGCAGAGCGTAATGCAATCTAGGAGCAGTGATTCGCCAAACCTCCCTTTTTGCAGTCGCACACATTTCTTCTGATTTTACGTTGTAGTAACGAGTAACGAAGATGCTTAGTGGAAATATATCGGAGTGAAAGTATACATTTTGTCTATGAAATATAGTGGAGTAAAAGTGAATGTTGACAAATTTAAATAACGAATTAAAGTACAGATACGTGAAATTTCTACTTAAGTACAGTAACAAAGTATTTGTACTCCGTTACATTACAACACTGCATCCAACCTACTTCTACTTCTATGGCCTGACGGTGGGCTTCAGGGACCCGGTACTGTACTTTATTACCGCCACTCCTGGACAGGATCTGATTTCATGGTGGAACTAGATGTACTCCATGGGATCTGTGGGGGTAATGGCAAATGCAGACAATACCATAGCAGACATAATTGGATTAGTAAGTGAGATGGGCCTCCGCAGAGGAGCAAAGCTGTTCACAGCTGTATAATAAGAAACTCTTTATGGAACATTTAAACCTGTGACATGCTGGCCTTAGATAATACTTATTTTCCTAAGTAAAGCACGATTGTTATTTTTTATTTGTATACTGCAGTCTGAAGGCTTGTTGAACATGTATGTATTCCAAATGACAGCAGTGAAATGCTTTTTACTGTGAAATGTCTGTCTGGTATTCAAGCATAAAAAGAAATGGAATTAAGAATAACAATAAAACCAATCTTGGCAGCCTTGAAATGCCAGGAAGGAGAGCAAATATTTTACATGCAAATATAGGGAAAAAAACAACTAATTAACATAGAAAGGGAGTGTAAACAAATCCAAAAGAAAAACTTGAACTCTTTCTAAGATGATGCCCAAATTGACAAGTTAATAGGCGTTATTCTTTTTAGTGCAGCCACAATACATGCTCCTCAAAGATGATTTGTTCCTCCACCAGTTTCCAAGGTCAGAAACTAAACCTACAATGTCTAGCAAAGTCACACTCAGTTATATATCTACAAAAATACCTCAGCAGCTCCATATCAGCCACCTGTTAATGAACAGTGACTAGCAATTCATCCTGTTATTGACTGAAATAGTAGCATCACTACAGTATTGCAGGGTACTGTGAAGGACTGGTGGTGAGCTAAAGAATGAGAAATGTTTAGACATATAGGTAATTTAATTGCAAATGCTCTACAAAAGAATTTACTGAACACCTATGTCATTCAGGTAAGGAACAGAGATGTTGGCCATTACATCTTGCAGACACTCCCACATATGGATCTATATAGTGTTCTGTGCAACCATGATCACTGCATTAAACATTTCCAATCTGATATCAGAAACAGTTGTGACTGTTCCTTGTGACTGACAACAGTTTGTAGGTTTAATGTTCAGAGGTGATATTAAAGTAAAAAAAAAAAAAAAAAAAGCACAGAGCTGCTACTTTGTATCCCTGTATTTTCCAAGTTTTAATCAATAGCAATATTCAAAAGTACAGTATATAAGAACATTTTCATTTAATTGTAACCTAAATAGTGACACATTTTGTTTTTGTAGTTCCTCCATTGCGGAGGCTGATTTACATGCAAGTCCAACATAGACAAAGCCCTTTGACAAAGCTATTTGAATACATTTTCATGACAAAAAATACAGTCCACTGTAAAGTGTAACAATTCTGACCTGTTTCTGACCTTTAAAGGGTATTCCAGATGAATGTTTATAACTTATAAAAAATGGGTAGATATTGCATAACTTAACCCTCCTGCAGACCTTGTCTGAATTCCTATGCAAATTAGGAGCGCCAAGTCAACGTGACCTTGTCTGTTATGAGTGCTTATATCAGTGGTCTTCACTATTTTTTTCATGTGAGCCAAACTGATAGGACAAAGTCAATAGGAGAGCCACTTTCACTGCAAAGTATGCAAAGTTATTCAGTCTTAAATAGCTTATCTGCTTAAATACAATGTACAATATTGTAATAAAATAATTACTTAAAAATCATTCTTTATTATGCACCTGTCAAATTGGTAACTGAGAAAAGATGGTTTCTCTTAATGATAATTCATCTGTCCACTTTTCTTGAAATTTTCTATGCTCATCTTGTATGACTCGCACCTTTCTTTTTTTAGCAGGCGCGGACTCTCCACAACCTACATCTCCGTCCTCCTCTCGAGTTGCGGATGATGCATGCTCCCCATCAGTTACCTCTTTTGTCACTGTCACATTGCTTTGTTGCTGTTCATTTTGTACGCAGGATTGTTTGATAAGAAATCGATCCATTTTTTAGTCCATTTGAACAGAAAACAACAGTTAACTAGCATGAAACACAAACTATATATATATATATATATATATATATATATATATATATATATATATATATATATATATATATATATATATATATATATATATATATATAGGGGTGGAGCCGAACCCGAATACGGTATTCGGAAATGCACAAATAGCGTGTTTTTTACGAATACTTATTTCGAACAAATACTTAAAAAAATATTTGTATTCGGGAACAAAAAAGCTTTATATCAAAAAGCTGCGTTTTCTCATGAGACCGCAGTGCAGCCCTCATGAGTGAGTGAGTGACGTTCAGGAGTCGGGGGTGGGGGGTGAAAGAGGTTACTGACACAGGCTGCTCACACAGCAACAGAGATGGCTCAACTGAGCGAAAAAATACTTCACTGCATCACTATTTTTGTTGAATAGATTTTTGTACCTTAACTGGGTTCCAGAGGCAGTTCATAACTTTCGGGAAGCGGAGTTTGATCGGGAGATTATTTCATTACGCTGCATTATTGACGTCTGCAGTCGGGTGCTCTTATGTTCGCTCTGTTTACAGTACGTAGCTCTGTTAGCTCGGTAATGTAGACAATAGGCTGTTGACAGAGTAACGTTAACGTTCGGTTAAAAAGGATAAACAATGCTTGTGTAGTTGTGTCGAATTGTATGCACTTGTGGGAGTTATATGTTACGTTTAAGTTACCCTGTCTTATGCAGACAGCAAGATGTAGGCTATAGGCTACATCTTGAAAAGATGAAAAGAGTTCTGTGTGGAAGCATTTATCTTCTTCCAAGTGAAATATGGTTAAGTTATGGTTAACATAAAACATTTAAAAAAAAAATAAAAAACATAAAAAATAAATAAAAAAAAGAATTAAAAACATAAAACATAAAAAAAAACCTTTGTGTCTTTTTATGGCAGACAGTATATTGACAATAGCATTGCTGTATCTTTTAGTATTAAATAGAATACAACTTTTGTTCTGCCAGATCTCCCAGTCAGGGGTTGATAAAGTTAGTTCTGAAATTCTGTGCATTAGAAAGAAGTTCTTTCAGAAGAAGAACTTTGAAGTATTATTTTTTTTATTCTGTCTGTTCAGCGTCCTCCAACAAGGATGGGTGGTGGTGGGGTTCATAATTTTCACATGGTATTTTATTAGTTGTTGGTTTAACCATGGATGAGGTAATGGCTGTTATGTTATTTTCTTTTCAATGACGTTCCTAGTTACATGTTCCCAAAAAAAAAAGGATTTTTATGCCTAATATTATTATTATTATTATTTGTAATAGAGCACATTCGTTTTTCTATGCTTCCCTGATTGTTTTTAATGTTATTTAAATGGAAAATAAATTTTAACCACATGATCATATTATCATATTATTTACTGCCATATTAAAGCTTGGCATATTAAAGCTTGGCGAGCCGCAGGAGCCGTGCAATGAGTAACACTGGCTTATATGATAACCTTTTTTTCACCTTTTTTTTCTAACTTGTTTAAAACATATTAACATATATTTTGCAAAAAATGTTGTAATATTTGGTATAATAAACCTCATTAATATGAAAAAATGCCTTATTTTCTAGTAAAAAAAAAAACAGAATTTTTTAATTATTTTCACTCTAGAGGCACAAAAGTTAATTCACAATTACAGGCTGGTATATTTCAAAGCCAGGAGATTGTTTTGAAACCATTTTGACCATTTTTAATGTCAGTAAATAATAAATAATATATAATAATAATAATTTTCCCTTATGAGAAAAAATGAACACAAACTATATTACAGCTAAATATATATTTTTGAATAATAATAATAATAATAATAATAATAATAATAATAATAATAATAATAATAATAATAACATGGTTTAGGCTTGTTAAGTACAAATTTACAGAACGTCGATCAATTCAGAACACAGCAGTGTCTTAATGAAATTGAAATTAGCCATGTGCCAATAATCAGATCCAACATTCAGCATGTACAATATGATCATGGCTGCTTTATAAAATCATCACTGTCTCTTCTTGGTAACTTGGAGGCTGCATTATTGGGTAGTGAGATAAAACCGAACAAACTGGGAATCCAGATGAAAAATATAGAGGCAACTTAATCATAATGATTTCGAAATGATGGATTGACAAAGGAGCTACAAAGGCTCTTGTTTTACATAGTGTGAGGTCAGAGCTCACACCATAGGAATAAGGAAAAATATATAATCTAAGACCAGCATTCAGAGTCACAGGTCTAAATGTCACAGAGTCTCACAACTGTGAGCATAAATATCTGTATTGTTAATATTAGATTAAATACTTCTGTCAGAAGATGTTCTTATGGATTCATCTTAATCACCTAGACTGAATCAATAGTAGCAGACCAGAATAAGCTTAATTCTATTCTGGATACAAAATAGAATGTTCCCTTACATGTTCCCTTCCATCATCACTTTGTTGAGTGTTCACAGGAAAATCAGAATGTTAAACAAACAAACAAATAAATAAATAAATAAATCATCTCAATCATATAAATGCTAGTTGTTTTTGAGGTGGCTAATCTGATCCTCCTACTAATTTAAAGCTTAAACATTAACATTTCTACACCACATCTACATTTATGTCTCTCACCAGTTCAACAGAGAAGAAGGAAAGAATTCAGCTTCATGATTACTGGGTATCTGTTATCATGAGATCAAATGCCACAGGGATGGTAATTAGGCATCAGCCGTATAGGGCCCTGGAATCCTGGCAGCATCCAAAATGGGATGGCATAATTGAGGAGTTTTCCAACCCATGTTCCAGCACCATTGTTGTTGTGCCAAAACCAGATGGTGCCCTGAGGCTTTGCAACAACTTGCGAAGGTTTAAGCAGCTCTGATAATTCAACAGCTATCCCTTCCTTTTAGTGGATTATCTGGTGGGGCACCTTGGGAGAGCTATATTCATATTAATAGAACTAACCAAAGGTATTAGGCTAGTTCTATTATGGATGGATAGATAGACAGATGAATAGATAGATTGTGGAGGCCTCAGAAGAACATTGGTAAAAGTCGTAAATATGGAAATGTAAGAGTTACCAGCACACACTAAGGAATAAAAACACATACACATGCAGGAATAAGGCTCATTACTGAGCATCCGCTTTAATAAAGAATACTGTATCAAAATCACTTGTATAATAAAGTCAACAAGACATTGCTTAATATTTTGAGTTCTTCTGTTTACTCACCATGGAGCTTGATTAACTTGAGTAACTTGCTTGTGGGTGAGGATAAGAAGGAAGGAGTTTGAGTAGGCTGAGTAATAAATGTAGAAGCATGGGTAGAGACATCAACCCTCTCAGCACGAGATGAGTCAATGTGTAGAACATCCTGGAAATGGGCCTATAAGTTGAAAGATAATGGAAAATTTAGGTAACAAGGCATATAGTCAAGTCAAGAAGCTTTTATTGTCATTTCAACCATATATAACTGTTGCAGTACATAGCAAATTGAGACAACGTTTCTCCAGGATCAAGGTGCTACATAAAACAAAGACAGGGCTAAGGACATGTAAGTAGTCTTAGCCACATAAAGTGCAACTGTGCAACCTGGTGCAAACAGTGCAGGACAAGACAAACAAGACACACAGGAGAGTGCAGGACAAAAGACAGTGTAGACAAAACGTTACAAGACAATACAAAAAGTACAAAAAATACAATACACAAAAGACAATAAACAGTAAACAGAGACAGCGCTGACCGACCAGTGTAAAATCTGTATGTGAATACTGAATGTCCAAACAACACAGTTTCTTAGCAGCAGGTCCTCGGGATAATATATAGAATTGTGCAAAAAAAAAACAAACAAAAAAAAAAAAACAAAAGAAGACTGAAATATTGTATAGTGCAAAATGGCTGAGATATTGCACAATATGTGCAAAAACGGCTAAAATGTTGGACAGTTTGTGCAAAACAGCAGAAAAGTGTGCAAAACAGCATGTAAACAGTTTGATTTACTGTAAGCAGCATGGAAACAGTTTAATGGATTGTAAGCAGCATGGAAACAGTTTGTTGTGTCAATGTGTGTTTTGTGAGGATCTGTGCAGTTCATACGGATGATGTGTGTGTATGATGTGCTCAGTACAGTTCAGTTCAGTTATGAGAAGTCTGATGGCTTGTGGGAAGAAACTATTGCACAGTCCGGTCGTGAGGGCCCGAATACTTTGGTACCTTATTCCAGACGGCAGGAGGGTGAAGAGTGTGTGGGAGGGGTGTGTGGGGTCATCCACAGTGCTGCAGGGTTTTGTGATCCGAGATCGTACAGTTCCCAAACCAGACAGTGATGCAGGATGCTCAGGATGCTCTCAATGGTCCCTCTATAGAACATGGTCAGGATGGGGGAGGGAGATGTGCCTTTCTCAGCATTCATAGGAAGTAGAGACACTGCTGGGCTATCTTGGTGATGGCACTGGTGTTGAGTGACCAGGTGAGGTTCTCCGCTAGATGAAAACCAAGAAATTTGGTGCTCTTGATGATCTCCATAGATGATCCGTCAATGTTCAGCTGAGATTGGTCGCTCTGTGCTCTCCGGAAGTCCACAACAATCTCTTTAGTTTTACGCACATTCAGAGAAAGGTTGTTGGCTCTACACCAGGCAGTTAGTTGCACCTACTCCCTGTATGCTGACTCGTCATTCTTGTTGATGAGACCCACCACGATCGTGGCATCGGAGAACTTGATAATATGATTCGATCTGGGCATTGCTGCACAGTCGTGAGTCAGCAAGGTGAACAGCAGTGGACTGAGCACACAGGAAATGCTGTGCCCGATCCGGACTGACTGAGGTCTCCCAGTCAGGAAGTCCAGGATCCAGTTGCAGAGGGAGGTGTTTAGTCCCAGCAGGCTCAGCTTCTCAATCAGGTGCAGTGGGATGATTATACTGAATGCTGAACTAAAGTCTATGAACAGCATTCGTACTGTAAGCGAACTGTAGGGGGTCCATTAAAAAAACTGTATAAACTTTTATGTTTCAGGTAACATGGAATCCACCTTTTACACAAAATGTCTTAGTTGGGAACTGTATGTCCACATGTACAGTAATGTTCACATTCAAACACATTCCAGTAAAAAGCAAATCAGTTATTTTTTCTTTACTGTTTACTAAAGGAGGTACAGTAGAAACACAATATAATAGAACAGAAAAAGTTTTACAGTATTGCTTACAGTGAACAAAATATCATATATAAGAGCATTCTGAAAAACAAAGAACAAAACAAAAAACAAAACAGCAAAAAGCCCAGATAAGATTAAAGTTAATTAAAAAGTTAAAATTAATGTATCTAATCCCTGCGATCTTCAGAGTTAGGCCACATGTTTTCGTCAACATCACATCTGATATCATCCAAGTGAATAGGGTGGAAAGAAGAGACTTGCCAGTCTTAGGTGGACTTCAAACCATGCTGTTATAGCTTGCGAATGATGGAAAGCAACATAGTCCAAGGTAATTACAAAGGTCCTCATGTTTTCACCCTCCTGATCCTGCTCTGGTACCAGGCGATGGTGGAGATCTTTGAGAAAGGTAAGGAGGCGCTCGGTATTATGGGGTCCAACCTGACTGTGAAGGAGTAATCCTGCACTTGCCATTGCTGCACACATGGTAATGTTTGCCTCTCTCTGTCCTGGCACATCAACTCTGGTCATTTTTTCAGTTACATTTCGTCCATGTCGACACCTTTTGGATAGATTGAATCCTGCCTCATCGATGTAATTGAATTCATGAGGGGCCTGGTTGGCCTTCAATTCCATAACTCTCTGAAACCAAGTTTATGTATATCATGTCATTACTGTATACCATACTGTTCTGTAACCTATTACTGTGTGGGTTACCTACTTGCAAAGTGCAAAGCTTATAGAACTGGACATTGAATAGAATATACACTATACCTGGACATATTGTTGTTGTAGCTCCTTGACTCTCTCACTGCTCCTCTCAAAGGGAACAGTGTAGAGCTTCTTCATCCGCACTCTGTGTTTGGACAATGTCCTTGTAATGGTTGTGAGGCTGATGCTTTCTATATTGCCAAATATTTCATGGTCCTCCACAATTCTAGTTTTAATTTCATGCAGTTTTATTGCATTATTTGCAACAACCATTTCTACATTGGCAAGCTCTTTATCATTATTGAGGAGCTTTCCTCTTCCCCCAGAGGGTGAAAGATGTTGCATTCTTTAGAGGGGAAAAATGACTGCATGACCTTATTGACATGTCAAGTGAGAATATAAACAATTCATGTAAAATGCAATACTTACCTGTTGGTTTGTTGAAAGATGCGAATAATGTAGGCAACCGTTGACCGCCTCAAATTGGGTTGCAGTCTTTCACCAGCCTCTCTTAGTGAGAGACCGTGGTTGATTACATGGTCAATGATAGTGGCACGAATTTCATCACTGACTACTGTTCTTGCAGCCCTTGAAATGCCACCACCACACATTCTTACACCTCTACATTGCCCTCTCCTTGGGCCTGCTCCGCTTCCTGCACCTGCACCTGCACCTCTCACTATACCTCTCACTACACCTCTCACTGCACCTCTCACTGCACCTCTCCCTGGCCCTGCATCACTCACTGGAGCTGGTCTTCTCCCTGGGCCCCTTGCTCTTCCTCTTCCACGTCCAGACATTACAGTGTTTGTCTTTTTCTGTTTCTGGTTCCAAAAACATCACTCGTCAAAGTCCTCATTTAATAGTAATAGAAAAAAATAACCCCTGCCACTGAGTCTAAGCCAGACTGGAATCAGCTGTGGTTGGCCCAATTCACCCAACATAAATCAGCAGTGTGTCCATTATTCAATTGTTTGTTTATTATCAGCTGAGATATATTGTTTTTGAACTGATAGCATTGCAGAAGCAGAGGTTTTTATACTGTATCTAAGGTTTGGAATATTGTTTTTGCCATTGTGGGATGTTGTGTGTTAACATTTGTGAATACAAAATACAAAAACAATCCATACTTTTGTTGGGAGGTATAGCTTGTCTGTTAAGAAAATGTAAGCATTGTGGAAATGTGTTCACTGATTGCATATTGTGTGAAAACGACATGAAATGTGTGAATGTGAAAATGTGTGCCACAAAAGACTGATGCTGTGCTAACTGTGTTTAGAGTTTTGAAAATATGTTTGGACAAACACTTGTTAGCGACTGAAAAAAACTGTAATAACACTCATGTAGCTGTTCTAATCAACAAGATGAAGTAAGTTCTGCTGTTTACTTGGTTTGACCACCAAGATGGCTGTCATATGAGGTTGAGGTTTTGAGACGCACCAGTGAAACTGTCTTCGATGCTCCTTTAGAGTGTGTCCTGGTCCTGCTGGGACCTATGAGGGTGTTTATATATTTTGAATATTTGTTGTCACACTCTGCTGTGACCTTGTGATGTCATTTGTTTATGACCAATTCTTATGATCATCGTATTCTTTGCTTTCACCTAGAAATTCTATCTGTTCTGTTCTAATGAACATGTCCTGAACACAGACACTCTGTGACATTTAGTTTTCTGGAACTTCCATAATTCTTTTCCAATATAAACACATCAACCTTCACATCTGTTCTACGCTATTGGTGCTTATAGACAACACCAAATACTACACCTTTGTTTTGTATCAATGTTCTCCGTATTTCTCAGTAAAATTTTTGCTGTTCAGTCACCGTCTCTGTCTGGTTCATATGATACTGTTTTCCCTGATATTAGCTCAGAATTAGTGGCGATGTAAATCAGAATTCTCTAAATCCAAGTAAAAAAATAAATTATACCATCAGTGTTTGATTAATGTTTAAAACCAGATTTCATGCTGCAGTCTACAAATATAACAACAAAGAGCTCTGTTTTCATAGGAAAAACAGTTTTACATAAAACCACACACACACACACACACACACACACACACACACACACACACACACACACACACACACACACACACACACAAACACACACACACACACACACACACACACACACACACACACACACACACACACACACACACACACACACACACACACACACACACACCTGCTTCCCAAACAGATGAACAAGTAGGAGGATCTTCATGATCTATAATGTTTGGATCTGTAGCTCCTCCACTTCAGCATGTCTGTGTTTATGATTCTTTTACTGCCAACTTGTGGTCAGTGTAATTATTTCAGACCCATTACTCTGTTTGCTGATGACATGAGGACAGTTTTGCAGTGCAGTGATGATGATGATGATGATGATGATGAAGATTATGTGTTTTAAGAATCAATATAAATGTTAATCTATGATTGATGCAAAAACAAAAGTTAAATTTTTAAATTGTTTATTGATGAAATTAATTAATGTATAACCCTATAGCCCATAAGTACAGATATAGGAATAGAAGACAACAAAATAAGTAAATATATCTAAATAGAGAGAAGAATAAAAGGACCGTAATAGTGTCAAGGTCATTATATCTGACTGTTCTAAGTACACACAGTGTATTTACAGGTTCTGTTACATTCTCTCTCTTCTATATAGGATTTATTCTTTACTACGACACACTGATGTATTAAACCCAGTATATGAACAGACCCTCTTTGATTTTCTCCTTATCACTGTGTCCAGTGGCAGCTTGCAGCAAAAGCTGAACGTATTAAATAATAATTATTTGACAAAACATTAAAACTTATGTTAAATTTAAGATGACGTCAAAGTGCTTGTGTTACAAACAGGGCAATAAAATGAGATGTTTGTTCTTCTACTTCTAGTTAATTTTGTCCTCTACCGCCCCCTACTGATTAAAGCTTAAATATTGAGGGTTAAATACGTTTCAGTCAGTTTACAATCTGCTGGAATTGAAGGTGAACATTTAGATGTTACAGGTCATCTTTTTTCTTCTTGAAGATGTTTCCATATGGCTGCACCCTCCAGGTCACTGTGGTGTTCTCCAACATGCCATGTTCTTTCAGTTTCTGCTTCATCTGAAGATAAGAATTAGGATTTATTCATATAAATTAAAAAGAAAAAAATTTTAACGCATAAAAGAGGAATTAATAAAAGGAGTGAATGACAGAAATATGAACAGATGAGCAGTGATAACATTGATGTTAAAACACAAACTTTCTCCAAATTTCAGAGACATCCTGAGACTCACCTGCTCTAAAATGGACGACTGAACAGCAGGATCAAACACACTGCCATCAGACTTCACCTGCAGTCTCACTGTCTGACTCCACATGTAAACTGTGGAATATACAAACACACACACACACACACACACACACACACACACACACACACACACACACACACACACACACACACACACACACACACACACACACAGAGTAGTTGAATTTCCTTTCCTAAAAGTCTAATTTGAACCTCCTCCACATTCTTCTCCTTGTACTGTCAGTTACTCCTGAATTAAATAAATAATACATTTTGCATTTATTTATTTAATTGTTGGTTTTTGAATTAATTAAAATAAGTGTATTGAATAAAAAAAATAATTGAGTATTTTATTTGCCATCAACTGTATATTAATAGTAAAAGCCAAAAAAACACAAGACTCACTGGAATGACAGAAAAAAGAAAACAGGCCATTGCAGGGTGTATCATAGAACACTCCGTTATTAACCACTGCACAGTTCGCATTGCCATAATCATTATCAGGTTGTCCAGAAGCCCATGGTAGGTTTGAAGCGATGGTTCCATCTGACCACTTCCATGTGTCTCTGTAGAGCCCAATCCAGGAAACACCCTGGATGTTCCACACCTGCACTAACATGTTTTGGTCTGAACTGTTAAGAGCACTGGCCAAATCTGTGTGATGTTCTCTACAGTAAGCCTGAGCTTGAGGCCAGGACAGAGGTGTAGTGATGCCAATAAACCGGGCAGCACCACTGAAATTAGCTGTGGGGAAAAGAAAAAGAAGGTCATGTCTCAGTCATCTGTCTGTACAGGAAACATGACACCAAAATACAACCAAAAATGTGAAAAACCAGTATTATGATATTCACTCACCATTATAACAGATGAAGGGTCTTAGTCCTGTACATGGTGCATCCCACCATGTATCACCTATGGCACCACATGCTTCGTTTCCACCCAGATTATTAGGCTCTCCAGAGTACCAGCAGGTATAAGTGCCATACTTCAGTGGGAGGTCGTTTAAGGACCAGCGCCAGCTATTGACATCATTGTATAATCCGACCCAGGCATATGTTGCCAGATTTTTGTCTGCTGTTTCTTTCTTCAATCTTAGCCAATCGGTATCACTTACGACTGTTGCCAGATCATTGTAAGTCACCCTGCAGTAATTCTCTGCAACAGGCCATGTCACCCCTGTCATTATCAGGTCATATTTGTGAAGGACGGTTCGCAGGATAGCAACTGGGACTAGTCCTGTTGGTGACATTTTATTTTTTATACACAAAGTAAACTTTAACTGCTGAACACCTGACTACTGATAAAATAATTAGATATAATAAAATTAAAAAATAAAATTAAATATAATTACAATTTATTTATTTGTTAACTTATTTATTTATTAACTGATGAAATAATGACAGGTATATACTTAACTCTTTGATATATGTTTATATTGACTTGTTTAATTCTCATTAAATTCTTTTAAAAAAATGGAAAAACCACATGTTTGTAAAATTATAATAATATTTAAATCTATAATATTTATACATATAATAATAATTTGTGTGATATTAATTATTAACAGGGTTTGAAATTAACACCAGGTAAAAATCAGCTGTAGCATGCGTTCAAATCACTAGTCAATTTGTCGGCTTACTTTTCATGAATTATATTCACTCATTCATTTCTTGGGGAACTTCATGTTAAATACAAAATAATGAGGTGATACTTACATGGGGTTAAAACGTTTGGTTAACAGAAAAGACTTATTTTGACACATCTGACAATTTTAGCAGACCATATTGTACATCTTTTAGTCCACAAGTTTGTCTTGTTGTTTTGTTTGATGTTCTTTGTACTTGTACTGATTTGCCCACGTAAAAGGATGAGGATGAAAGAAGAAGAGGAGATGGAAGGATGATTTTTTTTCTAAGGTTAGTAGAAGTTATAGACGGTAACTTAAACCTTTAGTATTCAAATTGGCTGTTGAGTGAAAACGATCATTTGAAACCCTGATAATAATCTCATACATTATGCCATTAGTGGTTTATAAAAATAATCTCACCAGTGAGAAGCAGAAGAAGAAACAGATTCAGCTTCATAATGGACAGCTAGCTGATGGAAACAAAATCTCAATCTTAAATAAAAATATGTAAGTATCAAATAGCAAGTGATTTATTTGTGCACCTTTGTAAATGATTATTATCAAGTTTACATCATCATCAGGTGTCAGGTTAGGGCCAAAAGCAGTGAGGGATTACAGCACACATCAACCACTGCACACATTCACACCACACACCAAGTCACATCATCACAAACACCTGAACCATGTCTCTGGACACTGAAGCACTAGTATTTAATCTGTAAAGCACTTGGACTTGGTCTAATGTTTATTGTCCATTGGCTGATCCATGCCATGTTAATGTTTATTCCATGTTTGTTTAGTCTGTGCTCATTTTCCATAGACCTGGTCTTTGTTCACGTGTTTCAGTCTAAATTAAAGAAACATTTTACATGTAAAACGTCACGTTTTAAAGTGGACAACACTGAACACCATAGACACTGCATCACATGTATTCTTATTAATACCTCTATAAAATAACATTTACAAAACTGCTTGTTAATAAAAGTATGTTCATGTAATATGTTCTAAGTAATGTTTATCATCACATCCATTAAGACAACTAAACAGACATCATAGTGAAAATTTGGTACCAATTGAAAGTCGGAAAAATAAATAATACATTTCTTATATTTAAATATTATTTAACATTCTACAATAGTTCTTCATTAATTAACCAATAAATATTAATAAATATGCAACATCTTAATTACTTATAATTGGTTTATTACCAAACTTAAACTCAATGTGCTACATAAGTGTTGTTTCTGTGAATTCTAACAATAAGAACATTAAATCATACCTGTAATATAAAAATCTGAAGGCTGCTGTTTCTTCAGTAGCTCTGTTTTAGATCTTCACTGCTTGTACACAACTCTCTAAAACCTTAGGGGGATACTTCATCTGTTATCTTAACCCTGGAAAGACTCTGACATGTGATGCAGACTGATTTCCATCTTACTTTAACATTCACACAGACTCCAGGGTCCTTATTTCAATAAAACCAAATTCTGCCAAGATTCTCCTCAGATTTTAGCACAGAAAGAAAATGAAGGAGTTCATCAGGTTACTTAAGTGTTGAATAGCCATGTGCCAATAATCAGATCCAACATTCAGCATGTAAAATATGATTATGGCTGCTTTATAAAATCATCACTGTCTCTTTTGATAACTAGGAGGCAGCAATTTTACGGCAGTGAGATAAAATCCAACCCACTGGGAAACCAGGTGGGAATGTAGAGGCATCATAATGATTTAAAAATGATGGGTCTACAAAGGAGCTCCATAGTATTGTAAACATAAAGGAAGACCTGATGTGTTACAGAAGAAGGTCAGATCAGGATTCTTATACCTTTCCTTATTAGGAGAAGTGCACTATGACTATTTGAATGTATTTTCTTGGCAAATAAAGAGAAGGACTGTTCCTCAGTGTCAGATTAATGTGAAAAACAAGTCTACAACTATAAAAATAAGGAGTACTGCTTTCCATAGGAAAAGAATTGTTATCTAAGACCAGCGTTCTGTGTCAAAAAATCTAAATGTCACAAAAAGAGTCTCTTGTTACACAGTTGTGGAAATTTGTTCAAATTAAACACTAGATTAAATTCAAATATAATTTAAAAACTGTATACAGTATATCCAGAGGTGGGTAGTAACAGGTTACATTTATTCCGTTACATTTACTTGAGTAAGTTTTTGAAAAGATTATACTTCTAGGGGTAGTTTTAAATCACTAGACTTTTTACTTTTACTTGAGTAGATTTGTGAAGAAGAAACTGTACTCTTACTCCACTACATTAGGCTGCAATGAGCCTGTTACTTTTCTTTGTACCTCTTTGGTATTTTACGCATCAATTTTAATGTTTCATTTTGACAGAGAGAGAAACTTCTGCTAAGGCTCTACCACATGACTTTGTTTCACCAACCAAACGTAGTAAACAAACACAAACTGTCGGCAATTCAGATGGTGAAGTTTCATAGTGACATCACTGAGTGATTTTTTTGGTGAAATAGTTTGTTTCTGCATGTTTTCACACACGCTCACACACGTTTTACGTTGACCGGTGTGCAGTTTTCTGTTCAGCATGCCTGGTATGAAATGTGTGTGTTTCCTTCTGTTGTTTTGTCACTGGAGACAGACACACACACACACACACACACACACACACACACACACACACACACACACACACACACACAATTTCTGAGAATTTATGGGCTCCCTCGTTCTAGTTCTGCCTGGTAAAAAAGTATAAAGGTTTATTTATTAAGTACTTGAAATTACCTGAATTATTTAAATTTAAGCTATTTTGTAATTAATTAATTTTAATTTATTTTATTGATTGGATGAGCCATATTTTTCCTAAAGATTATTTTGTATTTTTGTCTGTCTGATTGTTGTCTTGTGTTAAAAAATAAATCAGACATTACTCAATGGTTACTCAGTACTTGAGTAGTTTTTTCACCAAGTACTTTTTTACTGTTATTCAAGTAATTATTTGGATGTCTACTTTTTACTTTTGCTTGAGTCATATTATTCTGAAGTAACAGTACTTTTACTTGAGTACAATTTTTGGCTACTCTACCCACCTCTGAGTATATCTCCACATTTTCAGTAGTCAGAGTGCCAGATCTGGGATTTTGAGTCATTACCTCTGTTGCTCAGCTACTGTAGCCTACTGTAAATGACATGAAGCAAGATTCACTATCAGCCCTATTGAAACCACTAACCTTACTATTAAAAAGTCACTTAGATTTGAAACACAACAAAATAACATTCTGCATTTGTGTCTCCTGCTATAGATTTCAAAGCGCTTGCCATGGTGCAGAGAAGTGATGATGATATCGGCCCAACATCAGGAACTCACACAGGCTGTGGACTGACACCAGTTTGCTGACATCTTTTTCTCCAATCCTGGAGTCCTCCACCTTGTCCTCAATGAGAACAAATCCCCCCAGGGATGGTGGTTATACAGCGGCCGTACAGGGTCCTGGAATCTTGACATCAACAAAAAAGTGATGGCATCACTGAGGAGTCTGCCAACCCATGTTCCAGTCCCATTGTTGTTATGCCAAAGCCAGATGGTGCCCTGAGGCAATGACTTGCGAAGGCTTAACAAGGTCTCAGAATTCAACAGCTATACCTTACCCATAGTGAATCATCTGGTGGAGCACCTTGGGAGAGCTAAATTCATATTAATACCACATCTAACCAAAGGTCATTGACTTTGACCAAAGGTCAAAGTGCCACTGATCCCAGATGCGAAGGCCAAAATAGATAGATAGATAGATAGATAGATAGATAGATAGATAGATAGATAGATAGATAGATAGATAGATAAATCTATTAGATGCAAATCTGAATATTAAGGTGCATTATGTATATATAGTATAGTTCAGAACATTAAGGAATGTCAGCATTGACTTTTCCCTCCCAAGTGGAATTAAAGAGCTGCATGGCACAGGGAGGAACTTTCAGACCATGCTCAGCTATTCCAGTCATCACTGGAAATTATACTTAGACCCCACTTTCAATTAGCATTGGCTTAGCTGGACAACATCAGTATTCACTTCTCCACCTGGTCAGACCACTTATTCCATATGAGCAATGTCCTCTGAGTGCTCTTGAAAGCAGTTCTACCTGCTAACCTGTCTTACACCTTAGAGATATTGCAAAGCTAAGAAACATCCTATCTGTATCTGATGCTGAGTAGGTAGATCATACATTCATGAACTCAAGACCAGACTATTGTAATACATTACTAGGTGGTTGTCCTGCATCATGGCATGTTGTCAAGTTGGCACCACGGATTTCAGCTTCAGTGCTTATCTCCTCAGTATTTGCTCTGTTTTTGTTCGTTTTTCCTGTTATGTGTCAAGGAAATCTGATCAGTTTCACCAGGGATGAAGATCTTGTGGTGTGTTCGGCAGGACACACCACAAGATCTTTTAGGACGTGCAGGTGGGGAAAACACCGCTGCCTAGCATCCATCTGGTGAATCTCCGCTCTCTATCCAACAAAATGAACGAACTCCTTTTGCTCACCCGGATAAACAAGCTTTTTTCAAACCTTGCTGCTTTCTGCTTCACAGAAACCTGGCTGAACGACACCATTCCGGACAGCTCGTTAAGTCTGCCGTGCTTTCAGCTCATTAGAGCAGACCGTGACACAGAATCAATGGGGAAATCACGCCGCAGCGGGGTGTGTTTTACATCAATGAAAGGTGGTGTTCTGATGTAACTGTGTTAAAGAAGATGTGCTGTTCCGATCTTAAAACACGCTTCATAAACTGCAAACCATTCTATTCGCCACAGGAGTTTTGCTCGTTCATTCTGGTAAGTGTTAACATTCCTCCGCAAGCGCACGTAAGCTCGGCCCTACAGACACTCGCTGATATGATCACAGAGAGTGAGCAACAACACCTGGACCCTGTATTAATACCTCTCGGGGACTTTAATAAAGTGATTCTCTCACGTGAACTGCCAACACCAGAGACAGTAACACACTTGATCACTGTTACACAACAATAAAGGATGCATATCACTCTGTCCCACGGGCAGCTCTGGGACTCTCTGATCACTGTTTAGTTCATCTCATACCGACCTACAGACAGAAACTGAAATCAGCTAAACCTGTATTATGGACTGTAAAAAGATGGACTTAAAAAGTGGAGCAGTATTTTACAAGCCTGTTTCTCGCTCACTGATTGGACTGTTTTTGAAGCTGCTCTTAACCTACAACAATGACAAGCCATAGTTCACTGCAAAAGTCAGCCAGCTTCATCAGGCCAAAGTGGATGCTCACAGAAATGGGGATAGAGTCTTGTATAAACAGGCCAAATACACACTGGAAAAGGAAATCAGAGTGGCAAAGAGGAATTATTCCGAAAAGCTACAGGATAAGTTTTCCAGCTTCAGTGTGGAAAGTTCTGAAAGCCATCACCAACTACACAACACCATCCCCCCACACTGTGGTGAATCAACAACTGGCAGACGACCTGAACGAGTTCTATTGCAGGTTTGAAAAAGCCCAATTCACACCTCCTGGAACCCCCGACTACGCCACACCTAAAATCCAGTTCAGTGAAGATGATGTATGACAGGTCTTCAGGAAGATCAAGAGTAGAAAGGCACCAGGACCAGACAGCATTTCACCAGCCTGTCTGAAAACCTGTGCTGATCAACTGACCTCCATTTTCACACGGATCTTCAACAGATCCCTGGAGATGTGTGAAGTCCCCACCATCATCCCCGTCCCAAAGAAACCCAAAATTACCGGACTAAATGACTACAGGCCTGTGGCTCTAATGTCTGTGGTCAAGAAATCATTTGAAAGACTGGTTTTGGCTTATCTGAAGGACAACACTGGACCCTTTCTGGACCTTCTGCTGTTTGCCTACAGAGCAAACAGGTCTGTGAATGATGCAGTCAATTTGGGACTGCATTATGTTCTGTAGCATCTGGACACACCAGGGACTTGTGTGAGGATCCTGTTTGTGGACTTCAGCTCTGCTTTTAACACTTTTATCCCATCACTCCTCCAGCCCAAATTAACCCAGCTCTCTGTGCCCTCCTCTTTTTGTCAGTGGATCACCAGCTTTCTGACAGACAGGCAGCTAGTGCGACTGGGGGAACTCAAATCCAGCACCATCAGCACTGGCGCCCCTCAGGGATGTGTCCTCTCCCTCTCCCCCTGCACACAAATGACTGCACCTCTAATGTCCCCTCTGTCAAGCTCCTGAAGTTTGCAGAGGACACCACACTGATCGGCCTCATCCAGGATGGTGCCGAGACTGCCTACAGACTGGAGGTTGAACGGCTGGCTGTCTGGTGAGACATGGAGGGGAGTGACATCTGCTCCACGCAGACTCTCCACTGGCGTCCCACAGGGCTCAGTACTTGGTCCTCTTCTTTTCTCCTTGTATACTCACTCACTTGGTGAAGTTATTTCATCACATGGGTTCTCTTACCACTGCTATGCTGATGATACACAACTTATCTTCTCTTTCCCACCCTCAGATGCCACAGCTTCTGACCGGATCTCAGCATGTCTGGCAGAAATTTCATCATGGATGACTGCTCATCAGTTAAAGCTCAATCCTAGCAAAACTGAACTGCTGTTCATCCCAGGTGATTCATCCCCAGGTCACGATCTTGCTATATCCTTGCACAACGATCTGATCTCCCCTTCAGCCACAGCTCGCAACCTTGGGGTAACCATGGACAATCAACTGTCCTTTTCCTCTCATGTTGCAAATGTGACTCGCTCATGTCGGTTTCTTCTCTACAACATTAGAAGGATTCGGCCATTTTTGTCCACACAGACTGCCCAGGTACTTGTTCAGTCTCTTGTCATTTCTAGACTGGATTACTGCAATGCACTGCTGGCAGGTCTACCTATGAACGCAATCCGTCCTCTGCAAATGATCCAAAATGCAGCTGCCCGGCTTGTTTTCAACCTGCCAAAGTTCTCGCATACCACCCCGCTACTGCGATCCCTCCACTGGCTTCCGGTAGCTGCACGCATCCGGTTCAAAACACTGATGCTGGCCTACAAAGCCAAAAATGGACCAGCCCCCTCTTACCTCAAAGCCCTCATCATTCCTCGCACTGCACCCCGCAACCTCCGATCTACCAGCACTGCTCGACTGGTTCCACCATCTCTCAGGGTAAGAGGCAAGTATACTACAAGACTCTTCTCTGTACTGGCACCAAGGTGGTGGAATGAACTTCCCATAGAGGTCCGGACAGCCGAGTCACTGGCTATTTTCAAGCGGCGGTTGAAGACCTACTTATTCAGGAAGCACTTCAACTAGCACTTCTTTCCTTATCTTTTGCATTTAAAAAAAAAAAAAAAAAAAAAAAAAAAAAAAAAAAAAAAAACCCACCTTTGACACTTTTTCATTGTAACTTTGAACAAATGTTTTAAACTCATGGTATCTTAAGTATGTAACCTAGTGAACCAGCATTAATGTATTCAGTGTTAGAGATTTAAGCACTTATGTACGTCGCTCTGGATAAGGGCGTCTGCCAAATGCTGTAAATGTAAATGTAAATGTATGGTGCAGTCTTAACAACCTGGAGCTGAACATGCTCAAGATAGTGGAGATGATAGTGGACTTCAGGAGAAACCCACCCTATATATATTGACATTACAATTAACAGAAAGAGAACAAAAGACTCACTGGTGTGACAGTAGAAATAGAAAATCATTAATTGATCATTAAACACATAAAACGTTTGTCACACTTAAATGTTTCAGATCATCAAACAAATTTAAATATTAGTCAAAGATAACACAAGTAAGTAAGTAAGTCTGGGGGAAGGCAGAGGCTTGACAGGGCCCTGACCATTGTCGCGAAGACCGCGGGGGAATCGATGTAACCCTGTGGCAACCTGGTCCACATATACTGCTGTCCCCTGTGTGTGAAGGCAAAGAGTGGCTGTGTGTCTTTCTCTACAGGAACACTAACGAAAGCTGAACAAAGGTGAATCCCACAAAAGACTCTATGTGTACATGGAATAGAGGGTATAATTGAGGATACATCAGGGATAATTGGAGCAACAGGAATGACAAGTTCGTTTATTTTACGCAGATCTTGGGTGAATCTCCAAGAGCCATCTGGTTTTGGAACAGGATTGACAGGAGTGTTGTAGGGACTAACAAATGGCGTTACCACCCCCTGCTGTAAAAGAGAATGAAGAATAACGTCAATTCCAGCAGCTTTCTCATGAGACAGAGGATCCTGTTTAATATACACAGGTGTAAGGTGTTTAATTCTGGCCTCATAAGGAGGACAGGAAACGCAGCCCTCGTTATCCTTGTGTTCCGCCCACAAAGAAGAAGGAACAGACTCTAGAGAGGGAGAGAGAGCAGGGAGAGAACAGACAGCGTTAACTGCAGCAGTGTTATATGGAAGTACACAGTCAGAGAGAGCGAGAATATCCGGAACAGAGGTATGGAGAGTTTGTACAGTCGAGCTCCATTCCTCCTAAATGTCGCCACACCTGGCTAAATCGAGTCCAAAACACGGAGGTGGACTCTGCCTTTTCCTGCTTACAGTTAGTAACCTGAGAGAGATCAAGATTAGCATGTTTAATATACAGCAGATATTTAGTGTGCTGCCGATGCAATTGGTTTAAAGCATCTTTATTATCCTTACAAAAATACGTGGAAACAACTTGAGTTTGAGTTCTTTTTCTTCCTCCTTTTTTGTTATATTTACTACTTCATCATTCTGAGGTTTTAACACAGGGACTTGTTAGATCAATCTCTCTTCATCATACTGATCGCCTAATTTATTCTGGAGAATAAATCAATAATCTGCTCCTGTAAAATGACAGTTACAAGAACTCTTAATTAGCATATCAACAAAATGTAATGGTTATCTGGTGAGGTAGGCAGATTAGAGGCCAACGGGACCTTTTTTCTTTTTCTTTAGAGTAAGGTGGTGGTTCAACACTTCCACTGTGGATCTCCTATACCCTCAAAAATCATGCAGTATGCAGAGGCTAAATAACCCGGATCAAAGGTACCATCACGTGGGTATGGTGAAATCTGAGGATTGGCCTCAGGCCAGCCAGCCAAATTCTCAACAAATGGTTGTGCATAATATCCTAAACCACATCGTATCATCCAATCATACGGTGTTTCACCAGGCATAAGCTTGGGAGAAGAGTTCCCCATTATGAACAAACAAAAATATTACAACAGGCAAAGAAAAGAGGCGCGGAGAAGTCAAGAGAGGAAATATACAGTGTACTCTTCTTAGATTTTCTGTCAAAACTAAGGATAACCTTTGTTGCTTTCTCATACGAAACCAAGGATAACCTTCTTGGCTTTCTCAAACAAAACCAAGGATAACCTTCTTGGCTTTCTCAAACAAAACCAAGGATAACTATCCCTCTAAAAGGGGATAACTTCTTCCTAGTAATACTTACTTTCGAACAGGTAGTCAATGAGACATGTCTTACCTGATCGAGAGTATCATGTCGGGGTCACCAAATTGTAAGAAAGATTCCTCCTCGCACTTGTCCGTGTCCCTTTATCTCTGCAAAACAATAAGAGCACTCTGGAGCACTGAGAGAACAAACCACACGAGTGAAATCAAATCTGGTTTATTCCAAACAGCTGCTCAAAGAACTGAGTGACAGAACAGAATATATATATGCAATGGAATACAGTAAGCTGTGCTGTATGAGATAAGGTGGGGGCTAAGTTTTTTTCAACATAGATAGGGGTATGCCAGAATGCTGCTTCCTCACAACTCGTATCCAAGCATTGAAGGTCAGAAAGCCTGTACATGAGCAAAGAGAAACTGAATGTCCTGCGAGTAATCTCACAAGCAGGTCAACCTATCTTGTCTTCTTCATCCTGTCAAGATAGAGCGCTAAAAGAACAGGATAGACTCAAATCAAGAACATTAAATCAGAAGAGGTTAAGATGACATATAACACAGAAATACATTTTTACATGACAGAGGTTCCCTGTTTCTGTTCCCTTAAGATTAAGGTTACGTTATCAGCAAGCCTTACCATACTACAGTATGTTCCTGATATTATGCTTATGTTTGCAGAAACACAAAGTACAAAAAAAAGAACACACTTATCACAGGTCAGCATGACCAGAGTGGGGAGAACATTCCTTTCGACAGAGAAAGAGAAATGTGGAAAGAAATGAAATAAGCACAAAAATTAATTAACATAAAGAAAATTCATTTCAGCAATAATCATTTACAAAGGTGCACAAATAAATCACGTGGTATTTGGTACTTACATATTTTTATTTAAGATTGAGATTTTATATCCTCCCTCCTTGAACTGCCACCTTATTGTGGTGGAGGGGTTTGTATGCCTGAATGATCCTAGGAGCTATGTTGTCTGGGGCTTTCTGACCCTGGTAGGGTCTCCCAAGGCAAACAGGTCCTATGTGACTGGCCAGACAAAGAGCGGTTCAAAACCGTCTCATGAAACAAATTAAAACAAGGTCCGTGACGTCACCCAGTATGGCGCAACCAGGGCCCCACCCTGGAGCCTGGCCCGGGGTGGGGGCTGGCATGCGAGTGCCTGGTGGCCAGGTCTTACCCCACTGGGTAACACCTGGAGGGGGTGATTGGGAGGAACGGTCCCCCCGAACCTGAACCCAACTGGTGTTCTGTTATTGGACTTCTGTGCTAGTTACAGTTTGTACATAACGAACACCATGTTCAAGCATAAAGGTGTCCATCAGTGCACATTGCACCAGGACACGCTAGGTCGGAGGTCGATGATCGACTTTGTGGTTGTTTCATCTGACCACGGACGTATGTCTTGGACACTCGGGTAAAGAGAGGGCCGGAGCTGTCAACTGATCACCACCTGGTGGTAAGTTGGATCCGATGGCAGGGAAGGAAGTTGGACAGACTTGGCAGACCCAAACGTACTGTGAGGGTTTGCTGGGAACGCAATATTTAATGTTAATATTTAATGATGACTCATGAGTTCAGTATTTGCACAGATTTGACTTACATGAAGTTCCCCAAGAAATGAATGAGTGAATATAATTTATGAAAAGTAAGCCGACAAGTTGACTAGTGATTTGAACGCATGCTACACCTGATTTTTACCCGGTGTTAATTTCAAACCCTGATGATAATTAATATTGATATTATATGTATAAATATTATATATAAATGTTATTATAATTTTACAAACGTGTGGAGTTTCCAAATTTTCTCTTGAAGAATTTAATAATTAAACAAGTGAATATAAACATATATCAAAGAGTTAAGTATATACCTGTCATTATTTTTTCAGTTAATAAATAAATAAGTTAATAAATAAATAAATAAATAAATAAATAAATAAATAAATAAATAAATAAAATGTATCCATCCATCCATCCATTTTCTACCGCTTAACCGGGCCGGGTTGCGGGGGCAGGAGTCTAAGCAGGGATGCCCAGACTTCCCTCTCCCCAGACACTTCCTCCAGCTCTTCCGGGGGAATACCGAGGCGTTCCCAGGCCAGCCGAGAGACATAGTCCCTCCAGCGTGTCCTAGGTCTTCCCCGGGGCCTCCTCCCGGTTGGACATGCCCGGAACACCTCCCCAGGGAGGCGTCCAGGAGGCATCCGAAACAGATGCCCGAGCCACCTCAGCTGACCCCTCTCAATGTGGAGGAGCAGCGGCTCTACTCTGAGCTCCTCCCGAGTGACTGAGCTCCTCACCCTATCTCTAAGGGTGCGCCCAGCCACTCTGCGGAGGAAACTCATTTCGGCCGCCTGTATCCAGGATCTTGTCCTTTCGGTCATGACCCAAAGCTCATGGCCATAGGTGAGGGTAGGAACGTAGATCAACTGGTAAATAGAGAGCTTCGCCTTGCGGCTCAGCTCTTTCTTCACCACAACAGATCGGTATATCGACCGCATCACTGCAGAAGATACACCGATACGCCTGTCGATCTCCCGCTCCATCCTTCCCTCACTCGTGAACAGGACCCCAAGATACTTAAACTCCTCCACTTGAGGCAGGAACTCTCCACCAACCTGAAGAGGGCAAGCCACCCTTTTCCGGCTGAGAACCATGGCCTCGGACTTGGAGGTGCTGATTCTCATCCCCGCCGCTTCACACTCGGCTGCAAACTGTCCCAGTGCATGCTGAAGGTCCTGATTTGAAGAAGCCAACAGGACAACATCATCTGCAAAAAGCAGAGACGAAATCCTGTGGTCCCCAAACCTGACTCCCTCCGGCCCCCGACTGCGCCTAGAAATCCTGTCCATATAAATAATGAACAGGACCGGTGACAAAGGGCAGCCCTGTCGGAGTCCAACATGCACCGGGAACAACTCTGACTTACACCCGGCAATGCGAACCAAACTCCTGCTCCGGTCATATAGGGACCGGAAGGCCCTTAACAGAGGGCCCCGAACCCCATACTCCCAGAGCACCCCCCTCAGGCCATCACGAGGGACACAGTCAAATGCCTTCTCCAGATCCACAAAACACATGTGGACTGGTTGGGCAAACTCCCATGAACCCTCCAGCAACCTGGTGAGGGTATAGAGATGGTCCAGTGTTCCACGACCAGGACGAAACACGCATTGTTCCTCCTGAATCCAAGGTTCGACTATCGGACGAATTCTCCTCTCCAGTACCCTGGCATAGACTTTTCCGGGGAGGCTGAGGAGTGTGATCCCCCTATAGTTGGAACACACCCTCCGGTCCCCCTTCTTAAACAGAGGGACCACCACCCCAGTCTGCCAGTCCAGAGGCACTGTCCCCAACCGCCACGCGATGTTGCAGAGGCGTGTCAGCCAAGACAGCCCCACAACATCCAGAGACTTAAGGTACTCAGGGCAGATCTCATCCACCCCCGGTGCCTTGCCACTAAGGAGCTTCTCAACTACCTCAGTGACCTCAGCTTGGGGGATCGACGAGTCCACAACCGAGCCCTCCGCCTCTGCTTCCTCAATGGAAGACATGTTGGTGGGGTTGAGGAGATCCTTCGAAGTACTCCTTCCACCGTCCGAGGATGTCACCAGTCGAAGTCAGCAGATTCCCACTCCCACTGTAAACAGTGTGAGCAGGGCACTGCTTCCCCCTCCTGAGACGCCGGACGGTTTGCCAGAATTTCTTTGAGGCCAACCGATAGTCCTTCTCCATGGCCTCACCGAACTCCTCCCAGACCCGAGTTTTTGCCTCTGCAACCACCCGGGCTGAAGCTCGCTTGGCCCTCCAGTAACTATCAGCTGCCTCCGGAGTCCCCCGAGCCAACCAGATTCGATAGGACTCCTTCTTCAGCTTGACAGCATCCCTTACTTCCAGGGTCCACCACCGGGTTCGGGGATTGCCGCCACGACAGGCACCGGAGACCTTACGGCCACAGCTCCGTGCGGCTGCATCAACAATGGAGGTGGAGAACATGGTCCACTCAGACTCAATGTCTCCAACCTCCCTCGGGATCTGGTTGAAGCTCTGCCGGAGGTGAGAGTTGAAGATCTCTCTGACAGGAGACTCTGCCAAACGTTCCCAACGGACCCTCACAGTACGTTTGGGTCTGCCAAGTCTGTCCAACTTCCTCCCCTGCCATCGGACCCAACTCACCACCAGGTGGTGATCAATTGACAGCTCCGTAATTATATTTAATTTATCTTATTTTATTGTATCTAATTGTTTTATCAATAGTCAAATATTCAGCAGTTAAAGTTTACTTTTTGTTTAAAAAATAAAATGTCACTAACAGGACCGGTCCCAGTTGGTATCCTGCAAATCGTCCTTTACAAATATGACCTGATAATGACAGAGGTGACATGGCCTGTTGCAGAGAATTACTGCAGGGTGACTTACAATGATCTGGCAACAGTCGTAAGTGATACTGATTGGCTAAGATTGAAGAAAGAAACAGCAGACAAACATCCGGCAACATATGCCTGGGTCGGATTATACAATGATATCAATAGCTGGCGCTGGTCCTTAAATGACCTCCCACTGAAGAATGTCAATTATACCTGCTGGTACTCTGGACAGCCTAATAATCTTAGTGGAAAAGAAGCATGTGCTGCCATAGGTGGTGGTGATGCATGGTGGGACTTCCCATGTACAGGACCAAGACCCTTCATCTGCTATAATGGTGAGTGAATATCATGATACTGGTTTATCACATTTTTGGTTGTATTTTGGTGCCATGTTTCCTGTACAGACGCATGACTGAGACATGATCTTCTTTTTCTTTTTTCCACAGCTAATTTCAGTGATGGTGCCCAGTTTATTGGCATCACTACACTTCTGTCCTGGCCTCAAGCTCAGGCTTACTGTAGAGAACATCACACAGATTTGCCCAGCACTCTTAACAGTTCCGAGCAAAACATGTTAGTGCAGGTGAGGGACATCCAGGGTGATTCCTGGATTGGGCTCTACAGAGACACATGGAAGTGGTTAGATAGAACCATCACTTCAAACCTACCCTGGGCTTCTGGAAAACCTGATAATGATTATGGCAATGCCAACTGTGCAGTGGTTTATAACGGACTGTTTTATGATACACCCTGCAATGGTCTGTATTCTTTTTTCTTAATATACAGTTCTTAATATACAGTTGATGGCAGATAAATTTAATCAAAAATAAACAAATAAATAAATTAATGTAAAACGTATTGTTTATACATACAGGGTCTTCAGGAGTATTATTATTATTATTATTATTATTATTATTATTATTATTATACAGGGTCCTCAAGAGAATCTGACAGTACAAGGAGAAGTATGTGGGGAACGTTCAAATGAGACTTTTAGGAAAGGAAATTCAACTACTTTGTGTGTGTGTGTGTGTGTGTGTGTGTGTGTGTGTGTGTGTGTGTGTGTGTGTGTGTGTGTGTGTGTGTGTGTGTGTGTGTGTGTGTGTGTGTGTGTGTGTGTGTGTGCTTGTATATTCCACAGTTTACATGTGGAGTCAGACAGTGAGACTGCAGGTGAAGTCTGATGGCAGTGTGTTTGACCCTGCTGTTCAGTCGTCCATTTTAGAGCAGGTGAGTCTTAGGACATCTCTGAAATTTGGAGTAAGTTTGTGTTTTAACATCAATTTCATTACTGCTCATCTGTTCATATTTATGTCATTCACTCCTTTTATTAATTCCTCTTTTATGGGTGAAAACTTTTTTCTTTTTAATTTATATGAATAAATCCTAATTCTGCTCATCAGATGAAGCAGAAACTGAAAGAATGTTGGAGAACACCACAGTGACCTGGAGGGTGCAGCCAGATGGAAACATCTTCAAGAATACATTATTATAGTTTATAATGTTGTTATTATAGTTTATAATGTTAATATAGTTTATACATTAATATCATCAATAAACAATTTAAAAATAAAACTTTTGTTTTTGCAACAATCATAGATTAACGTTTATTATGGTCTGATTTTATTAATTCCATGAGATTTATATTGATTCTTAAAACACATCATCATCATCATCATCATCATCATTATACATCATCACTACACTGAAAAACTGTCCTCATGTCATCAGCAAACAGAGCAAAGTGTCTGAAATAATTACACTGATCACAAGTTGGCAGTAAAAGAATCATTAACACAAACAGACTTGCTGAAGTGGAGGAGCTACAGATCCAAACATCATAGATCATGAAGATCTTACTTGTTCATCTGTTTGGGAAGCAGGTGTGTGTGTGTGTGTGTGTGTGTGTGTGTGTGTGTGTGTGTGTGTGTGTGTGTGTGTGTGTGTGTGTGTGTGTGTGTGTGGTTTTATGTAAAACTGCTTTTCCTTTGAAAACAGAGCTCTTTGTTGTTATATTTGTAGACTGCAGCATGAAATCTGGTTTTAAACATTAATCAAACACTGATGGTATAATTAATTTTTTTACTTGGATTTAGAGAATTCTGATTTACATCGCCACTAATTCTGAGCTGATATCAGGGAAAACAGTATCATATGAACCAGACAGAGACGGTGACTGAACAGCAAAAATTTTACTGAGAAATACGGAGAACATTGATACAAAACAAAGGTGTAGTATTTGGTGTTGTCTATAAGCACCAATAGCGTAGAACAGATGTGAAGGTTGATGTGTTTATATTGGAAAAGAATTATCGAAATTACAGAAAACTAACTGTCACAGAGTGTCTGTGTTCAGGACATGTTCATTATAACAGAACAGATAGAATTTCTAGGTGAAAGCAAAGAATACGATGATCATAAGAATTGGTAATAAACAAATGACATCACAAGGTCAGAGCAGAGTGTAACAACAAATATTCAAAATATATAAACACCCTCATAGGTCCCAGCAGGACCAGGACACACTCTAAAGGAGCATCGAAGACAGTTTCACTGGTGCGTCTCAAAACCTCAACCTCATATGACAGCCATCTTGGTGGTCAGACCCAGTAAACAGCAGAACTTACTTCATCTTGTTGATTAGAACAGCTACATGAGTGTTATTACAGTTTTTTTCAGTCGCTAACAAGTGTTTGTCCAAACATATTTTCAAAACTCTAAACACAGTTAGCACAGCATCAGTCTTTTGTGGCACACATTTTCACATTCACACATTTCATGTCGTTTTCACACAATATGCAATCAGTGAACACATTTCCACAATGCTTACATTTTCTTAACAGACAAGCTATACCTCCCAACAATTATGGATTGTTTTTGTAGTATTTACGAATGTTAACTCACAACATCCCACAATAGCAAAAACAATATTCCAAACCTTAGATACTGTATAAAAACCTCTTCTGCAATGATATCAGTTCAAAAACAATATATCTCAGCTGATAATAAACAAACAATTGAATAATGGACACACAGCTGATTTATGTTGGGTGAATTGGGCCAACCACAGCTGGCCTTTTTCTCCAAGAGCATGATCCGTGTTCTGCCCAGCACGGCGTATTGAATTCCATGTTGTGCTAATTATCCAATGTTATAGTGATCAGTGACTTTGGTTCTGATTGTTCTTTCGTTATCGTGTGTAATTTCGGGAACGGTAGGGAGGTGGGTGCCACTTTATTTTGTGAATCCTTGTTTTCTCCTGTTTTGTGTTAGTTAGGGAGTGAGTTCAGGTATCTGTTATTTATTTTATTTTTTTGTTCTAGATTATCAAGATTTCTCAGGCAGTGAACTTTTGTTTGTTATTTTGGCATTGCCCCCTCCTGAGATTTTGTTCCCTTCCTCAGTTGAACTTGAACTTATTAGTTTTTTTTCTCTTCCTGTTATATCCAGATGCTTAAATAAACCTTTCAAATTCAATACGGAACGTTGTTGATGTGGTGCTGTGGCAGCCCCAGGTCCACCAAACTGCCACTGCTGGGCCCATGAGCAAGGCCCTTAACCCTCAGTTGCTCAGTTGTAAGTCACTCTGGATAATGGTGTCTGCTAAAATATAAAATGTAAATGTAAAATGGCAGGGTCCAGGTTATGCTCTTCTCTCTTCTCATATGTTAGGTCTTAACGCGACACTACACATGGGATGTAACAAATCTATGAGACTTTTCAATAGTAAGGTTAGTGATTTCTATTGGGCTGATAGTGAATGCCTTAATCACTTGATTCATGCCAACATCTGAGCAAATGTAAAGTAAAGACTCAAAATTCCAGCTCAGGCACTGGAAAGAAATCCTACTCTTCATTTGCCAAGGAAATTAATTCAAATAGTCACAGTGCTCTTTTCCTAACATTGAAAGATGTAAGAATCCTGATCTGACCTGTTTTTGCCCTTTAACACACCGTGTAGGTCTTCCTTTATAATTACAATACTATGTAGCTCTTTTGTAGATCCATCATTTTTAAATCATTATGATTAAGATGCCTCTACATTTTTCCTCTGGTTTCCCAATGGGTTCGATTTTATCTCACTGCCCAAAAATGCTGCCTCCTGGTTACCAAGAAGAGACAGTGATGATTTTATAAAGCAGCCATGATCATATTGTACATGCTGAATGTTGGATCTGATAATTGGCACATGGCTATTCAACACTAAAGGAACCTGATGAACTCCTTCACTTCCTGTCTGTGCTGAAATCTGAGGAGAACCTGAGTCTTGTTTTAATAAGGAGTTTGAAGTCTGTGTGAAAGTTAAAGCTTGATGGAAATTAGTCTGCATCACACGTGTCACAATATCACCTTAAAAAGAGGACAGGGGAGTAAACATAAGCTTTTTAGAGAGTTGTGTGTAAGCAGTAAAGTTGTAAAACAGAGCTACAGAAGAAACAGCAACCTTCAGATATATTAATATTCATATTCCAGGTATGTTTTAAGGTTTAAGGTGCTTTTCTTTATTGTTAGAATTGTTTGAAACATTAATTACAATAACTGATGCAGTACACAGTGAAATAAAACCATGTTCCTCCAGGAACCTAGTGCTTCTTAGAGACACAGAGCTATATAAAACAACACAGAACAAAGAGATGAAAAAACTATCCACATGAGTGTAGATAGCAAACTACTAGACAAATCCATAAAACTGCACAACATACAGTCTGTATGGTTCTTAGTGCAAATAAGGATGTTTTGTGAACATATGTAGACATAAGATTTGTCAGAGTTTAACAATGTAAGGTGAAAAGATGACAGACTAAAGGCAGACATGTATAGTTTAATAAGTGTACATGTGTGGGGGCTTTGAATGACTTATATTTTGTTAATGCTTTTATTTTGAAGATAAAATTTTGACTGATTTGTGATTAACAGATACCCAGTCATCATGAAGCTGAATTTTTTTCTTCTCCTCTGTTGCACTGGTGAGAGACATTTTTAAATTACTTTTTGCTAATTACTTTAATATTGAATAAATAATTTTACAAATGTGTTTTATTAGTGTTAAAGATAAAATCTTTAATTATTAGTCTCAGTAAAATCTAGTCTATAAAAATAGCTTTATATCATAAATCTTTTGTCATTCAAGTTCTCAATTTCTTCCTCTGTTCTTTATGTATTTATGTACTATGTGTTTTTTGTTCTCTCAGAGAGTGAAAAATAAAAGGATATGGTTATATAAATAAATTTTAAAGTTTTGATTGTTTGAAGTTTTGTGAAATAATAAAAAGCAATTTTTAAACTCACTCTACAATTAATGTTTGCTTTTAATTTTTTTTTCATTAGAGCTCATAAAAGTGATTAGATATAAGGTGTGTCTTAAAACATATTATATTATTCTACAGAAATATTTATATAACCTTTTCCTAAATTGTCACCTTCTGAGATCACTGAAATTATCTAAATGACTGTAATTACTAATACTTTTACAAAAAAGTTTGTTATATCTGTGAAATTTGTCCATTGTTAAAACAGCTATACAAATACCGTAAAACTTCAAATAATAGCCCGGGATTCTAGTTATCCAAATCGCCGAACTGCACCGGCTTGTATTTGAAACAGGCGTCTATAAGAGACAGGCCTTAGTGTTGAGATGTTCAAGCATGACAGTAGGAGGTTACCACATTATATTACATTTTATTTATAATTAATTTGAATGTGTTTAACAAATCATTTAAGTAAGAAATGTCTTAGATTATTGGCAGCACAAAAAAATGAAACAGCAATGGGCAGAACAATATAAGTTACCGCTAAAATCCATCGAGCATATTTGTTGCCCGAAACACATCAACAAGTAAGAATGAAGGCTACCCTGTAAAACAACTGCAATCATATGATAGAAAATTACTCTATTCATCACTATCATCATCCCTGCGATCCTCAATTACAAGTTCATTGGCGAATTCCTCCTCCTCGTCGCTCTCCTCCAATTCTCCCTCTCCGGCCTCCGCTAACTCTGCCTGCCTTGCACTAACAGCTCCCGCCCAGGGGTCTCATTTATAAAACTGTGCGTAGGATCCCTACTAAACGTTTACGTACGCCAAAAAAAAAAACCCGATTTATAAAACCATGCGTACGCACACCTGTAAGCAATGTTCCCTTTATAAATCACAGATCACCCGCGGATGTGCGTACATGAACCAGCCTCAAATCCCGCCCTGTACACGCCCATTTGTAACCACAAATTGTCAATGCAAATGACTGCGCGGGCACGGGAGTGGACCTCGTTATAATGAGTTTCCTCTGCGCTCTGCGTGTTTAAAAATAGGATGAGGAGCCAACGTCTCAGGGGTAGCGACTGTCGCCTGTAGGTTATAATTATATTAAAAGCAACATTGTTATATTTATATTAAAAACAAAACTTTTTTTTAATATTGTTAAACTCACCAAGAAGCCAGTCATCAGGTACTGCCTGCATTTAGTCTGTTCCCTACACTGTTATGTGTCAAGATAAAGGAATCATGTGTTGAACCAGGCCAGCGTGCCACATTGTTTGTGAGGGTCATGTTGGAGTCACATATGATGTGCACATTAATAGAATGCACATGCTTTCTATTAACATAAGCAAATTCATTTTCAGATGGTGCCTTTATAGCAACATGAGCGCAGTCAATTGAGCCGATTACATTTGGGAAACCAGACATTGCTGCAAAATTTCATTTTAATTCCGGCCTGTTCTCGCACAGTGTTGGGGAACCTGATGTACCGACTACCCATATTAAGTATACCATTCAAAACCACAGATATTATGGCACTCAGGGATGGCTGTGATATACCAGACCTATAGGGTGAGATGATAGATTACAATAGAATTATTTCATATATGAAAAGGTTTTAGACATAAAGTTGAGGATTACTTTTATTTTTTTTTTATATAAATAATTTACCTGTCTGCCAATTCCTGCTGGAAACAGCTGGTTGCCAAGAACCCCAGAGTGGTGAGAACTTGTCACGGGGAGCCTGTGATCCTCAGGCGTCATTGGGCATCAAGGAAGGATGCACCCTGGACGGAGTAGCACTGATTATTATTATTATTATTATTATTATTATTATTATTATTATTATTATTATTATTATTATTATTATTTTATTTTTAATACATTTTGAATTACGTTTCTATTACCGTTGTATTTAATCTTCATGATAATGTGTATATAATGTATGAAATGGAGTGAAAATTGAATGTCATTAATTTTTATAATTGTTCTTCTCACATGAATTTTCTACAATCTAACTTCAGTTCACGACCTCACCATCTCTGTCGCCAATTCCCTTTGTCTCCAGAATGTGCATACACAAGTCTCAAAGTTTGCTTAAAGGTGCGCACATTTTCCCGTCAAGTTTGTTTTTTATAGATCACAACCTTACGCATGTTTCACAAACGTACGCACGTTTCCAGCCCCGTTTTGTGCGTACGCACGCTTTATAAATGAGACCCCAGGCCTCTATTTGAGACCGGCCTTTATTTACCCAAACTTGTCGTCACACCAGGTGTTTAAAAGAGACAGGTGTCTATTTGGGACTTGGCTATTATTTGAAGTTTTACGGTACATTTTAATTGAACTGGGTTGAAAATCACTGAATTGAATTAAACAGTATAATTTCTGCAGTAAGATTATGTAACTGTAAACACACAGGATAAGTGAGGAGATCTTAATTGTTAATGTATTCCTTTGATTTCTCCTGTACTTAATTCCTTTCCTTGTATATTTTCCTCATGTCATCCAAGTGACAAGTTAGGAGACAAGGAAAGCAAATGAGGAGGCACGGTTAAGAAAATAGAGACACTTGTGTGTTTACTTTTCTGTTTGATGCTTGAACTAAAACGGAACTGGACACCAGGCTGAAGTGCAGGATTTAACTAGGATTTACAGACTACTTTATTTAAGCTCTTAGTAATGTCTATATGTAATGATCTACCTGTGTGATTTTACTGACTATTTCAATAACAGGTCTCGTCACAGTCGATGTATCCCACGTGCGTACAGTCCATCATCAATATTACCTGATAAAGATCGGCGCAACATGGTCTGATGCCCAGAGTTACTGCAGGGAGAAGTACACTGACCTGGCAACAGTTGTAACTGATGAAGATTGGATAAGACTGAAGAACGAAGCAATCAGTAAAGGCGTGGAATCATATGTCTGGTTTGGTTTGTACAACGCTATCGACAGCTGGCGCTGGTCCTTAAACAAGCTCCCGCTGAAGAATGTCATTTTCCATAATTGGAGCCTGGGTCACCCCAATAATTATGCTGCGGAAGAATCTTGTGGTCTATTCATTTCAGGTGGATACTGGATGGATATAGATTGTACTGGTTTGAGACCCTTCATATGCTACAATGGTGAGTTAATGTCCTGACTTTGATTTGCTTAGTTTTGCTTTGAGGTTTAGTTTTGAAAATAAAAGAATAAATAAATAAAAAGTTAGCACTCTTAGATTTTCCTAAAATACATCCAAGTAATAAACCTTACTCATTCTAATGCTAGATTATGTTTATATATACACATTTTTATTTAATTCCACAGCTAATTTCAGTGGTGCTTCCAAGTTCATCGCCATCTCTAGTCCTTATCTTACCTGGCTTGATGCTCAGGCTTACTGCCGAACACATCACACAGACTTGGCCAGCTCGCTTAACAGCTCAGATAACAATTACTTGTTGCAGCTGAGAGATATCCAGGGTGATTCCTGGTTTGGGCTCTACAGAGACACATGGAATTGGTCAGATGGGACCATTGCTTCAAACCTGCCGTGGGGTCCTGGAGAACCTTATAATTCTGGAGGAAATGAGAACTGTGCAATGGTCGCTAGCAATCTGTTCTATTGTGTATCCTGCACCAACTTGTACCATTTCTTCTGTCACACCAGTAGGTTTTTTGTTTTTATAGTTACTGAAGTTAAGATGAAGTCATTGGTAACTTCACCCTTGAACAAAAAACAGGATAAAGTTTATCTCAAAGTTTATCTTTATCACTATTTATCTTAAACAATGTCTATGATTCCTGTCATTAATGAGAAGCAGAATGATTTGCAGACTGCATAACACAGTTGCATAACACATAGAAATCTTACCATAGATTAAGGTGCCTATGGATATGAAACACTGCATCAACATCACCATCACATTCTGTATGTGAAATACTCACAGTGCAACAACAACCATACTCAAGTTGGTCAAAAATCTTCAGCCATAATAATTCACACTGATTAATTCTTTCCTAGTCATGATTCAGACTAAGGTCCTGTGGTTCCACCTGTGACCATGGGTTTTCCCCAACCTCATGTTTCCTGTGTTTGTCTTCCTTTGTTACAGGAAGTCATGACTAAAGTGTGTGTGTGTGTGTGTGTGTGTGTGTGTGTGTGTGTGTGTGTGTGTGTGTGTGTGTGTGTGTGTGTGTGTGTGTGTGTGTGTGATCCACAGTTATACCAGTCAGGGAGCAGCAGCTTGTGAGACTGCAGGTGAAGTCTGATGGCAGTGTGTTAGATCCTGCTGTACAGTCGTCTATTTTAGAGCAGGTGAGTCTCGGGAGACACCAAGTTCCTGTGTTAAGTGTAGAAACTCTGTTCTTATTCAGGACTGGTACTGAGTAAATAAACCTTGATTCTGATCTTCAGATAAAGCAGAAACTGAAAGAACATGGCATGTTGGAGAACACCACAGTAACCTGGAGGGTGCGGCCAGATGGAAACATTTTCAAGAAGAAAAACAAAAATGATCTGTAATGTAAATGTAGATGAGTTGTAGAAATGTTAATGTTTAAGCTTTAAATCAGTAGGAGGATCAGATTAGCCACCTCAGCAACAACTAGCATTCATATGATTGAGATTATTTATTTATTTATTTATTTATTTATTTATTTATTTATTTATTTATTTATTTATTTAACATTCTGATTTTCCTGTAAACACTCAACAAGGTGATGATGGAAGGGAACATGTTAAAATACTGGATAACTGGGTTTAGTGTGTCGTAGTATATTCTTTATACAGAATGTAGTAGATGATGTTAATAAACTATTAATGAATAAATAAACCTTTGGTCACTATTTTGTATCCAGAATAGAATTTAGCTTATTCTGGTCTGCTACTATTAATTGAGTCTAGGTGATTAATGATGAATCCATAACATTATCATTTGACAGAAGTATTTAATCTAATATTAACCTTACAGATTTTTATGCTCACAGTTGTGAGACTCTGACATTTAGACCTGTGACTCTGAATGCTGGTCTTAGATTATATACGTATATTTTTCCCCTTTCCTATGGTGTGAGCTCTGACCTCATACTATATAAAACAAGACCCTTTTTTTTTTAGTTGTATACTTGTTTTACACGTTAATAAACACTGGACAGAAGTGTTTTTTATTCGCTATTATACTATATAAAACGAGACCCTTTGTCGATCCATCATTTTGAAATCATTGTAATTAAGATGCCTCTATATTTTTCATCTGGTTTCCCAATGGATTTGATTTTATCTCAATACCCAAAAATGCTGCCTCCTAGTTACCAAGAAGAGACAAAAATTATTTTATAAAGCAGCCATGATCATATTGTACATGCTGAATGTTGGATCTGATTATTGGCACATGGCTATTCAACACTAAAGGAACCTGATGAACTCCTTCACTTCCTGTCTGTGCTGAAATCTGAGGAAAATAGGGCAGAATTTGGTTTTGTTGAAATAAGAGGTCTGAAAAAAAACTGCTAGATAAAAGTGATTCAGCAGAACACTTATTCTCGGGGGGGAGGAGAGATAGCTGACAAAGACCAAGACTTGGTTGGGCCTCCATTACTGAGTGGCACGACAATAATGGGTCTGTACCTAGGGCAGGCAGACTCCTCAATCCCATCCTGCAGCATCCAACCAGTGTTGTAAAAAGTACAAGAAAGCAATACTTGAGTAAAAGTACAAGTATCGTACTAGAAGAAGACTTTGGTAGAAGTGAAAGTTATCTTTTAGAATATCACTCAAGTAAAAGTCTTAAAGTATCTGATATATACTGTACTTAAAGTAAAAGTAAAAAGTAAAATTTCAGTGATTTTCGGTAGGCATAAGAGGCACTTCATCTTGTAGGAAGAATCTTTCATTCCAATTTACAGAAACATTTCTTGCAAATACGGCCACGGATGTTTTACATTATCTTCTTCACCCTGTTCACCGAGTTCCCCACTATCGTTGGGGTAGTCGTCTATGATAACGGGAAGTCCTCCAGTAGGTGCTTCCATGGCGGGTTCAGTTGCGCTTCCTCCTCCTTTGGCAAAATTACGCTGAAATTGAGCATGTGGAGCGTAATGCAATCTAGGGGCAGTGATTCGCCAAACCTCCCTTATTGCAGTTGCACACATTTCTTCTGATTTTACTTTGTAGTAACGAGTAACGAAGATGCTTAGTGGAAATTAAAGTAAAAGTATACATTTTATCTAGGAAATGTAGTGGAGTAAAAGTGAAAGTTTAAATAGCGAAGTAAAGTACAGATACGTGAAATTTCTACTTAAGTACAGTAACAAAGTATTTATATCTAATATTATATCTGATGTTGATGCAGTGTATGTATTTGTACTCTGTTACATTACAACACTGCATCCAACCTACTTCTACTTCTATGGCCTGTTGGGTGGGCTTTAGGGACCCGGTACTGTACTCTATTACCGCCACTCCTGGACAGGATCTGATTTCATGGTGGACCTAGATGCACTCCATGGGATCTGTGGGGTTAATAGCAAATGCAGACAATTCCATAGCAGACATAATTGGATTAGTAAGCCAGATGGGCCTCCGCAAAGCTGTTCACAGCTGTATAATAAGAAACTCTTTCTTTGACATTTAAACCTGTGACATGCTGGTCTTAGATAATTTATTTAGATAACTTATTTTCCTAAGTAAAGCACGATTGTTATTTTTTTAGTTGTATACTGCATTCTGAAGGCTTGTTTAACATGTATTCCAAATGACAGCAGTGAAATGCTTTTTACTGTGAAATGTCTGTCTGGTATTCAAGCATAAAAAGAAATGGAATTCAGGATAGAAATAAAACCAATCTTGGCAGTCTTGAAATGCCAGGAAGGAGAGCAAATATTTTACATGCAAATGTAGGAGAGTAAAAAAAAAAACTAATTAACATTAGTGTAAAGAAAGAGAGTGTAAACAAATCCAAAAGAAAAACTTGAACTCTTTGTTTGATTCTTTGAAAAAAAAGGTGATGCCCAAATTGACAAGTTAATAGGTGTTATTCTTTTTAGTGCAGCCCCAATACATGCTCCTCAAAGCTCATTTGTTCCTCCACCAGTTTCCAAGGTCAGAAACTAAACCTACAATGTCTAGCAAAGTCACACTCAGTTATTTATCTACAAAAATACCTCAGCAATTCCATATCAGTCACCTGTAAAAGAACAGTGATTAGAGATTCATCCTGTTATTGACTATGAAATACTAGCTTCATTACAGTATTGCAGGGTACTGTGAAGGACTGGAAGTGAGCTAAAAAAGAGAAATGTTTGACATATAGGTAATTTAATTGCACATGCTCTACAAAAGGATTTACTGAACACTCATGTCATTCAGGTAAGGAACAGAAATGTTGGCCATTAAGTCTTGCAGACACCACCTCATACAGTATGGATCTATATAGTGCTCTATGCAACCATGATCACTGCATTAAACATTTCCACTCTGATATCAGAAACAGTTGTGACAATTTATGTAGGTTCCCTATTCAGAGGTGATATTAAAGAAAAAAAGAGGTGATATTAAAAAAAAAAAAAAAAAAAAAAAAAAAAAAAAAAAAAAAAAACACAGAGCACAGAGCTGCTGCTTTGTATCCCTGGATTATCCAAGTTTTAATGACTAGCAATATTCAAAAGTACAGTATATTAGAACATTTTCATTTAATTGTAACCTACATAGTGACACATTTTGTTTTTATAGTCCCTCCATTGCGGAGGCTGATTTACATGCAAGTCCAACATAGCCAAAGCCCTTTGACAAAGCTATTTGAATACATTTTCATGACAAAAAGTAAAGTCCACTGTAAAGTAACAATTCTGCCCTGTTTCTGACCTTTAACACATCATGTAGATCTTCCTTTAGAATTACAATACTCTGGAGCTCCTTTGTACATCCACCATTTTGAAATCATTATGATTAAGATGCCTCTATATTTTTCATCTGGTTTCCCAATGGGTTCAATTTTATCTCACTGCAAAAAATGCTGCCTCCTAGTTACAGTAGTTAGGTTGCGGAGTTTGGAAAGATACAGTGTTGCAAACAATTTGGGTGTTCTGCAAGTCCACAGACAAACAATTTATTGTTTTCTTTGTACTCTGCTTCCACCTTGTGGATAGTCTTTATTGACTAAGTTTTATTTTCAGTTTTATTGATTAAAACTGAAAATGGTGCTGGTATGTATTCTTGACAGACAGACTGTATTTAATGTCCTGACTCCCACGAAAGGGAAACATTTACCAAAAGCTATCAAAACACATGTTTCTACCAGCGCAGCATTGTTAGACTGTCCAGGGGAACAGTTGGTATAAAGAACAACACCAGCTCTAAATGCTTCTGTCTTCAATCTTAGCCAAACAGTGTCACTAATGACTGTTGCCAGGTCAGTGTACATCATAATGCAGTAATTCTGTGCATTTGTCCATGACTGCTGTGTAATGGTAAGGTTATATTTGTGAGTGATGCTTCTCAAGAATAAGAAAGCAACTGGGGCTAAACCTGTTGGTAACATTTACAGTAATAAATAGTAAAGTAATACATTTATATTACAGAACAGTGACTTTAGATTGATGAATATTTGAATGATAATTCATGAATCATCATCAGCTATCCTGTATCTGAGTCTGTCTTCCTCCTCTCGGATGTGACAGCATGATTCCGCGCAAACTCGGACCCAGCAGGATAGCTTTCAGCCTGGACCGGCTTATATTGGTAGCACATCTTTTTTTTCTTAGATCAAAAGGTTCTTCCAGTCTGCCCATTTTCCCCTGGACTTTTTCCTTTTTTCAGTGACATTGCTCTTTTTTTGCTCTTTTTTTCATCGCTTTTTTCTGGCGAGGGATGCTGCTCCTCTTCCGGTTTCCTGCGGAGTATGTCGCCTCACTTCTTTTCCATGGAGGATGTCACAAGCCCGGTTTTGTCATTTTTTTTCTGTGTTCTGCGGCATCACCTCATACCTGTGTTCCGGTGGGGGAGCTTCACTTCCTGGGTTTACGTGGATGATGTTGCCTCAATTCTGTTCGAGACATGGTCTGGCCGCGATGTGTCGGGAGTTGTGAGGCATCTGCCTCACCCTGTTCCTTGCTCCCCCATCTGCCTCACCGTGTGCCTCGCCACCCCCACTGGTTCTTATCGGAATCATTGTCCTCTTGGATATTGTCATTAATATGGAAATTGGTGCTTCAGGAGCCACACCTCGAGTGGAGTGGTACTGTCAGGACTCAGCCCGGACTTTTGGTCGTGTGTTCTGTTTATGTTCCGTGTCACGTGTCTACCCTGCCTTTGTTTACTCATCCCAGTCTCTTTGCTTGACCACCCTTATGCTTGAACATGGTGTTCGTTATGGACAAACTGTGACTAGCACAGAAGTCCAATAACAGAACACCACTCGGGTTCAGGTCGGGGGGGGGGGTGCGTTGCTCCCAATCACACCCCTCCAGGTTTCACTGTCACTGCCCACGTGAGCTTTCGAAGTCCCCCAGTAGATTGACGGAGTCTCCGGTCAGAGCACTTTCCAGCACGCCTCCTAGAGACGACAAGAAAGTTGGGTAATCTACTCTGCCATTTGGCCCGTAAGCGTATCCCCGACTTGAAGCACAGGGAAATGACTATCTCATTCACCGGGGTGAACTCCAACACATGGCGGCTGAGCTGGGGGGCTATGAGCAAGCCCACACCAGCCCGCTGCCTCTCACCCCGGGCAACTCCAGAGTAGTAAAGAGTCCAGCCTCTATCTAGGAGTTGTATCTCAGAGCCCAAGCTGTGCATGGAGGCGAGCGCAATTATCTCTAGTCGGTATCTCTTAACCTCCCGCACCAGCCAAATTCTGAGTCCAGGGATTGGGTAGCCGAGGCTCCCACCTTCGACTGCCACCCAATCAACAATGCACCGCCCTTTTATGGTTCCTCCTGCAGGTGGTGGACCCACCGGAGATCAACCCCATGTCACTCCTTCGGGCTGAGCCTGGCTGGGCCCTGTGGGGTAAGACCTGGCCACCATGCGCTTGCATGCAAGCCTCAAACCCGTGGCCTGGCTCCAGGGTGGGGCCCTGGTTGTGCCATACCGGGCAATGTCACGGTCCTTGATTTTAAGCTCCTAGTAAGGGGGATTTGAACTGCTCTTTGTCTGGCCCATCACCCAGGACCTGTTTGCCTTGGGAGACCTTACCAGGGACAGAAAGCCACAGAAAATATAGCTCCTAGAATAATTCAGGCACGCAAACCCCTCCACTACAATAAGGTGGCGGTTCAAGTAGAGGAAAAATAATGAGCAGTTTGAATTTATAGAACACGGCATATATATATATATATATCAGGGTTTCCTGCAGCACTTTGCAGTTCGGGTGGCCCGCCTAAGCTGGGAAACCCTTTCTAACTAGGTCATCCAAAAAAAAAAACCTAAATTCCACTGCATAAAAGGCCGTCAAGTGCATCTCGGAGAATAACGCAGACGAGCTTCACACCACAAGCGAGCACACGGCCGAAATATCCCTCCTATCACTAATCGCCCTCACAATACCAGTCTCAAGTGTGAATTGGGAGAGGGATTTCTCTGTGATGAATAGGATCCATCATCATTTCTCAATCTTAAATTCTATCAAAATTGGAAATATTACACAAATAAATAAAATAAAATAATCTAAACTTCATTCACTCTTCGTGTATAGATCAAGACAGACTTGCAGAACAGGCTGCAGGGTGACAGCCTGACAGCCTGCATGAAAATAAATATCAATGGTCCACTTAAAGATTGCAACTACCAAATGGCCCTTGAATTGTTTTTATTTTAAAACCAAGAAGGATAGCCTGTAGCAGTGCTATATGTCAGCTCTGCCATAAGCAGTGACTGATCACCTTGCACCTTTTGACAATGTTGTTTTGCACTTGTATAGTAGTAGTTTGTATACTGTTTGTTAAAATTGTTTTTTGTTAAGGCAAATTTTGAATGTTGTTTTGCACTTTCTTATTTATTATTATATATTATTTAAATTTTATATTTAGTGTTAAATAAATAATTGTTAGTACAGAGTCTGTGGTCTATCTCAGAAAGAAGTGCCGTCCCCTAATCTCATGATCAACAAACACCATCCTCCTGGTTAGAACAGCATAGTATTGGCTTAATATTCCAAGAAAACTCAGTCAACCTTCTAGAACATCTGCTGGTACTACACCATTAAGAACTCCTTGTCCTAATGGATCTTAGTGTGACATGACATCTGCTCTGCAGCTGACCAGAAAGTTAAGAAAGGTTCAACAACACATCCCAAAGATTTAACAAGTTACTATAACACACCTTGCATATTATTTTTGTAGAACACATGAAATCAGTGTACCAAACGACATGAGCAATACTCGGAGCAGTACTATATTGCAACTTAATGCATGCTTAATGACTGCTTATTCTATTTTCATAATCACAGTAAGTTCCTGTAGATTTAAATATACAAGAGTTACTGCAGTAATAAAAATGTCTTTATTATATAAGAATGGCCCCTCCTTGATAAGCCCCTCCTCTAACCGCCACCTTATTGTGGTGGAGGGGTTTGCATGCCTGAATGATCCTAAGAGCTATATTGTCTGGGGCTTTCTGCCCCTTGTAGGGTCTCCCAAGGCAAACAGGTCCTGGCCAGACAAAGAGCGGTTCAAATACCCCACCTCCAGCAGAGCTTCAACCAGATCCTGAGGGAGGTCGGAGACATTGAGTCCGAGCGGACAATGTTCTCCACTTCCATTGTCGACGGGGCTGCTCAGAGCTGTGGCCGCAAGTTCTCCGGTGCCTGTCATGGTGGAAATCCCCGAACCCGGTGGTGGACCCCAGAAATAAGGGATGCCATCAAGCTGAAGAAAGAGTCCTATCGAGCCTGGTTGGCTCGGGGGACTCCGGAGGCAGCTGATAGTTGCCAGAGGGCCAAACGAGGTTCAGCCCGGGTTTTTGCAGAGGCAAAAACTCAGGTCTGGGAGGAGTTCGGTGAGGCCATGGAGAAGGACTATTGGTTGGCCTTGAAGAAATTCTGGCAAACCATACGTCGCCTCAGGAGAGGGAAGCAGTGCCCTGCCCATAGTGTTTACAGTGGGAATCTGCTGACTTCAACTAGGGACATCCTCGGATGGTGGAAGGAGTACTTTGAGGGTCTCCTCTACCCCACCGACATGTCTTCCACTGAGGAAGCAGAGGCCGAGTGCTCAGATGTGGACTCGTAGATCCCCCAAGCTGAGGTCACTGAAGTAGTTGAGAAGTTCCTCAGTGGCAAGGCACCGGGAGTGGATGAGATCCATGCTGAGTACCTCAATGCTCTGGATGTTGTGGGGCTGTCTTGGTTGACACGCCTCTGCAACATCATGTGGAGGTTGGGGACAGTGCCTCTGGACTGGCAGACTGGGGTACTGGAGAGGAGAATTCAGCTGATAGTTGAACCTCAGATTCAGGAGGAACAATGCAGGTTTCGACCCAGTCGTGAAACACAGGACCATCTCTATACCCTCACCAGGTTGCTGGAGGGTTCATGGGAGTTTGCCCACCGGTCCATATATGATGCGTTTGGTTCACATTGCCGGCAGTAAATCAGACTTGTTCCCGGTGCATGTTGGACTCTGGCAGGGCTGCCCTATGTCACCGGTCCTGTTCATTATTTATATGGGCAGGATTTCTAGGTGCAGTCTGGGGCCGGATGGAGTCCGGTTTGAGGACCACAGGATTTCGTCTCTGCTTTTTGCAGATGATGTTGTCTTGTTGGCTTCTTCAAATCAGGACCTTCAGTGTGCACTGGGAAGGTTTGCAGCCAAGTGTGAAGCAGCGGGGATAAGAATCAGCACCTCTAAGTCTGAGGCCATGGTTCTCAGCCGGAAAAGGGTGGCTTGCCCCCCTTCAGTTTGGTGGAGAGCTCCTGCCTCAAGTGGAGGAGTATAAGTATCTTGGGGACTCGTTCACGAGTGAGGGAAGGATGGAGCGGGAGATCAACAGGCAGATCGGTTTCTCTTCTGCAGTGATGCGGTCGATATACTGGTCTGTTCTGGTGAAGAAAGAGCTGAGCCACAAGGCGAAGCTCTCTATTTACCGGTTGATCTATGTTCCTACCCTCACTTATGGTCATGAGCTTTGGGTCATGACCGAAAGGACAAGATCACGGATACAAGCGGCTGAAATGAGTTTCCTCCGCAGGGTGGCTGGGTGCTCCCTTAGAGATAGGGTGAGGAGCTCGGTCTCTCGGGAGGAGCTCAGAGTACAGCCGCTGCTCCTCCACATCAAGAGGAGTCAGCTGAGGTGGCTCGGGCATCTGTTCTGGTTGCCTCCTGGACGCCTCCCTGGGGAGGTGTTCCGGGCATGTCCAACCGGGAGGAGGCCCCGGGGAAGACCTAGGACACGCTGGAGGGACTATGTCTCTCGGCTGGCCTGGGAACGCCTCAGTATTCCCCCGGAAGAGCTGGAGGAAGTTTCTGGGGAGAAGGAAGTCTGGGCATCCCTAATTATACTGCTACCCCACCACCACACGGCCCTGGATAAGCGGTAGAAGTCCCCCTCAGTCCTCAAGCTTCAATCTAGAGAGTTTATCTGTTTTTAGATCTTCACGTGTTCTTTAGATCTTCACATGTTCTTTAGAATCTTGGCATCTTTATTGATCAGCACTTAAAATTTGACAAACACATCTCGTCCGTTATTGGGCCTAGCTTCTACCAACTGCGGATTCTCTCCAAAATTAAACACTTTCTTACCCCTAAGACCTTAGAAATGGCTGTTCATGCATTTATAACCTCTCGCTTAGATTACTGTAACTCATTGCGGTATATCTAAAACTCAGATTACGCGTCTCCAGCTCATTCAAAATGCTGCTACCAGATTTCTCTCTAGTCTTCGCAAACATGAACACCACTCCCATTCTCAAATCTCTACACTGGCTGCCGATTTCTCAGAGAATAGATTTTAAGATTTTACTTTTTGTCTATAAGTCTCTCCATAATACCACTCCTCTCTACCTATCTGAACTTCTTCATCCCTACTTTCCTATTAGAAGTCTTCGTTCATCTGACCAGGCTTTGTTGGTTGTACCTCGTGTATTGCTCAAGCGTAGAGGAGAGCGTGCCTTTTCTGTGGCCGGTCCTAAATTATGGAACTCCCTGGCACTAGAGATTAGGATTGCACCCACCATTTCTAGTTTTAAGTCCATGCTAAAGACTCAATTATTTTCTGTAGCTTTTTCATGATTGCCTAGGGTTTTATGTCTGTTATATCTTATGGTTTTAAACTGTTTTTTTTTTTTTTAAATATCCCTGTTATCTTATGGTTTATATCTATATTACTTTCTTTTAAATTGGTTATTTTATTTTATTTTAAATAATTCTCATTTTATTTTCTTGAACTATCTGATTGTGTATTTTTTAAGTGTATCTGAAATGTCAAACGCACTGTGAAGCACTTTGGTAAGCCGTGTGGCTGTTTGTAAATGTGCTATATAAATAAACTTGAACTTGAACTTGTCTTCAGGAAACGCTCTGTGTATGTGTGTCAATTGTTTGTCCGGTCTGTCTAGTACAGGGAGAGAAAAAATATATTTTAGGGAAAGCTAGGAGAGAAAACAATAATGTGTTGCAAACTAAGCATTTTTAGGAGAGCATCCGTGCCCCCGCTCTATCACAGGGGATGACACACACTCTCTTTGCGTTGTTTGTTTGGGAGAGGCGCATGCCCGGTCGGCTCTCAAGGGAGCCGACTGCATGCAATGTTGGGGATTCCCTCTGCGTACTCTCCGATCCCACCTGGCTGTAATTCTCAGCTTCGGCTGCGCCTCATTGTATGGGTCCCACGTCCGCCAAGGCGCGTGGCGGCTTCGATCACGGGGTTCGCAGGTTGAGATAGCGGATATGGAGCAAGAGACGGGCTTTTCCCTTTCTCTTTCCCTCTCCCCTAACTCTGTTCGCTCAATTTCGGTTTCGGGAGCTCACGCTGTGATTTCACCCAACCCGGAAGAGAGCATGTTGCTTCTGCGTCGGGCTCTGAGGAGCTCGATGTGGGCAGGGAAGGGCTTCCCCCTTTAAACAGCAGGCTGCGTGCATTGTGAGGGATTCCCTCTGCGCTCGCCCTGGCTGTATTTTAGCTGGTTGAATTAGCGGATATGGAGCAAGAGACGGGTTTTTTCCCTTTCTCTTTCCCTCTCCCCTAACTCTGTTTCTCTCAAGGGAGCCGACTGCATGCAATGTGGGGATTCCCTATGCGTACTCTCCGATCCCACCTGGCTGTAATTCTCAGCTTCGGCTGCGCCTCATTGTATGGGTCCCACGTCCGCCAAGGCGCGTGGCGGCTTCGATCACGGGGTTCGCAGGTTGAGATAGCGGATATGGAGCAAGAGACGGGCTTTTCCCTTTCTCTTTCCCTCTCCCCTAACTCTGTTCGCTCAATTTCGGTTTTGGGAGCTCACGCTGCGATTTCACCCAACCCGGAAGAGAGCATGTTGCTTCTGCGTCAGGCTCTGAGGAGCTCGATGTGGGCGGGGAAGGGCTTCCCCCCTCTAAACAGCAGGCTGCGTGCATTGTGAGGGATTCCCTCTGCGCTCGCCTGGCTGTATTTTCGCTGGTTGAATTAGCGGATATGGAACAAGAGACGGGTTTTTCCCTTTCTCTTTCCCTCTCCCCTAACGCCGTTCGCTCGATTTCGGTTTCAGGAGCTTGCGCTGCGATTTCTCCCAACCCGGAAGTGAGCATGTGGCTTACCATGTCCCCTCTGAATAGACGACACAATCAGCTGCATTCGTGGAGCTCATTGAGGCGGTGACACACTCTATGTCTAAGCTGAAGTAAGATTGGCCTGAAGAGGAAGTAAGTGTCGTCCGTTATAAGCTAGATGACCGCTTTCTGACTTCAGGCCGCAGGCCACCTTCACCTGGGCGGCTGTTGTATCTCCCAGACCTCCATGCCGAGGTATCAAGGTCTTGAAGAATTTCATTTTCAGCGCGTATTTTTTTTCTCCTGCCATGTCGGAATAATCAGCCATTATAGGGCTTGAAATCTATGGTATGGGGTGATGCCTGGGATTGAGGAGACCTTTCTCTCACCTACATCGCCTGCACCGAGGAAACCTTCCTTCAGGTGGTATCTGAGCTCCACCGAGCCACTGACTTTGCGCTCCTTGCCACAAAGCAGACGGCCTGCTCCATAGGTCGTGCAATGGCTGCACTGGTTGCCACAGAGAGGCACCTGTGGCTCAATTTGACTAATATTAAAGATGAGGATATGTTCTCTCTCCTGAACACCTCGGTGTCACCTTGGGGCTTGTTCGGTGATGCAGTGTGAGTACTGTCATCAACAGGCACAAGGAGGTAAAATGCCAGTCAGCGACGTTCAGGCTCCCCTACTGCCTGCCCCGCCTCCTCCGGCATTTCAGGGAGCAGTGGGGTCTGTGCCTGCTCCTCTTCCTTGCATGGATCTCCCTGGGTTGGCACCTGCCAGTTGGCACCTGCCAGTTGGCACCTGCCAGTTGGCACCTGCCAGTTGGCACCTGCCAGTTGGCACCTGCCAGTGCGAGATTGACACCACTATCACACAGCCAGGCAGCATGGAAACTTCTGCCAGGGGTGTCTCAGTGGGTCCTGGATACCATAGGAAAAGGCTACAGGATCCAGTTCTCCTCCCGACCTACATGCTTCCAGGGTGTGCTGCACACGATTGTTGGCAGACACCAGGGGGTGTTCCTCCAAGAGGAACTCTCTCACTCCTGAGGAAAGGGGCCATAGAGCGTGTTCCCCTCCTTGAGCGGGACTTCAGCTTTACAGCCGATATTTCATTGCTCCTAAGAGGGACGGGGGCTGTGTCCGATTTCGGACCTGTGGGCTCTGAACTGTACTCTGAAGACTTACAGGTTCAAGATGCTCACGCTCAAGGTTATCGCGTCCCAGATCAGGTCCAAAGACTGATTTGTGACGATCAACCTTGAGGATGCTTATTTTCACATAGGCATTCTGCCAGAGCACAGGAAGTTCCTCAGGTTCACTTTTGGGGGAGAAGTGTACCGGTATTGTGTTTTTCCTTTTGGACTAGCCCTTTCACCATGCACGTTTACACAGTGCATGGACACTGCGCTGGCACCATTGTGTCTTTAGGGCATCCGTGTACTGAATTACCTGGATGACTGGATCATTCTTGCCCAGTCGAAAGCTAGGGTGGCCAGTTATGCTGTTCTTGCCCATGTGACGTCCCTAGGCCTCGGGTTGGACCCAGAAAAGGGTGTGCGGGCACTTCTGTCTCCCGATCGGGTGGCTTCCAGCTTGTCCGCGGTGAAAGCTATTTGGCTAGGCCGAGGCCTCTCTGTCGCCAAGGCACAGAGGGTGCCCAGCCATGTGTCAGCAGCAGCCAACGTTATCCTTTTGGTTTTGCTCCACATGAGGCCATTCCATCTCTGGCTCAGGGGTGCAGGCTTTCATCCTCGCAGTCATCCCCTCAGGGTTATAAGGTTTACACGCTGTGGGCTTCATACCCTTCTTTTGTGGAAAAGACCCCGGTTTCTGGCCTTGGGTCCCACTCTAGGGGAGTGTCACCATCGCTGAACTCTTTAGACAGACACCACGCCTTCGGGCTGGGGAGCAGCCTAGGATGGCCGTCCTGCCCAGGGTTTATGGGAGGGGCCCTATCTCTCATGGCACATAAACTGCCAAGAGACGAGGGCTGTGTTTCTAACACTTTCTTCCATGCCTCAGGGGCTGCCATGTCTTAGTACGGACAGACAGCACTGCGTTGGTTCCCCATATCAATCATCAGGGCGGTCTGTATTTGTCCCCCGTTTTAGGTTGGCACAGCAGATTCTGTGCTGGGCAGAGACCAGATTCTTTTCGCAGAGAGCGATGTTCATCCCAGGGCATGTAAATAGGCAGACTTCCTGTCGAGGCAGGTGCTGAGGCCCGGGGAGTGGCGTAGATGCCATAAATGTCTCCACCCCCACGGGATGGAGCGACATTGGTGTGGATGTGGCTGAGGCTCCATCGGTGTGCCTTGCCCTGGTAGCTCTGCTCCCGCAAGCCCTAGCCAGAGTGCACCACGACCGGGTCAACTTACTCCTAGTTGTCCCTCGTTGGCCCTCTTGAGTTGGTTCACGGTCCTCCCTCCTGAACGGCACTCCATGGAGGTTTCTGTCAGGGAAGATCTCCTCTCTCGGGTGCAGGGGGCAAGCCTACACCCCCACCGCGAGATATGGAAGCTTCGGGTCTGGGCCTTGAGGGGGACCAGTTCCTAGAGGCGGGCCTCTCATCTGAGGTGACCAAAACTCTACTGAATGCTAGGGCTACCTCCACGAGGAAGCTATATGCTCTGAAGTGGAGGCTTTTTCACCTCTGGTGTTATGAACACTGTCAGAATCCAGTTCACTGCCTGGTTGTTACAGTTCTGGAGTTCCTGCAGTCTCTCTTTTCTCGGGGCTTGTCACCATCTACTTTAAAGGTGTACATGGCTGCCATTGCTGCCAACCACGAACCTGTCCTCGGGGTCTCCTTGGGTAGGCACTATCTGGTCTCTCACTTCTTGCGTGGTGTCAGGCGGCTGAGGCCTTCCTGCAGACCACGCCTTTTCTCTTGGGACCTTTCTGTGGTCCTGGAGGGTCTGCTGGAAGCCCCCTTTGAGCCCATGGAGTCAGCCTCTGAGGAGTTTCTGACCCTGAAGTTGGTTCTGCTACTAGCCTTGGCCTCTTTTCTGCACCCCGGGGCAGGATATGTCCCTATGGTGCCCAGGATGGCTGGCTGTCCAGTCATACTGTGGGCCCATGAGTTGGCGGAACAGGAGAGGCTGCATTTGCTTTGCCCTCTAAGGGCCTTGAGGACTTATGTCCACCGCTCTAGCTTGTGGAATAACGAATTTGGCTGGAATAAGGGGGCGTACTGGGTAGTGGAGGCCATTAGCTCAGGCCTATGGGGTGTGCGGTCTTGCCTCGCCTCTCGGCATCAGGGCTAACTCTGCTAGGGGTATTGCCTCATCCAGTGCCTTGGCCAGTGGTGTTCCCTTTGAAGATATTTGTGTTGCGGCAGGTTGGTCCTCTCCGCACACCTTTATCTGGTTCTATAACCTAGTCTTGGACCCCACTCCAGGGTCCCAGGTCCTGCAGGGCCTTTGATGGTCTGTTCCCAGTCTGCTCGTACTCTCTCACGGCCTCTGGCACAGTCATCGACTGGTGCTTGGCGATGTGTGTATTGGCATTCCCATAGCGTCAGCACTGAAGCAGCGTTGAGTTCCCTTGAAAGGGAACTACACCAGGTGTAGCAAGAGATGCTGCTTCGCTGGCCACGCCCCGGGCATCCTCTCACGCTTCCTTCAGACAAATAGAAGCTGGAGTAGTGTGACATAGATGCCCTTATATGGACTTGCTGGTGCGTAATCACTCCGTCACGTGTCCTTCCTGAGCCATTAAAATGGCATGTGTGCACACAGAGCTTCAGACACAACTTCCTCACAGAAGAGTTCCCATAGCATCAGCACTGACGCAGCATCTCGTTCCCTTCTCAGGGAACCGGGTTTCATACGTAACCTGGTGTAGTTTGTAATCAATTCTAAACTTAACAGGTAGCAAGTGTAGCGATGATAAAATTGGGGTTATATGGTCATACTTCCTTGTCCTAGTGAGAACTCTGGCAGCTGCATTTTGTAATAAATGTAACCTATTTATTAAAGATGCAGGACAACCACCTAGTAATGCATTACAATAGTCCAGTCTATAGGTCATGTATGCATGAACTAGCTTCTCAGCATCAGAGACAGACAGGATGTTTCTCAGCTTGGCAATATTTTTAATTTAGCTAATAGCTAGCCTCTATTTCTAAGTTGCTAAGTTGCTGTCTAATATAACACCCAGGTCTTTCACTGTCAAGCTACTAATAACAGTACATCCCTCTAAATGGAAGTTAAATTGTGAGAGTTTCTGTGTACTGGTTTTTGGACCTATAAGTAGTATTTCTGTCTTATTGTAGTTTAACAACAGAAAATTGCAGTTCATCCAGTCATTTAAGGCATTGAGTTAATTTGGACACTGTGGCTATTTCATCTGGTTTTGAAAGAGATATATAACGGTGTGTCGTCAGCATAACAAGGGAAACTAACCCATGTCTTCTAACGATGTTCCCTAATGGAAGCATGTATATCAAGAAAAGCAGTGGTCCTAGAACTGATCCTTGAGGAACCCCATAATTAACTGGCAATGAACTGGAGGATTCACCATTTAATTCTACAAAATGGTATCGATCAGACAGGTAGGATCTAAACCAACTTAAAGCCTGTCCATGAATACCTGTGTAATTTTGTAAGCGATCTAGAAGAATGTTGTGGTCTATAGTGTTGAATGCAGCACTAAGTTCAAGTAGAACTAATAGGGACCTACAGTCTTGGTCCGAAGCTAAGAACAAGTCATTTGTAACTTTAACAAGTGCTGTTTCTGTGCTGTGGTGGGGCCTGAAACCTGACTGAAACTCTTCAAGGATGTTGTTCTCCTGTAAGAAGGAGCTCAGTTGAACAGACACAACCTTTTCAAGTATTTTAGACAGAAACGGTGTGAAATAGGTCTGTAATTTGATAGTTCATTTGGATCGACGTTAGGTTTTTTGAGTGGCCTAATAACTGCCAACTTAAAAGACTTCGGGACGTAACCTAAAGATAACGAGGAGTTAATGATATTAAGAAGAGGCTCACCAGCTTTATGTAACACTTCTTTCAATAATTTAGTTGGAATGTGGTCTAGTGAACCTGTTGTTGATTTAGCTGTAGTAATAAGTTTATCTAACTCTTCCTGTCCTGTACTTGTAAAGCTCTGTAAAGCCTTAGGTGAGATTGTGTCACTAGTTGGTCTTATATGTTGAGTGTCACCTATTTTATTCCTGATACTTTAGATTTTATCAGTGAATAATCTCATAAAATCCTCACTACTGAACTGTGATGGAATAGTGTGTTCAGATTTCTGTTTTTTTCTTAATCTAGCCACTGTGCTAAATAAAACCCTGGGATTGTTCTGGTTATTTTCTATGAGTTTGCTCAGGTGCTCAGCTTTTAGTGCCTGTCTATAGCTGGACATACTGTCCTTATACGCAATTCTAAAAGCCTCTAATTTAGTTGTTCTCCATTTTCATTCGAGGTTACAGGTCTCTCTCTTGAGGGTATAACTATTATACCACGGTGCAAGTGTTTTATCTCTAACCTTCTGTAATCTGACTGGGGCAACAGTGTCTAATGTGTTATTGAATATAGTGTCTATGCTGTTAGTCATTACATCTAGATCGTTTGTGTTTAAGGGTACAGTAAGAAGTCCAGACAGATCAGGCAGGTTATTTGTGAATCTGTCTTTAATAGTCGGAATAATAGTTCTACCGAGTCGATAACGTGGAGAGACACAGTTAGTCTGTTCTACGAGTAGTGTGTACATTATGAGGTAATGGTTTGTGATGTCATCACTTTGAGTAATGATATCTATATGAGTGACAATTATCAAGAAGTTTAAATCCAATAGTGTTATTTGTGCCGATTGTTTTAGGCTATATACATCTAGTAAAATCCAAACGTAATTCAAAATGTATTTAAAAAATAAATAAATAAATAAATAATCAGCGCTGCCTTACAGTCACATTGTCCACAACGGGAGCACAGGAGGAGTTGGCGCGACTACATGAGATACAGAATAGCATGAAATACCCTTTTATTAGAGAACTGCAGAACAGTGGAAAAAAGAAATATTTTCCTCAATGTACATATATCATAAAATGTCAAAGTCTGCAAATACAGTCATGAAGCACAATCGCTACTCATCATCGGTCCTAACTATTACGGTGTACATTACAAAACCGTCATGAAGAAGCATGTGTTCACTATAACATTTTTGTCTTACATTTTAGCCTACAAATTAATTCTGTGATTTTGTCAAGGTGTTAATGCTCAGTCTAATTGCTAGAAACATATCAATCCTCCATTGACCCGGGTATGTAATGTTTCATGATGGCACTGCTGGCACTGTTGGAGGATTACGCCAATGGCAGAATAAGGAGAGATTTCCTGGCCCGTGATGATGACTGGATAATAAGCTGATTTAGATTCTCTGGAGCTGTGCTCTTGGACCTGTATGCTGAATTGGGTCTATGCCATGCCATCCCATGCCATCCCATGTCCAAATACAAGTCATCACCACTCTGGGGTTCTTGGCAGCCGGCTGTTTCCAGCGGGAAACAGTGGGAATTGGCAGACAGGTAAATTATTTATATAAAAAAAGTAACTGTCAACTTTGTCTCTAAGACCTTTTTGTATATGAAATAATTCTATTGGAATCTATCATCTCACCCTATAGGTCGTATATCACAGCCGTCCCTGAGTGCCATCTGTCGTTTTGAATGGTATACTTAATATGGGTAGTCGATACATTAGGTTCCCCTACACTGTGTGAGAACAGGCCAAAATGAAAATGCAATTTGCAGCAATGTCTGGTTTCCCAAATATAATTGACGCAATTCACTGCACTCATGTTGCTATAAGGGCACCATCTGAAAATTAATTTATGTTAATAGATAGCATGTGCATTCTATTAATGTGCAAATCATATGTGACTCCAACATGACCCTCACAAACATTGTGGCACGCTGGCCTGGTTCAACACATGATTCCATTATCTTGACACATATAACAGTGTGGGGAACAGACTAAATGCAGGTGCAGTACGTGATGGCTTGGTGAGTTTAACAATATTAAAAAGTAGAAACTGCAACAATTTTGTTTTCAATATAATTATAACAATGTTGCTTTGAATATAATTATAACCTGCAGGCGACACTGGCTACCCCTGAGACGCTGGCTCCTCACCCCATTTTTAAACCCGCAGAGTGCAGAGGAAACTCATTATGACAAGGTCCACTCTCGTGCCCACGTGTGCATGCTCTGGATGCCTCGGATAGCAGACTTTTATATCATCCTGCAAAAGTGTGCAAGATTGTCAGGGTGTGTGGTGTTTTGCTCAATATTGCACTGAGGAACGGTATTCCTCTCCCTCCTGATCTCCCTCTACCCCAGCATTACAACCCCGAGCCACATGCATGTCATGCAGCCTTTGTAAAGAAAGACAAAACCCAAGGTTCATGTTTTAACTGCATCTTTTAATGATTGTGCAATTTCTTGCATCACTTCTCTCATCTGCCGTAGCTCATCTGCAACCCTGTTAAAAAGCCTTTATTGTCTCTCACTGTAACTTCAGGACTGTGTCAGTGAGTACCCGACCACTTTTGGACGTGCCAGACACAGAAGGGGCACTGCTTTGAGGCCGACGCTGTGCATCTGCATCTGAGAACCCCTCACCCTGAACCTCCTGTTCACCCACAGCTTCAGACTCCGGAAGGACTGGAGGACAAACAATTGGCAACATTTATCCATTTTTCCAACAGCGCCGACTGACCAGTGTAAATACTCAATGTTCAAACAATATTTTGTATGTCAGTGTCTCCCTCCTTTTCTGACACAATATCACACACGCTGAACTCCCCAATTACAGCCGCCATTTTGCTGTCCACTGATGTGAGATCAGCTGTACTTGGGCCCCCACCAGTTGCAGCCACGCTCTGGCGGTGGGACAGTTTTCTCTTTGCCTTCACCTTGAATGAATGAGAATCTTTATTTCACATATATTGCATACTGTAAGCACATCTAAATAAAACTTTTTGAAAATTAATATTGCTATTTATATATAGCCTAATAAAACACAAATGTAATATGTTAGTAAAAAATTTGTATACCTTTACGACCATTTTTTCTTTAATTCTGCAACTGTCCGTTCTGTCCCACTGACACATTTGATGGCAGAAGCAATTTGCCACTCGCACTGCTTCTTTTTATTAATGACCCCACTGCTGTGGCCACCAAATAACACAGTTTTCCGAGCCTCCATCTCCCCTACAAGTGTTTCAATCTCAGTGTCTTAGAAATTAAGTTTTTTTCCTCTTTTCTCACCTGTCGCCATTATTCAGAGTAACAGAAATACACGTTTTCACTTTCTTGGATTAATTAATTGGCAGGTCGCATGCCAGTTTTCCAGGTATATATGGGATTCCACTCTAATTTACATGCCAATCAGCAATCATGAGGTGATTTGCATTGACTATTTGTGGCAGGGGTCAGCAACCTTAAAAACTCAAACTTAAAACCGTTTCCCAGAGAAAAAAACACAGGGAGCCACAAAACCCTTTTGACATCTAAAATGAAGATAATACTGTTTTTTTACCTTTATGGAAAGTATAGAAAAAAACTGTAGTGTGTTGCATTTACAAAATCAATGAACTGCTACAGAGTAAATGAAATTTTATTTCTGCAAGCAAACAAAAATATTTTGAACAGTTTGAACTAACCTTAAGAAAAAAGAGGGTTACTTTCAAATTAAATTTTCAAATTAAATTTTCAATGTCTAATTGAGTCCTCTTCTGATTCATGACCAGTGTTCTCAAGTTTTTAAGACAGGCAAGCGTGACATCTCCAAAATCAGCTGTGGGTTGCCAAACCCTGATTTATGGTTAAAAATGGGCATGTACAGGGCAGGATATGAGGCTGTTTCACGTACGCACGTCTGCGGGTGATCTGTGATTTATAAAGGGAACATTGCTTACAGGTGTGTGTATGCACAGTTTTATAAATCTGAATATTTTTTGGCGTATGCCATTTTTGGCTTTTGGGCAAATGCAGAATCCATTATGAATTCTATATTGTATCAGATGGTGCTTGAGGAACATTTAATACCATCTGTGAAAAAACTGAAGCTAAAGCAGAATTGGACCTTGAAACATGACAATGTCCTAAAACATACCAGTAAATCCACCAAGGACTCGCTGATCAGAAATGGCCAAGCCAAAGCCCAGATCTAACATCAGAAATCGACATGTTCACTTTTTTTAATACATAACTGAATATTTAATGGGGTGTCTTGTGTGACCAACTTGTGTGTGTGTGTGTGTGTGTAGCAGATTGTCAAACTGCAGGTGAAGTCTGATGGCAGTGTGTTAGATCCTACTGTACAGTCATCTATTTTAGAGCAGGTGAGTCTCAGGACTCTACAATTTTAAAACATTGTTGTAAACCTTTTCCAGAGAAGACCAGGAGACTTGGATATCCTTGTGCAGTAGTCTTTATTGTAGATACACGAAGAAACGAGTCTGCAAGTCAGAGCGTACTGGCACGGGCACTGCAGTCATCAAGTCTGACTTAAAGTTGTAATACATTGTAAATATACACATTTTAGGGGGCAGTCCCATCAGATAGAGACAAAACACTCAGGTGACAATCAAAGCATGAAAGGATTCAACAGCCCCCACACCAGATCCTGGAATTTAACCCTTAATCCCATTAACATAAGAGTCTTTCTCAGACCCCTTCATTAACATAGAAACGAGTTCACCTCTAATGCATGGCATTCCTTCTTGATTGAGACCTTGAATTAAATGGCCACCTTAAACAATGGGACAAATGGCACAAAGAGACAAATGATAACCTGAGTTACCTAGCCCCTTTTTTTTCATATTAATGAGATACAGGAACCACAAGACTAATGTAAAGTTTGAATTGACCTAGCCTTGTAACTTGATTGGGCTTCTATATGATCCACAGAAATATGCTAGAACTAAAAGGAAATAAAACAATGACTTAAAATTATTTTCCCACAATTCCCACTTTGAGAGTTCTAATAACTCTCACAATAGATTTAAGTCAATAATAAAAATAAATTAAAGTCATGCTCAGTTTTCTATTTAGAAAAAATATATATCTGGCCTGAGTGCTTTAACATTGAGTTGCAGGCAAAAGAAAACTTTACGGGTAATAGTTCTTTGTTGTTCTGGAGTTCAAAGCTTCTGCAGTGCACATTGTAGCTTCATATATGATGTCCCTTTTGTCATCAGGTAAATTAAGACAGTAAGAATTGTTGTTGCCTGCCAGTCCTGAGCAGTTGTTTTGCAGATGTCCTCAGATGTCAGTGCTTTGGTGCTTCTGTTGCCTTGGTTGTTGCAGTGATTTTCAGTCCTTGTATCTGTAACACAAACACAAGAAGGCGAGCAAGAGAGAAGCAGGAGAGCAATATTTCCATACTACAGTTTTATATTTAGGATCTATGTGATTGTATAGTTTTTAGTTTCAGAATATCTGTGATCGTATAGTTTTTTTAGTTTACATTCCCTAATCTGCAGTGTTATGACACCTAAGGACCAGTTAGGTAGGGATAAGCGAATAAAAGTAGAATTCTATAAGGAAGTCTTCACCACCGGGTTGACCCCCGAGGCCTACTGCCTTCGGTTCCTCCCTGGGCTCCTTCCTCACCTGTGTGTCCTAGTCTATCCCTGCAGGTGATGGAACTACTTTACTGTGTGAGACATGAGGCCAACTTTTTCCTTTACATAGTAGCATTCTGGTAACTTCCTTCATTACTTCTCCGGTAAAATACATCCTGTTTGATCTCTCTACTTGACCTGATTCTGTTGGCATACAACACAGTGTGTGTCTGGCTCTGTGGATATACCTCTAAAAGCCGGATTCCAGGATTCTACCAGTGATTTGACAAAGGTTGAATCATTGCTGCTGGACTAATGTGACCTAAGTTATGTAACTGCTGAGCCAAATATGGCAGAATATTCTGGTGCCATATATTTTCCTCCTTTGGTCCAGCAGCCTATAAAATTCAAACCATTTCCATGCTTCATACATTGGAACATTTTGTAGAAATCTGTTAGAGAGTCTGGAGGCATAATGACACTGGTTGTTGACATTCTAGTACCCACTTGCACTGCACTGTATGAACAGGTTTTTTTAGAAGCTACGTCTACAAGAGCTGGGAGATGACTAGAAGCCCAATCAACTTACAAGGCTAGTTCAATTCAAACATTAGTCTTGTGGTTCCTGTATCTCATTAATATGAAAAAAAAGGGGCAAGGTAACTCAGGTTATCATTTGTCTCTTTGTGCCATTTGTCCCATTGTTTAAAGTGGCCATTTGATTCGGGGTCTGAGAAAGACTCTTATGTTAAAGGGATTAAGGGTGAAATTCCAGGATCTGGTGTGGGGGCTGTTGAATCCTTTCATGCTTTGATTGTCACCTGAGTGTTTTGTCTCTATCTGATGGGACTGCCCCCTAAAATGTGTATATTTACAATGTATTACAACTTTAAGTCAGACTTGATGACTACACTGCCCGTGCCAGTACGCTCTGACTTGCAGACTCGTTTCATCGTGTATCTACAATAAAGACTACTGCACAAGGATATCCAAGTCTCCCGGTCTTCTCTGGAAAAAGTTTACAACAGATGGTGCTGTGACCCGGATAGAGCTTCTCATCTCACTAAAATTCTTTAAAAACTTTAATTTGGTGAGTGTCATCCTATCCAAAGAACCTACAGACCAGTATACATGTGGTTATCCTCTGATTTGTCAGGGAAGTGTTAATAAACAGCTGCAGGGTTTGGTTTATCCTCTGTTTAGGCAGGGGCGGATTTTAGGCTATCCTCTGTTTAGGCAGGGAAGAATTTTTTGGTTTATCCTCTGTTTACCAGGGAAGATTTTGTGGTTTATCCTCTGTTGATCAGGGAAGAATTGTGGTTTATCCTCTGTTAATCAGGGAAGAACTTTGGTGTATCCTCTGTTTATCAGGGAAGAAATTTGAGTTACCCTCTGTTTATCAGGGAAGAGTTTTGGTTTATCCCCTGTACATCAGGGAAGAATTGTGTGTTATCATATAGAAATCAGAAACAGTTATGGGTTATTCCCTACTTTAGAGAAAATAACAGTAGATTGTCTAAAAAGAGAAATCCCATAGAATGAATGCAATTAAAAAGAATGCAAGGCTGATCCCCCACTACTGAAAAGGGTGGATTAGCTACCCCTTTGTGGACTAGTGGAGAGTTCAAATCACTGTTAGATGAGCAAATGAATGTTATTGTGACAGTGTGGGAACTCAGAGCCGGTCTCCAAGTCGACACATCACAGGGTGATCTCTTCTCTTAGGCCTTTAGTTAAATTTCACTGTTAACTCTATAATTACTACAAAAATACTGAGAAAACTCCTCAGACCTGGATGAGAATGAGCAAACTTCTTTATTATGGTCAATCAGCCAACAAATTATAATTTGCCAAATTCAAAGTAACAAATTGCCAAATTCAAAGTATCACATTGCCAAATCAAAAGTAACAAATTGCCAAATTCAAAGTATCACATTGCCAAATCAAAAGTAACAAATTGCCAAATTCAAAGTAACAAATGAAAACCCCCAAAAAGAGCATGTCATGCAAAATCAATCAAGAAAAACAAGAACTCTCGTGACGTCCTTGCAAAAATAAAAACCACCCACCTTGACCCGCGGACACGGGCACGCGCCCGCGTGCGCGCGCACGCGCCCCCACACGCACACACACACCTTCGCCCCCGAAGAACCCAAAAAAACCTCAGATATCTTCTCAATATATACCCTGGCGCTCCTAGGAGCCCAGGTGCCATATCACCTTATTTACCGAAATCAGCTCCTATGTTTTCTAAATACACTGACCCAATTTCCCCTTATTTCCCATTACCTTTCACCCATATGCCCATTTATGGATTTTCCTCCCCTTATTTTTCATGACCTCAGACTAAACACCTGGGCCTTCTTCAGTCTGCACAACAAGTTTATGAGCACCACATGCCCATATATGGATTTTCCTTCCTTTAGTTCTCAGGGCCTAGGTCTGTGGACCACTGTTTTTTTCATTCTACATAACATGTTATTGCTATGGACCAAGGTCTGAGAACCATGGTGTTCTTCATTTTCCATAACAATTTATGAGCTAAGGTCTGGGAACAATGGTATTTTCCCTTCTACATAACAAGTTGTTATTACAAATGTGCTCAGACTGACTAGGAATAACAGCCCCGAATCTGGTTGCAATCAACATCTTTGGCCTACAACATCACCTACATATGTCTTATGACAGCAATTGTAATATTTTGCAAGGCCTAATACTTGTAATATTTTGCAAGGCCTAATACTTTACTTTGGTTATAGTATTGTAAGGAATAATATTTTAATTATTTCTACTAAGATTTTTTCCAACATTCCCCCCTGTGAGACTGTAAAGTCTCACCAAACTTATGTTGCAGTGTTCTTGACTACCTTGTCATTTCCACTAACCCATATATCTATCTAATCACGACGACCTCTACCCCAACTTACAACAACTTACAACATTCCCCCACAACGAAAATAAAAAACCCATAATACATAAAACATAAACACAATAACATAATACAGAATATTACTCCCCCCAATGAAAACAAAATCCATAATACATAAAACACAACAAACACAATATCATAAAACAAAACATTACTCAATGTCCACAATTCACACATGCTCTTTCTCAGAAGGTGAGCCAGGAGTGAGCGAAAAACCCTCCAGATGCCAAATTTGAGGGAAAATTCTCACTCTGCCCGCATATATAGCGCGGCAGTGAAAGCAGTGTCACCAGGGTCACCGAAACATACAGCATAAACATACTAAAGGTATGGTAAACATAATAAACAGACAAAAAACACACAAAAACAGTTACAGGGCATAAGAAAACTAGCTGTCCCTACAACCACCACCAATAGTAATTGCGATGCATGGTTTAAATCCACTGTGGCGAGGGGGATGCGTAGGGATCTCCAAATGTTATTGTGGCGATAAGCGTGGAAAGCTCGAGTTATGGGAACAACCGCATCAGAATCACCCCCTGTCCATGAGTCCATGAAAGTGGGTGGCCCTTGCATATCCTGTAGACCTTGATGCACATCTTTGGTGTGAGATGTCCAGAGTTTATATACACAAAAGAATAACATACAGTACTGGTGTACGGCGGCCTGCCGTACATGGTGGGAAATAATATACGCATGTGCATGTCCACGTCCATATGTCAAGGTCACACAAAAGGAACGATGTACCTCATATGTGTGTACCTGCAAAAACAATCCCTTGTCCAGAGATTAATCATTCTCATGGCACGAATGAACCCACAGTCCTTCAGGGAGGACTAAATCTGCATGTGCAAGGATAAGTGACACGGGGCGTGTGTCCTCAAGCAACGTGAACCAGGTGTCAGCCGTCGGCGGGGAAGGGTATGTTAGCCAGGTGCAATGTGGTGATACACCCAGGTCGAAGTCCCCCCAGATGAAGTCAGACAGGTCTACCTCGTTGTCCAGTTGGATGCACGTGTAGCAGTAACCGGGGGCGTCGAGGCGACAAGCGACACTCCGTGAGCTCGCCTCTAACCGGGCACAAGTGCGGGGTCACTGGACTTGTCTCTCCATGGGTTCGACATAGCCTGCAACAAAGCCTTACAGACAACAGAGAGACAGGCAATAGACCAGTAGACACAAGATACCAACACCCATTACGTAAGCATATGTACAGAAAGGTTTGTGTGTAGTCAGTCTGGAGTCAGTCACAATTAAGGCATTAAGGCCATCACCAGTAATATACGCGCAACCAGTTCCAGTCCGAATCACTATTGTTCTCATCCAGCAGTGGGAAGGAGTCTGGATCCAATTAAACCAACATACACTGATCCTCTTGACTTAATACATAGTGGAAACTTCTAGTTAGGCCGCATCTGAACAGTCATATCTGTAGGGATTGGCGCGGCTACCGGCTGATACGCACAGGATCTACTTATGTTGCCCATCCATTTCGGCCCATGTGTTCTGGCTGCCGAACCCAGCAGGCAAAGTGCAGGACATAGATATGTATCATTATATGGAGATTTATCACACTCGTCCTAAATATTCCACCTTTCTCTGGCAGAATTGTAGCTTCTCTTTACTAAACTTGTGCCCGTTGTTTGCTAGGGCCTTCAGTACTGTTATTGAATCCTGTACACATTGCTCTTTCGATTGGCTACAAATCAGTAAGTCAGGCTCTCCATTTGTAAATTCACCAGATCTCTGGTCAGTACTTGGTTGAATATCGATGGATTTTCACAATATCCTTGTTGCTCTTAACATGTGAATGCAAACAAGTGCTGAGAGTCAGGGTGCAATGGGACACTAAAAAATGCTTAACACAGATCAATTACTGTATACCATTTTGTTCCCTCTGGAATATTTGATAACAACATTTGTGGATCCGGGGCCATTGGGGTCTCTGCCACCACTATCTGATTGACTGGTCTCAAATCGTGGACCAATCTCCATTTATCTGAATTTTGGCTTTCTGATCGGACAAAATCGGAGTGTTGCACTGACTTTTTGTGGGGATTAAAACTCCTGCTTCTAATAACCCTTTAATAGTTGGCCCTATCCCTTCTTCCACTTCTTTGGATAATTGATACTGTCTCCGATAAAGTAATAGTACATTGGGTCTAACCTGTATTTTTGCTAATCCTGCTGACTTAACTAGTCCTACATCTGTTACATGTTTAGTCCACAGTTACTCTGGGACTTGACTTAGTGCTTTGTCCACTTCTTTCTCTGTTGACTCTTCCTTATCTGCCATCTGTGGCATCTGTATCTCTACTTCTACTCTTACTAGAATTTATGTTTGTTCACTGACTTACTAACATGGTTGTGTATGATTACATGATAACATGATTGTCCCCTAATCTATCCTTAAAATCTCCATCTTCTGACATATGTACTCTAGGGTCTTTAGTCATGTTACTCACTACCCTTTCTGCCTCTTTTATCTTAGGCCCTAAATCTTTGGATTCAAAAACCTCGCCCGATCATCAGGGAGATGTGGGAGACTGCATCTCCAACTTGATACCATTCTTGAATCTGTTCAGAGAGTTCAGCATATGTAGCTACTCCTTGCTGTCCAATTATCATGCTGTGCGTGCTGATGTGATATTTTCTTCCTTCTAGTCGTTCTTATCATTATGATGCATATTCTTCATCTTTTCCCCCTTCATCATATTTCAGGGTACAATGCCAATTGCCTCACGGCAATCTGGTCGTATGTAGTTTAGCCATGGTTTCCATACTGAGTATTCTTGCCATATTTTTTGATGTATCTTTGTCCTTGACTTCCATCCAATATACTTTGTCCAGTTCTGTCATTTCCTTTTCTTGGCTTACTACTAGGTATTGTCGAGCTAACATTTCTGGGAGTGTTATCCACACTCCTGATGGCCCACAGTGTATTTTGGCTCTTAATTTGCAGAGCACATCTCCCCCAAGTAGATTGGTTGGAGTGTCTGGGAAATATAGTAAATATTTTTTTTTTTCCAATGCTTGCAAGTATTGCTCCTGTGTCACTCAGGAATGGGGCCTGTACTTCATTTCCAATTCCCACCATAATTGTTGGTTCTTGTGCAGGATGCAGTGAGGTGGTACACTGCACCAGCTCCACCTCTGGCTTCTCTGGACCTCTTCACAGTCCTCCTGGTGCTGGGCCCAATGGGCTCCCTCCTAGCGGTGCTGGGGCTTGTCCCTGAAATCCTGGGCCTGGGCAATGGCCTGCCCAATTTCCAGCTCCTTGTGGTTTTGCTGCGAGTGCATGCTGCATTCCTGACTGCCCTGCTCCTTGTTAAAACATTGGAGCAGGCATCTGTTGTCTTCCTTGGCTTCCCATGTGCACAGCGCAATCTTTGTCATATCTATCTTCCCAGGAAAAGCATCACACAAAAAGCCTTATGCTTCATGTAATTCCATTATGAAGTCAGAGTACGTGGCATTTCTCCCATTCTCATGATCTGGGAATCTGGGTGTCTCATGCACAGATTTTCATCCGGCCTTTCATACCTAATCCGCTCCTTCATACTTTGCGTGGGCAGCTTTTCCGCATGCAGAGCATGTTGTATGATGAGGCTCAGCTTTCCAGTTTCCCACGTGATGCATAGGTTTTTCACCTTGTCAGATACTTCCGGAATCAGTCCATTCATGAAACTGTTTCTCGAGTGTGCCTCGTACTCCGTCACTTCCCCCTCACTCATATCCTGCTGGGGGAATGAGGCCACTGTGCGCGTTATTGTGTATTTATAGTGTACTGTATGTCAGTGAGGCGATGGAAATATTGCGCAACTGTCTCGCTGTCCTTTTGTTCCTCGACCTCAGCCTGGTCCCCAGTCATGCTGTTGAGGTGCATACTCATGGGATAACTCGTTGGGTATTGCATCATAGTTGGAGGCAGTGGCTGTGTCATCAACACTTGTGGTACTCCTCCATTTTGAGGTGGCACAGCCTGAGCAGCGGTTGGAACCACCATGACTGCCGCCTGTTTTGAGGCATAGAATTTATCTTCCTTCTTCTTCTTTTCATGGCTTTCTTGTTTATTTCTTGCTAGTTCTCCCAGCTGCGCCTTGTGCAATTGCATTACTAAATCTTCTGCATCCTTCTTTGCCTCTCTCCTCCTCTTTCTGTGTAACTCTGTTCTCTTTCCAGTTGGTCTTGGACTTCCTCAGGGAGTGCCCTTTTTAACATGAGTTTAAACAGTGTCTCACTTGCGGGTGTCTCATCCCATGCTGCTCCCATCTCCTCTCTCCAGGACTCCTGGAGTTTCAGTATGAACTCGGCAACCCCTTCTTCCAGCTTTATTTTTCCACTTTTCCTGGGTCTGCCTTGGTTGGGTAGGCCGTCCTTAACTGATCCTACGGGTCATTCCTGTATGGGCCGAAGGTTATTCCATCTCCCCTTGGATCATCTGCCTCTCTTCCTAATCCAGCAAGGTGGAGTAGTTCCATCATTTTTGCTTTTCCTATGGTCTGGCATAGGATTGCCTTCAGATCTCCCAGAGCCAAACTTTGTCCGGGTCGTTTGTTCCTTGAACTTTGTGATCCACCTTTGTGCTCCTTCACACACACTTGGCAGTCTTTTTACCAATCAAGTCACATCCATAAATGTCTATGGCACATAATGCATTTGCTTTCCTTTAACTATCAGGGGGAGCTGTGTTGCTCTCGGTGCTTCTGTCTCCTCCTCTTCTTCACTGGAGCTCTCACTTTCGGGGGTCACCTGCTGCGTCTCCCCACCTTTGCCTCTTCCCATCTGGGATCGGGTCTGCATGTGTCTGTTTCTTTGGATGTCGCCCCATTTTTGTTTGTCTGACTTCTTCCGTGTCTTCCTTGTTCTTTGGAGAATTTTAAATTGTTTCTTCGCTCGTTTCTGTTCCTCCTCCAAGTATTTATATTCAAACTCCAATTCCTCCACCTTCATCTCCAGTCGTGATGCTTGACATCGAAACTCCTCCATCGTCACATCTGCTTTCTGGCTTCGTTCCAGAGCTTCCTTTATTGCTCTTTCCTGCTGTTTCCAAGGGGGTCAGCTGCACTTCTTCTTCCAGTCTCACTCTTACTCCTCTCATATCGTGTTGGGGCTCCACATCAACTGGGGCCGCCCTTGGGCTTATGTCGTCATCGCTCACCATTTCCATTGGGGTGAGAGACTTCTGGTCACTCCGTCCTTTTATTCTCTCGCCGGGCATCTCTGTACCTTTTTATTTCCATTGGATGATAAATTCCCATCTGCCTTGGTCTGTTGTTTCTTTTCTTGCTCCTCCTGGACCGCTATGAGGGTCCTTTTTGTCGCACAGTCGTTTGGTTTGCTTAGGGACCCCTGGGCTTAGCTGAGGTTCTTATGATGTTCCATGTTCCATCTGCCCAGGCTTTATTGATCCTCTCCTTCCCGGCTGGCAGACATCTTCCATTCGTGGCTTAATGTATTCTCTTGCCCAGGGAGTCGGTGTGCTGTGTCTTTCTAAACCTGTGTATTCAGTCAACCACTCCATATTACGCTCCTCTGCTTGTTGCCTCGATAAGTGGGAGTGACCTTCCTCCCATCGGGCATTAGCTTTCTCCACCTCCCTGTCCCAGTACAGGCGTCGGTATTCATCATCTTCCAGCACTTCCTCTCTTCCTCCTGTAGCCCCTTCTGGGCATTCTGGGTATTTTCTTTCTTCTCCTCTGCTGCCGCCCTTTACCATGGGAGGGCAGTCCTCTTGCTCTCCCTTGGGACGTTCTTTTTCTGCTGACGTCTGCCGGATTACTCCTCTGACTTGCCCTTCTATAATCTCCAGTTCTATTTCTTGTGTTGATGGATCCCGTTGTACTCGGATCTGTAATGTCTGTAATGTTCGTTATAAGATGGGGGTTGCAGCTGCTCCTCACATTCACCTGAGGGTGGGGCTGTAGCCTACTCTTACTCCTGTTCTTTACTCTGTTCTGCTTTTAGCTTCTTTAACCCTGTAAAGCCCACCGTTGCAGAATTACAACACCACCTTGTTTATTTGTCCAGTCACTTGGCCATGAACTCACCCTACCTGCAAATTTATTTATGTATTTATTTTTTTCCATGACTGGTTTTGTCAAGATCCGTATAAAATTCCTCAAAAAAAATTTTTTTTCTGTGTTCATTACAATGTCTAGAACACATACATATTTAGTTAATTTGGAAAACTAGAGCTTATGTCCATGCTGTAATTCTACAACTTTGGGCCAAAGTGGTAGTCAAAATAGCCTGTGTACCTTATGCCTTACATAAAGACACTGCACTTCTTACATCATCCCAAATCGAAATTTAAACTGTAAGATGATTCATTGTAATTCATTTCTAAATGTGCTTTTCTGTTAAATTTATACTTATTTTCAATTAGACCATAATTACAGGGACAGGTGCAAATGGATATGCTGGATAATATGTAGATTTCTCTTTCAGTTAGTCTATTCTTCCAGTTTACTGTAATAGTGGATACACAAACACACTGTGTAGCAAGTGCAATGTTCGCCTGTGCTTTTCAGTAGAAAAGAGCTGTCTTAGGGCCTATCACTGCAACCAATCACAGACCAACCACACCAAAAGTGACAGAACAAAAACAAAAGCAAAACAGAAACAAAAGCTCTCCTAAATATTTTCTTCTCAATACCCATATCAATAAATGCCCATTCATACATCATATGATTATGCACAGTAAGCAATCAACCCTGCAAATGAATGCCTAAATGCTCTGTATATCTGATCAGACAAAGTAAGTACAAATACAGAAATTCTGCTCCTAGCAGAGCCCAACATTGCAATATTACAACATTTTCCTAAAAACTTACTAAAATGTAAAAAATTTAAACAAAAAATATTTCTCATGCTTTTTACTTCTCCCAGCATTTTATACTTACTCTCATCTTCCTGCATTTTACCTCATCAAACGTCCCTCCTTCAGGCCACTGCAATTCTCCTTTTGTCCGGTCTTGCCATTTTTTCCATGTACTGTACTTCTTAATTTCTTTTTCAGCCATCTTGTGCTTTATTATTACAATTGCAGCTGGAGTAATTAAGTTCTTTTACCTTTCTCCATCATGCACCCTTGTCTCGCCCTTGTGGCACTGTCACGTGGTTCTGTAATTATTGCAGTTGAACGTTTATTCTTTTTCTGGAAAACGTGGTTGTGCAGGATTCCTTCTAGTATAGTTCTCAAGAAAGACAAGGCAGATATCAAGATCAGAGTATAAGTCCAATAAGTAACTTCAATTAAAATGAAAATTAAATTAAAATTGATTAAAATCAATCAACTGCACATTCAAATAATTACATACTCAACCAAGTATTGACCTATTCAATTAATTAACTCACTAATAAATCAAATAAAATCAAATAAACAATCAATCAAATAAACTACCAGTTAAATCACTGTTAAATCACTTAGATAAATAATCAAAACAAATTGTTAAGTTGTAAAAATTAAATTGTTGTTACATTGTCAAAAAGGAAAAAATACAAATAAAAAATAAAAGTGAAAAGAACAAATCAATTAAATTGTTGTTAACTTGTTGGTAATTGTCTCATCTAACGACCCACTTATAACATAATATAACTCTACACGGTTAGATAATGCTCCAAGTTTTCAGCTTCTAAAACCTCTAACACTCAGAAAAGAGAGAAAGAAAAAACAACGATCTCATTGGAACCAAAACAATCTCTGTGTGTGTGCGTGTGTGTTACAAATGTCAAGGTGATTCTAGGCCTTACTGGCACAGAGTTACAGAAGCTAAAATGGAGGGTTTCTTTTACTGAAACAAAAACACTACATTAGGTTTTTATATGTCTTAATGTAATTATAAATCATATTGTAGTTTATGTCTAGTCCTGTTATGAATTAAAAACAGATTTGTATGTATGAATATGCATATGTGTGGACCCAGGAAAACTAGCTGATTGTATAGATTTTCAGCTAATGGAATCCATATAACCAAACAACAACAAAAAATAAAACAAAGGTTAATAATAAAACAAATACAAAAAATAAAGATAAAACAAAATGACCTACACCTGGTTTAACACTACTAACTTTAAAACTTTCCCCAACACAAAATTAAATTTTCTATGAAGTCAACACAAATGGCCCAAGACTTGTCTAAATTCTTTAACAAAATTAAAATGATTTATTATATGAATGTTTTCCCACTAAGCATTAGTATCTGCTCACGAAAAGAGAAAAAACTCAGAAAAGCTGTTCTGTGTGTATGTGTGTGTTTGGGAATTAAGTCATAACATTCACCTTGCCAGATGGCCCTTATCGCTCCTCGTTAAAATCGTCTCCTTATTGGCTAAAGGGACGTCAGGGTCTCGCTCCTTATTACTGGCTGGCCCAACTGCCAAACAAATACCTGTTACCGGGTATTGGCTTCTAAGCTTGTCTATCTCTGCTCTATGGGGCACCTATTGGCTCATGTAAAGCTGGACTACAAACATGACACCGAATTTGTAGTTCATCAACTAGGAAGCGAGAGTCGGAAAAAAAAATGGACGGGAATAAACTCCGTGTACAGTCTTCGGTCAGAAAAATAACTATTGTAAGGCGAACACAGCAATTTGGATTAAAAGGCTTAGATACTTCTTGGACCCTTGGGGATTTATTAAAAAATATTGAAAACTATGAAGCAAGGTGAATCAGATGAATCAGGTGAATCTTATTTTCACTCAGTGTGTCTCATACAGTTCTCTGCTATAACTGAATGCTTGTGTAACTTAAATAAATGTTATGTTCTGCTTGTGTGACTTAGCGCTTTTTTCCGTTGCAACTCATTTTATAAGATCTTATAAGTGCCATAAAACACTTCACAATTGCTTGTTTGTACTTTATCACACATCAAACTGAATCGTCATTCAGTTTGACAATACACAAATACACATGTGCACATAAACAATTCATACACATTACACACCGTACACGTATCATTTATGTATACTTATATGGCGTACACTTATTTATGAATACTCATTTGGCTCTGTCCACTTATCAATGTGTACGTTGCCGTATCCACTTATCATTGTGAATCGCCGTATACTTATGATGATAACGTGCACGTATATAAACACTTATAACACTTATAAATACGGGGTACCCCACACAGCCCTACCAAGCAGACCTGTCTCGCTGGACAGCGGTATCTAGGGCCAACGCGTTTTCACCACCTGCCCGTTCAGTCCCGGCTGTGAGTTATATACACACCGGCGGTACGCCACAGGAATTTTCAATCCTTAATACCAAAAATATAAATAAGTAAAAAATGTATACACCAGAATTCACTCATGAGTTTTTTTCTGTCACACACACACACACCCCTCACTATGTCTCTCGCTCGCTCTTTCCGTGTGTGTGTCTCTCACGACAGAATGCACCCATGAGATTTTGTTCTGTCACACACACACACCTCTCCCTCTTTCTCCGTGTGCGTGCCTCTCACGACAGAACTCACTCATGAGATTATGCCTGTCACACACACACACCTCTCTCTCTGTCTAAGTGTGTGTGTGCCTCTCACAACAGAATCCGCACATGAGATTTTACCCTGCCACTCACACCGTCACAAATCACAACAACTTTATCTATTTCCTATTTCATCCAGTTATTATACTGTATTTCACCCTTAAGAGTTCTTGACTTCAAGGGCAGCTGTCCGCCTCCCAGGGCCACCCCTCCCTTTTCAGGTCACAGATTCACTACGCACAGACTTCGAATATAACAGGCGTCTGCTTACCTTATTATTATGGCCGGCCTCTGTGACCCTTCAGAGAGAGAGTGGTCCTGGTCCCGGACACAGGTCAAGCTAGCCCCTTTGAAGTCCCATCTGGGGTGCCATTAGATATGTGGGAACTCAGAGCCGGTCTCCAAGTCGACACATCACAGGGTGATCTCTTCTCTTAGGCCTTTAGTTAAATTTCACTGTTAACTCTATAATTACTACAAAAATACTGAGAAAACTCCTCAGACCTGGATGAGAATGAGCAAACTTCTTTATTATGGTCAATCAGCCAACAAATTATAATTTGCCAAATTCAAAGTAACAATTTGCCAAATTCAAAGTATCACATTGCCAAATCAAAAGTAACAAATTGCCAAATTCAAAGTATCACATTGCCAAATCAAAAGTAACAAATTGCCAAATTCAAAGTAACAAATGAAAACCCCCAAAAAGAGCATGTCATGCAAAATCAATCAAGAAAAACAAGAACTCTCGTGACGTCCTTGCAAAAATAAAAACCACCCACCTTGACCCGCGGACACGGGCACGCGCCCGCGTGCGCGCGCACGCGCCCCCACACGCACACACACACCTTCGCCCCCGAAGAACCCAAAAAAACCTCAGATATCTTCTCAATATATACCCTGGCGCTCCTAGGAGCCCAGGTGCCATATCACCTTATTTACCGAAATCATCTCCTATGTTTTCTAAATACACTGACCCAATTTCCCCTTATTTCCCATTACCTTTCACCCATATGCCCATTTATGGATTTTCCTCCCCTTATTTTTCATGACCTCAGACTAAACACCTGGGCCTTCTTCAGTCTGCACAACAAGTTTATGAGCACCACATGCCCATATATGGATTTTCCTTCCTTTAGTTCTCAGGGCCTAGGTCTGTGGACCACTGTTTTTTTCATTCTACATAACATGTTATTGCTATGGACCAAGGTCTGAGAACCATGGTGTTCTTCATTTTCCATAACAATTTATGAGCTAAGGTCTGGGAACAATGGTATTTTCCCTTCTACATAACAAGTTGTTATTACAAATGTGCTCAGACTGACTAGGCCTAACAGCCCCGAATCTGGTTGCAATCAACATCTTTGGCCTACAACATCACCTACATATGTCTTATGACAGCAATTGTAATATTTTGCAAGGCCTAATACTTGTAATATTTTGCAAGGCCTAATACTTTACTTTGGTTATAGTATTGTAAGGAATAATATTTTAATTATTTCTACTAAGATTTTTTCCAACAACAGACTCAGTCAAACAGAATTTGACAAAGAAATATGGCATTCATCCAGACAAAGTATAGTCTAGTGAAGAATGCAAAAAGGTGCTAGGTGCTTGTATCAGACAGAAAAATGTCAAAGGAATTATCTGTTGCCACATGGAATTTTGTGTTACCTCAGCACAAGAGCATGCCCAACATATTGCAGAGCTAGAAGAGCAAAACAAAGAATTACGTGCACGAGTATCTTCCATCACTTATATATATCCTGACTTGCATTCCTTGTCTAACCAAGAGGGAGATAATGTGTCCTTTAGTGACTTTACCAGCCAGTCAATACCCTTGTGTGTGGAGCTCGAAAAAGGGTTCAAAGTAGAATAGCTCCAGCATTAGTATTACAAGTGCAAACTGTCATTAATGCTTTAGGGCCTGAAGCAATAGAGAGACTTTCTCAAAGTTTGCCACCAGCACATTCTATTTTTTTTTTATTTAGGAGAGCATTAGCCAAAAAACTGCGTCTCTATGACATGTCTCCAGTGGAAGTCACTCAAATCATCTCTCAGGTGTTAACAGAATCAGAATTTTGTTTTGTGTTTAGAAATTACGGTGTATACTTCTGATTTCAAACGTGCCAGCAAAGATACGTTTTGAGAAGGAGTCCTTAGGATACTGAAGGATATTATTGGGCCAAAGATTGACTGGGCCAGAGTCACTAACTGTGTGCAGAAAAAGGAAGAAACTGTAAGTGAATACACTGAAAGATTTTGTAAATCTGTGGTTGCATACAGTGGAATAGCCAACAGTCCAGATGATGTATTACATGATAAGGGACCATTAGTCAGGGCATGGTTTGATGGCCTTTCATCAGAGTACAGGAATGTTCTGCCTTTCTTGTTCAGGCCTGTACAAATGCAGTTTTAGGCCAAACAATAAAAGTCAGGTGCCCAAATTCAGTATCCACAACAAAGAATCAAGCTAAAATCACCTCCTCCTGTTGGGGAAATTGGTTAACTACTCTCACAGCCCTCAACTTGGTTTTGGACCATGCCCCTGTCACTAACCCATCCTCTTGTTTGATGTCTGCAATGACTGATGTTCCTTCAGAGGATGAAGAAATGACTCATGATTGTGTTATGCTTACGCACTCATCTTCAAATGCTATTGCAGAGAGTCCGCTAAATAATGCTGATTTTGAATTGTTTGTTGATGGTTCAGCTCAATTCATTGGAGAGAATAGGAGAGCAGGAAAAGCAATGACCTCTGTATCTTAAGCACTTATGTACGTCGCTCTGGATAAGGGCGTCTGCCAAATGCTGTAAATGTAAATGTATCTGATGTAGTTGGTAAATTTCAGGCAAATATGTGGAAGGAAACCCAAGTTATGACACATTAAACTTTCCAGATGAGTCAAATAGACCCCAGGTCTGCACAAGGGTTATATAAATATGATATGTACTATGGCAAACCTTAGCACACAATTTTTTCTATAAATAAAACAGACTATTTTGTATAGATGGGTCGTGAAGGTTTCCATGTCACACACAGAGGTTTGGCCGGCCTTGGATCTGAGCTACTCTGAGTGAACAAATGCAAATGAACCAGGCCTCACAGGTGATGGGGGTGTTTGCACAACAAAAGCAGGGCTGAAGAACTGTGAAAATCTCAACAGGGGGGAATCACACCTTGGGACCGGCATCAGAAAATAAAAAATGCCAGGAAATCTAGTGTTAATAAAAGTATGTTCATGTAATATGTACTAGGGGGGAAGTCGTGGCCCTTAACTCCTAACTCCTAACCCTAAGGTTGTGGGTTTGAGTCTTGGGCCGGTCAGAACTGAGGTGCCCTTGAGCAAGGCACCGAACCCCCCCCAACTGTTCCCCGGGCTCCGAGGCATAAATGGCTGCCCACTGCTCCGCGTGTGTGTGTGTGTATGTGTGTGTGTGTGTGTGTGTGTGTGTGTGTGTGTGTGTTTGTGTGTGTGTGTGCACTTTGGATGGGTTAAACGCAGAGAACAAATTCTGAGTATGGGTCACCATACTTAGCTTGTCACGTCACTTCCTATCACTTCTTGTCCTAAATAATGTTTAACATCACATACATTAAGAGATCATACAGACATCATACAGTGAAAGTTTGGTACTAATTGAAATATGTGTATGCAAATATGCGTTGTAGTCTACAGCGTGAATGTTTGCTTGACTCCAAAAAACAGAGAGCAGTGCTAGTTTTTATTTTCTAAGTAAATGTATTCAAATTGTCTCAGTGCACTTCTCACACTAAGAGGTGTACAGTAATAATCTAGTCTTTACCTTTTCTGGCATTGATCCACAGAAATATGCTAGAACTAAAAGGAAATAAAACAATGACTTAAAATTATTTTCCCACAACATCCTTGTTAGTAGTTCTCTTTACTTTTCTGTTATTATTTGCTTTTAGAACACCACAGTGACCTGGAGGGTGCACCCAGATCTAAACATCTACAAGACAACCAAAGATGATCTGTAACGTCAGTTTCTGGCCAGGCCACACACTGTACACCTCCACCAAACACTGGTTGGTGTATTCATCCATAACGAAGCATTATTATTGCACACATCATCATATTACTTCAAAACCTTTTAGAATTTAGAAAGGTGTCATTGTGTCAAAACATGACTTTACAATGATTACACTGACCATAAGTTGGCAGTAGAAGAATCAATAACACAAACAGTAATGCAGAACTGGAGGAGATACAGATCCAAACACCAGATTGATATACTTAGTGGTGATGAGTTCTGTGTGTCACTTCTTCCAGTTTCTTTCCAGACATTAGGATTTATTCTAGTATTTAATTTGTAGCATTGTTTTGTCCACAACTGTGTAATAAGACACTCTTTCTGTGACAATGGTAAATGTGACACTGAAGGCTGGTCTTAGATAACACTTCTTTTCTTATGGAAAGCAGGACTTGTTATTTTTATAGTTGTAGTCTGCAGAGAGATGGCTTGTTTTACACATTATACAACAATGGAAAACAGTGAAAGTTTTTATTTGATAAGAAAATGTATTCAAACAGTCTCGGTGCACTTCTCCTAACACTGTAAGAATCCTGATCTGACCTGTTTCTGGCCTTTAACACATCATGTAGATCTTCCTTTATAATTACAGTACTCTGGAGCTTCTTTGTAGATTAATCATTTGGAAATCATTATGATTAAGATGCCTCTACATTTTTCCTCTGGTTTCCCAATGGGTTTGAATTTATCTCACTGCCTTAAAATGCTGCCTCCTAGTTACCAACAAAAGACAGTGATGATTTTATAAAGCAGCCATGATGCCATGCATTTGGCAGACGCCCTTATCCAGAGTGATGTACATAAGTGCTTAAATCTCTAACACTGAATACATTAATGATGGTTCACTAGGTTGCATACTTAAGATACCATGCATTTAAAACATTTGTTCAAAGTTACAATAAAAAAGTGTCAAAGGTTGTATTTTTTTTAAATGCAAAAGATAAGCAAAGAAGTGCTAGTTGAAGTGTTTCCTGAATAAGTAGGTCTTCAACCGCCAAGTGAAAATAGCCAGTGACACAGCTGTCCGGACCTCTAGCGGAAGTTCATTCCACCACCTTGGTGCGAGAACAGAGAAGAGTCTTGTAGTATACTTTCCTCTTACCGTTAGAGATAGTGGAACCAGTCGAGCAGTGCTGGTAGATCGGAGGTTGCGGGGTGCAGTGTGAGGAATGATGAGAGCTTTGAGGTAAGAGGGAGCTGTCTGTTCACTTCCTGCCTGTGCTGAAATCTGATGGGGCAGAATTTGGTTTTGTTGAAATAAGGAGTCTGGAGTCTGAGTGAATGTTAAAGTAAGATGGAAATCAGTCTGCATCACACGTCAGAATCTTTCTAGGGTTAAAATAACAGATGAAGTATCCCCCTAAGGTTTTAGAGAGTTGTGTACAAGCAGTGAAGATTTAAAACAGAGCTACTGAAGAAACAGCAGCCTTCAGATTTTTATATTACAGGTTCTTAATAATGTTCTTATTGAGTTTAAGTTTGGTAATAAGCTAATTATAAGTGAATATATATAATATTTATATATATAAAATACTACTGTAACTTTTACTGAATTTCAATTTGTACCAAATTTTCACTGTATGATGCCTGTATGATCTCTTAATGTATGTGATGTTAAACATTATTTAGGACAAGAAGTGATAGGAAGTGATGTGACAAGCTAAGTATGGTGACCCATACTCAGAATTTGTTCTCTGCGTTTAACCCATCCAAAGTGCACACACACACACACACACACACACTCAAGGAGCAGTGGGCAGCCATTTATGCCTCGGAGCCCGGGGAGCAGTTGGGGGGGTTCGGTGCCTTGCTCAAGGGCACCTCAGTTCTGACCGGCCCAAGACTCGAACCCACAACCTTAGGGTTAGGAGTTAGACTCTCTTACCATTAAGCCACGACTTCCCCCCTAGTACATATTACATGAACATACTTTTATTAACACTAGATTTCCTTGCTTTTTTATTTTCTGATGCCGGTCCCAAGGTGTGATTCCCCCCTGTTGAGATTTTCACAGTTCTTCAGCCCTGCTTTTGTTGTGCAAACACCCCCATCACCCGGTATGAGGCCTGGTTCATTTGCATTTGTTCACTCAGAGTAGCTCAGATCCAAGGCAGACCAAACCTCTGTGTGTGACATGGAAACCTTCACGGCCTATCTATACAAAATAGTCTGTTTTATTTATATAAAAAATTGTGTGCTAAGGTTTGCCATAGTACATATCATATTTATATAACCCTTTGTGCAGACCTGGGGTCTACTTGACTCATCTGGAAAGTTTAGAGTGTCATAACTTGGGTTTCCTTCCACATATTTGCCTGAAATTTACCAACTACATCAGATAAAGAGGTCATTGCTTTTCCTGCTCTCCTATTCCCTCCAATGACTTGAGCTGAACCATCAACAAACAATTCAAAATCAGCATTATTTAGCGGACTCTCTAAATTTCGCAAGTAAAATTAATTTTGTCTATTTTTGTTGAAGCATGTGTTCGTAAAATAAATACTAAATATAATACTAAAATAAATAATTTGACCCAGCCACATTTAGTGGGGCAATAGGTCACACTTTTGCCCTTTTTGCAAAGACGGCATCCAAAAGCAGTGAAATTTCACTATTCTTATTACCAGAGTTGAAATATAATAAATAATCCCCCTAAAACCCCCATAAAGATGAAATCCTAGAACCGCCCCTGCCATACACTCGTAAAATATTAATTTATTAAGAAAAAATAAAATTAAAAAAACATGTCACCATCATGTCCATGTGTACATGTGTAAAATAAAATATTAATTATTAAAAAAATTATTGTGCATTATTTATAAAAAAAATAAATATGCATTATTTATGTCTCCCCACAGTCTTTATTTTAGCTGCTTCATAACATTTAGCCTTGATAGACCACTGACACAACCCCCAATACTAATCCATCTCCTCTCAGGGATTCCTGTTTTCACCATGTTGTGGGGTGATTGCAGTTCCTTTGTTTAACAAGCTTGACTCCAAATCCCAGCTCAGGCACTCTGACTGCTGCAAATGTGGAGATAAAGTATTTCACTGATTTAACCTAGTATTTAATTTGTAGCTTTGTTTTGTCCATAACTGTGTAATAAGACTATCTTTCTGTGGCATTTGGACCTGTGACACTGAAGGCTGGATTTAGACAACACTTCATTTTCTATGGAAAGCAGGACTCGTTATTTTTATAGTTGTAGTCTGCAGCGTGAATGTTTGCTTGACTCCAAAAAACAGAGAGCAGTGCTAGTTTTTATTTTCTAAGTAAATGTATTCAAAATGTCTCAATGCACTTCTCACACTAAGAGGTGTACAGTAATAATCTAGTCTTTACCTGTTGCTGCCATTTAACACATAGTTACCAAGAAGAGACAGTGATGATTTTATAAAGCAGCCATGATCATATTGTACATGCTGAATGTTGGATCTGATTATTGGCACATGGCTATTCCACAATAAAGTAACCTGATGAACTCCTTCACTTCTGTCTGTGCTGAAATCTGAGGTAGATGGGGCAGAATTTGGTTTTGTTGAAATAAGGAGTCTGGAGTCTGTATGAATGTTAAAGTAAGATTTTAGTATATCGGGTGGAAGACAATAAACAGGCTGAGCAGAACAACTTCACACGTCTTTACTTCTTACTTCTGTGAACAGACTACAGGTGCCTCAAAGGCTCAAATAACATTTGCCCACAAACTTAACATAACAACTGCCTTTACCATAATGACCCAGAAGGTGGCAACCTCAACCTGTCAATACACAAATCTATTACAAAGATGAAAATCAGTCTGCATCACTCATCAGAATCTTTCCAGGGTTAAAATAACAGATGAAGTATCCCTCTAAGGTTTTAGAGAGTTGTGTACAAGCAGTGAAGATCTAAAACAGAGCTACTGAAGAAACAGCAGCCTTCTGATTTTTATATTCCACGTATGATTTATTGTTCTTATTGTTAGAATTCACAGAAACATAACATTTATGTAGCACGTTGAGTTTAAGTTCGGTAATAAACCAATTATAAGTAAGTAAGAGGTAGCATATTTATTAATATTTATTGATTAATTAATGAAGAACTATTGTAGAAGGTTAAATAAATGCATAGAATATTTAGTTATAGGAAATATTACTGTAATTTTTTACTGAATTTCAATTGGTACCAAATTTTCATTGTGTGATGTCTGTACAGTGTCTTAATAGATGTGATGATAAACATAATTTAGAACATATTACATGAACATACTTTTATTAACAAGCAGTATTGTAAAAGTTACTTTTTAGAGGTTTTAATAAGAATACATGTGATGCAGTGTCTATGGTGTTTAGTGCTGTCCACTTTAAAACGTGATGTTTTAAGTAAAATGTTTCTTTAATTTAGACTGAAACATGCGAACAAAGACCAGGTCTATGGAACATGGGCACAGACTAAACAAACATGGAATAAACATTAACATTGCATGGATCAGACAATGGACAATAAACATTAGACCAAGTCCAAGTGCTTTACAGATTAAATACTAGTGCTTCAGTGTCCAGAGACATGATTCAGGTGTTTGTGATGATGAGACTTGGTGTGTGGTGTGAATGTATGCAGTGGTTGATGGGTGCTGTAATCCCTCACTGCTTTTGGCCCTAACCTGACACCTGATGATGATTAGATAATCATTTACAAAGGTGCACAAATAAATCACTTGGTATATGATACTTACATATTTTTATTTAGGATTGAGATTTTATTTCCAACAGCTAGCTGTCCATCATGAAGATGAATCTTTTTCTTCTTCTGCTTCTCACTGGTGAGATGATTTTTATAAACTGCCCCACGGGTATTCTGGTCACGTCACGTGACGTCACGTGAGGTCACATGAAAATTAAAAATTTGCACAACATGGACATGTGACATATCAAAACACAGCACATTGAGGGGAACTGCCCCACAGGTATTCTGGTCACGTCACCTGACGACACGTGAGGTCACGTGAAAATTAAAAATTTGCTGAACATGGACATGTGACATATCAAAACACAGCACATTGAGGGGAACTGCCCCACGGGTATTCTGGCCACGTCACGTGACATTTTCTTTTATTCCTTCTCATTCCTGTTTCCTCCCTCCTTAAGTTCTTTATATTTCCTCTCCTTTCCTTTCCTTTCTTTTCCTCTACTTTACTTCCATTCCATTCCCTTTACTTTCCTTTCCTTTCTTTATCTATCCTTTCCTTCCATTCCCTTTCCTTTTCTTTCTTTTCCTTTCCATCCCATCGCTCACTGACTTTCATATTTTTTCTACAGCTTTCATTTTCCTACACCCTCTTCCCTATTCCATACATCCCTCTATTCTTCCTTATTTTCTCTTTTCTTAACTTTTTCCCTTCCCTTTCCTTCCCTTCCCTGCCTTTCCTTCCCTTCCCTTCCCTTTCCTTAAGTATTAAATTAATTAAAGCTAAATTTACCACAGAAAGTAATTGCACCACAGTTTGTTGCTAAAGCTAAATGTAGCACCGGTGGTTACTGTTAAAGCTAAATGTAGCATGGGTGGTTACTGTTAAAGCTGAATTTACCACAGAAAGTTACTGTTAAAGTTAAATTTACCACAGAAAGTTACTGTTAAAGCTTAATTTACCACAGAAAGTTACTGTTAAAGCTAAATTTACCACAGAAAGTTATTGTAGAAACTTAATTTACTACAGAAAGTTACTGTTAAAGCTAAATTTACCACAGAAAGTAATTGCACCACAGTTTATTGGTTACTGTTGTTGGTTACTGTTAAAGCAATATGTAGCACGGGTGGTTACTGTTAAAGCTATATTTACCACAGAAAGTTACTGTTAAAGCTAAATTTACCACAGAAAGTTATTGTAGAAGCTTAATTTACCACAGAAAGTTACTGTTAAAGCTAAATTTACCACAGAAAGTTATTGTAGAAGCTTAATTTACCACAGAAAGTTACTGTTAAAGCCAAATTTACCACAGAAAGTTACTGTTAAAGCTACATGTACCACAGAAAGTAATTGATAAAGCTAAATGTACCACAGTTTATTGCTAAAGCTAAATGTACCACGGGCGGCTATTGTTAAAGCTAAATTTACCACAGAAAGTTACTGTTAAAGCTAAATTTATCACAGAACGTATGCTTCTGAATGCTCAGATGAACAAAGCAGTACACTTTACTGTGGTGAAGCCCAAACTCCTCTCTGAAGATCTGAGTACACACATCTGAGTACACTGCTGCTTCAATCACATCAATACCACACTCTCTCAGGTCTTCATCATAGAAGATCAGGTTCCCTTTCTCCAGCTGCTAAAAAGCCAGTTGTTCCAGTTTAAGAAGCATTTCTTCATCACTCTCCTGCTTCTTTGAGTATTTTTCTCTTATGATGTTTGTCTGAATGATGAGGAATTGTTTGTACATTTGAGTCAGAGTCTTGGGGATCTCTCCACTCTCTGCTTCACCCAACATTCTCTCTAGAACAGTGGCTGAAATCCAGCAGAAGACTGGGATGTGACACATGATGTAGAGGCTTCTTTATGACTTCAGGTGTGTGATGATTTTTTTGGCCAGGCTCTGATCACCGATCCTCTTCCTGAAGTACTCCTCCTTCTGTGGGTCATTGAACCCTCGTATCTCTGTGACTCGATCCACACACTCAGAGGGGATTTGATCAGCTGCTGCAGGTCTGGAGGTGATCCAGATGAGAGCAGAGGGAAGCAGATTCCCTTTGATCAGGTTTATCAGCAGCACAGGCACTGATGCTGATTCAGTTACATCACACACTCTCACTGTGTTCTGGAAATCGACACTCGTCCAATCCGTCAAAAATGAACAGAACCTTTTCCAAACTGGACATTTCTGTTTCTTTTGTTTCCTTAAAAAAACACATGAAGGAGCTCCATCAGACTCAGTTTCTGGTCCTTCATCAAGTTCAACTCTCTGAAAGGAAGTGGAAATATAAGGTGGACGTTCTGATTTACTTTCCCTTCAGCCCAGTCCAGAATGAATTTCTGCACAGAGACTGTTTTTCCGATGCCAGCGACTTCCTTTGTCAGCACAGTTCTGATGGGTTAGTCTTGTTTAGATGATGTATTTGTCAGCACAGTTCTGATGGGTTTGTCTTGTTTAGATGATATATTTGTCAGCACAAATCTGATGGGTTTGTCTTGTTTAGATAATGTATTTGTCAGCACAGATCTGATGGGTTTGTCTTGTTTAGAACAACCCCAGGTTTTTATTTAGCACAGTGGCTAGTTTAACAAAAAAACTGAAATCTGAACAGACTATTCCATCACAGTTCAGTAGTGAGGACTTTATGAGATTCTTCACTGATAAAATCAAGATCGTCACCTATTTTATTCCTGATAAAAAAGTATCAGGAATAAAATAGGTAACGCTCAACATATGAGAGCAACTAGTGACCCAGTCTCACTTAAGGCTCTAGACACACAACTACAGCGCTTTACAACTACAGGACAGGAAGAGTTAGATAAACTTGTTACCACATCTAAATCAACAACTTGCTCACTAGACCCCATTCCAACTAAATTACTGAAAGAAGTGTTACATAAAGCTGGTGAGCCTCTTCTTAACATTATTAACTCCTCACTATCTTTAGGTTACGTCCCTAAATCTTTCAAGTTGGCAATTATTAGGCCACTCATTAGGAAACCTAATTTAGATCCAAATGTACTATCAAATTACAGACCTATTTCACATCTTCCGTTTATGTCTAAAATACTAGAAAAGGTTGTGTCTGTTCAACTGAGCTTCTTCTTACAGGAGAACAATATCTTTGAAGACTTTCAGTCAGGTTTCAGGCCCCACCACAGCACAGAAACAGAACTTGTTAAAGTTACAAATGACTTGTTCTTAGCTTCGGACCAAGACTGTATGTCACTATTAGTTCTACTTGTCTTTAGTGCTGCATTCGACACTATAGATCACAACATTCTCCTAGAGCACTTCCAAATTACACAGGTATTCATGGACAGGCTTTAAGGTTTAGATCCTACCTGTCTGATCGATACCATTTCGTAAAACTAAATGGTGAATCCTCCAGTTTATTACCAGTTAATCATGGGGTCCCTCAAGGATCAGTTCTAGGACCTCTGCTTTTCTCGATATACATGCTTCCATTAGGGAACATCATTAGAAGACATGGGATTAGTTTCCACTGTTATGCTGACGATACACAGTTATATATCTCATCAAAAACCAGATGAAATAGCCAAAGTGTCCAAATTAACTCAATGCCTTAGAGAGATAAAAGACTGGATGAGTTGTAATTTTCTGTTGTTAAACTCTGATAAGACAGAAACACTATTTACTGTATAGGCCCAAAAACCAGTACACAGAAACTCTCACAATTTAACTTACATTTAGAGGGATGTACTGTTACTACAGTAGTAGCTCAACAATGAAAGACCTGGGTGTTATATTATATAGTAACTTGTCTTTTGAAAATCATATCACCCATACCACAAAAACAGCCTTCTTCCACCTTTGAAACATTGCAAAGCTGAGAAACATCCTGTCTGTATCTGATGCTGAGAAGCTAGTTCATGCATTCATGACCTCTAGACTGGACTATTGTAATGCATTACTAGGTGGTTGTCCTGCATCTCTAATAAATAGGTTACAGTTAGTCCAAAATGCAGCTGCCAGAGTTCTCACTAGGACAAGAAAGTATAGAATTGTATAAAAGTTTATAATTGATTACAAACTGCTGCTACTTACAGTACGTACAAGGCTCTTAATGGTTTAGCTCCCATGTATCTAACTAGTCTTCTAACAGGTTACAATCCTTCATGCTCCCTGAGATCACAAAACTCAGGACTTCTGGTAGTTCCCAGAATATCTAAGTCTACTAAAGGTGGTAGAGCGTTTTCTTATTTAGCTCCCAAACTTTGGAATAGTCTTCCTGATAGTGTTCGGGGCTCAGACACACTTTCCCAGTTTAAATGTAGATTAAAAATTCATCTCTTTAGTCAGGCTCACACATAATACATCCCATAATATTGTGCACTATTATATAAGACTTGCAAATATTATGAACAGCAGATATGTTAATCCCTCTACACTGCTTCTCTCTTTCTACCCATCCCGAGGCATCCAGAAATTGTACCAGCTCTGATCGTCTTCCATGCGATGGAGTTTTTGAATGACTGAGATGACGCCGACCCAGCGAACCCTGAGGCATCCAGAGATCTACCAGCTACACTTAGGCTCTGCTATACTAAAAAGATGTGAACTCTATGTGATCTTTTGCATCTATACAACATTTGTTTTACTTTATATTTATAATCACACCCTCCAGTGTCACCCATATGAGGATGGGTTCCCCTTGAGTCTGTTTCCTATCAAGGTTTCTTCCTTCATCATCTAAGGGAGTATTTCCTTGCCACTGCTGCCTGGGTCATCTCAGACTGGCTGTTTGGGGTTAAATACATACACATTGTGAACTAAATCTGAGTCATTCTCTGAGATGGGTGCCTTTTGGGTCATACATTTTTTTTAAATATACCTTAAATAGTTATATTTCTGATCATTTCATGTGATAGTGGATTAGTCAAACCTTTAAGAAAATACATTTTCCCACCTCAGGCATGAAATTCTAATCAATATTGAGTGTTTTTTCTTACTGAAAGCTGTTTTGGAGTTCAACCCCGTCACAGACCACTTGGACCCTGTTTAAATATGATTTTAAAAGATTTTCAAGTAAATTCTTGTAGAAACTTTTCAATGAGATGTCCCTTGTTTGATATGATTTATTGCATGTAGAATTTTATTTTTAAATACTCACCATTTGAATACCAAATCAGGTCATGAAAACTTTATCTAACATTGGTCTTCAAATCTTATCACAAAATATGCATTAACATTAGAATTTAATCAGGCTTTCATATTTTTTCAGACTGTCCTGTAAATTCTGCACACAGCAAAACAAACATTGAACTAATTTGTCTTCTTTTCATGAAAATATTAATAAAAACTATCAAATAACAGGGTTGAACTCAGCATAACGGGGTTGAAAATGATAACAGGGTTGAAGTAATGATCATTATTTCAATATAGCATGGATTTCTTACCTGTAAAATTAATGAAATCACATTCAGTAAAATTGTATTTTATTAAAGTTGGCAAAAAAAAACCCAAACATTTTAGTAAGTATTTAACATTAAATCAAAAGCATTAAGCATTAATTAATCACAAACATCAATCGATCTTTCCAGTTGGTCCAAAAAAATCCCTTATAAAAACAACATAGGCTATGGAAAACTACCTTGCTGGGATCTCATTTTGATTAAAACTTGTTTTTAGTGCTTAACACTGAACTTTCAAAACAGGACTGTAAGATGTCCATCAATTCATTCTTTATTCAGAAAGCCTGGCCCTTTTTGAATTTCCATGTGCCGTGTTGTCACTGGCTTAGGAGGTGGGATGAGTTCAAGCACATCATCAAAAACATACCAAAGCACATCCTCACGAGCAGGCCAAAAGAACCTGTTTGACCCGACACGGTTTCATCCATCGCAAGTATTATTCCTGGGAACAAATCTTTATCATATGTGAGCACACACCACTGCCCTAGCACCTGTGGGTCTTCCCAATGGATTTGTGTCTGCCTCTGTGACACAGAATCTGGCACCTTCTTAACACAGCTGAAATGTTTTGTGTTCCAACACTCACATTGTAACTGCTTCTGGGTCGAGCACATACTGTATAGCTGACATTATGAGACAGTATCTCTCCTGGAGCAAGAGTTACCACCTGATGTATCCGCATGGTTGCTGGGACTGCTGGTAGGCTGCCTCTGTGTCTCTTTTCCACCTTTCACGCTCACTCCTGAGATATGTTTCCCTTCTCTCTACATCTGCATCTCTTCTTGCTCTGTACTGTCTCTGCCTTTCTGCTGCTGTTTTTGCTATTGGGATGTCTGAAAATATTGAACATAAAATACCATAATCGATTATTTCTAACAGTTCACATCACAATACAACAAGTCTAGAATTAAGTAATCTACTAAGAAGTGTCAAACATTCAACCCTGTTACAACGATTCAACCCTGTTATAATAAAAAAATGTGATGGGGTTGAATGTGACGGGGTTGAAGTTTTTGGATAACAGTAGCTGTAACTCCATACTTAGCTAAGACAGTAGCATCACATGGCATTTAGGACATCATACAAGTTTAATGTTTCGCAAAACTATTATTTAATTCTTCTTAAACTGTAGTTTACTATCATTTAGCCATACAACAGAGTTGAAATGTTGAGCCTGACAATCTTAATCTGACAGTGAAAAACATGAAATATAGGTAAGAAAAGATACTGACACTTGCCTTTCTTTGCATCATGTTCTTCAAGAGACTTGTGTGATGTCACTTCCTGGATGTGATGCCATAGGAATCGATCCATTATTTTTATAGGGGTGTAAATAGTATGGTGTGACGGGGTTGAATACAAACTGGAGGACGTGTATAAATATTGCAATTTCATATATAATTAATGCATTTATATATATATATATGTGTATATTTTAGTTAAAGTAGACCAACATATGATTACATTAGAAGCAACATTTTGGTATCAATTGCAGTTTTTATTTGTTTGATATTCAATGAAAATGTAATGATGGTTAGTGAGGACAGGCAAACATGCTTGTTGTCTAATACTTAGGCAACCCATTATCTTTAAAATAAAATAAAAAAAAAAGCAATTGTATTGCATTATAATGCAAAGGCACCTTTTTCCATTAATTGACAGCGTTAAAATGCATTTTGTGATTTTTTTCAATTGAAAATCTTTGAAGTAAGTTTGGAGGACTTGAAGGGCACCCAATTCAGAGAATCACCCATCTATCTAATATTATTCTTGAATTTTATACTCTATCAATCTTTATATTTATATTTCTGTATACAGACACTTGACGAAGAACATAGAACATAAACACATGCATGTGGCCAAAGTCCGAGTCCTGACATATATATATGTGACACTGAAGGCTGGTCTTAGATAACACTTCTTTTCTTATGGAAAGCAGGACTCCTTATTTCTATAGTTTTAGTCTGCAGTGTGAATGTTTGCTTGACTCCAAAATTGGAGAGCAGTGCTAGTTTTTATTTTCTAAGTAAATGTATTCAAATTGTCTCAGTGCACTTCTCACACTATAAGGTGTAGTTATCTAGCCTTTACCTGTTTTTTCCTTTAACACATCATGATCTTCCTTTATAATTTCAATACTCTGGACCTCCTTTGCAGAGCCATCATTTTGAAATCTTTATGATTAAGATGCCTCTACATTTTTCCTCTGGTTTCCCAATGGGTTCGATTTTAACTCACTGCCCAAAAATGCTGACTCCTGATTACCAAGAAGAGACAGTGATGATTTTATAAAGCAGCCATGATCATATTGTACATGCTGAATGTTGGATCTGATTATTGGCACATGGCTATTCAACACTAAAGGAACCTGATGAACTCCTTCACTTCCTGTCTGTGCTGAAATCTAAGCAAGATGGAGCACTATTTGGTTTTGTTAAAATAAGGAGTCTCGCTTCAAGTGACAGTTAAAGTAAGATGGAAATCAGTCTGCATCACACGTCAGAATCTTTTAGGGTTACAATAACAGATGAAGTATCCAGCTAAGGTTTTAGAGAGTTGTGTACAAGCAGTGAAGATCTAAAACAGAGCTACTGAAGGAACAGCAGCCTTCAGATTTTTATATTACAGGTATGATTTAATGTTCTTATTGTTAGAATTCACAGAAACATAACATTTATGTAGCACATCGATACATACTTTTATTAACAAGCAGTATTGTAAATGCTTTTTAGACCAAAACACGTGAACAAAGGCCAGGTCTATGGAACATGAGCACAGACTAAACATTTTTATTTAAGATTGAGATTTTATTTCCATCAGCTAGCTGTCCATCATGAAGCTGAATCTTTTTCTTCTGCTTCTCACTGGTGAGATTATTTTTATAAACCACTAATGGCATAATTTATGAAATTATTATCATGGTTTGAAATGACTGTTTTCACTCAACAGCCAATTTGTCTACTAAATGTTTAAGTTACCAGCCATAACTTCTACTAACCTTAGAAAAAAACCCACATCCTTCCATCTCCTCTACTTCTTTCATCCTTGTCCTTTTACTGTATGTGGGCAAATCAGCACAAGTACAAAGAACATCAAATAAAACAACAAGACAAACTTGTGGACTAAAAGATGTACAATATGGTCTGCTAAAATTGTCAGATGTGTCAAAATAAGTCTTTTCTGTTAACCAAATGTTTTAATCCCATGTACGAATTACCTCTTTATTTTGTATTTAATAATACAAAGTGTGTATTTAATATTTCATGATGACTCATGAGTTCAATATTTGCACAGATTTGACACATGAAATTCCCCAAGAAATGAATGAGTGAATATAATTTATGAAAAGTAAGCCGACAAATTGACTAGTGATTTGACAGCATGCTACAGCTGAGTGTTAATTACCTGTTACCTGGTGTTAATTTCAAACCCTGATAATAATTAATATTACACAAATTAATATTACATGAGTAAATATTATATATTTAAATATTATTATAATTTTACAGAATTGTGGTGTTTCCAAAAAAGTTTTTTTTAGAGAATTTAATGAGAATTAAACATGTCAATATAAACATATATCAAAGAGTTTAGAATATACGTCATTATTTTAAGTTAATAAATAAAGAAATATTGTAATTATATTTAATTTTATTAATTTTATATTTTTTATTATATTTAATTGTTTTATCAATAGTCAAATATTAAGCAGTTATTAGTTATTGACTTTGTTTTTAAAAAATAAAATGTCACCAACAGGACTGGTCCCAGTTGCCTTCCTGCAAACCGTCCTTCACAAATATGACCTGATAATGTCAGGGGCGACATGGCCTGTTGCACATAATTACTGCAGGGTGACTTACAATGACCTGGCAACAGTCATAAGTGATTTCGATTGGCTAAGATTGAAGAAAGAAACAACAGACAAAAATCTGGCAACATATGCCTGGGTCGGATTATACAATGATGTCAACAGCTGGCGCTGGTCCTTAAACGACCTCCCACTGAAGAATGTCACTTATACAAACTGGTACCCTGGAGAGCCTGATAATCTCGGTGGAAAACAAGCATGTGGTTTCATAGGTGGTGGTAATGTATGGTATGATACAGCATGTACAGGACTAAAACCCTTCATCTGCTATAATTGTGAGTGAATATCATGATACTGGTTTATCACATTTTGGGTTGTATTTTGGTGTCATGTTTCCTGTACAGACAGATGACTGAGACATGACCTTCTTTTCTTTTTCCCACAGCTAATTTCAGTGGTGCTGCCCGGTTTATTGGCATCACTACACTTCTGACCTGGCCTCAAGCTCAGGCTTACTGTAGAGAATATCACACAGATTTGGCCAGCGCTCTTAACAGTTCAGACCAAAACATGTTATGGCAGGTGAGGAACATCCAGGGTGTTTCCTGGATTGGGCTATACAGAGACACATGGAAGTGGTCAGATGGAACCATCGCTTCAAACCTACCATGGGCTTCTGGATACCCTAATAATTATGGAGGACATGCAAACTGTGCAGTGGTTTATAACGGACTGTTCTATGATACAACCTGCACCAGCCTGCTTTCTTTTTTCTGTCATTCCTGTGAGTCTTGTGTTTTTCTTGGCTTTTGCTATTAATATACAGTTGATGGCAAATAAAATGCTCAATTAATTATTTAATTCAATACACAAATGTGTTATTTATTTAATTCAGGAGTAATTGACATCAAAGGAGAAGAATGTGGAGAATGATCAAATTACACTTTTAGGAAAGGAAATTAAACTACTGTGTGTGTGTGTGTGTGTGTGTGTGTGTGTGTGTGTGTGTGTGTGTGTGTGTGTGTGTGTGTGTGTGTGTGTTTATTTCACAGTTTCCACTATGAGGAATCAGACAGTGAGACTGCAGGTGAAGTCTGATGGCAGTGTGTTTGATTCTGCTGTTCAGTCGTCCATTTTAGAGCAGGTGAGTCTCGGGATGTCTCTGAAATTTTTGAGAACATTTGTGTTTTAACATCAATGTTATCCCTGCTCATCTGTTCAAATTTCTGTCATTCACTCATTTTTATTAATTCCTCTTTTCTGTGTGAAATAATTATTTTTTCTTTTAAATTTTAATGAACAAATCCTAATTATGATCTTCAGATGAAGAAGAAACTGAAAGAACATGGCATGTTGGAGAACACCAAAGTGACCTGGAGGGTGCAACCAGATGGAAACATCTTCAAGAAGAAAAAAGATGACCTGTAACATCTAAATGTTCACCTTTAACTTCAAGCTGCCACTGGACTCAGTGATAAGGAGAAAGTCAAAGAGGGTCTGTTCATATACTGGGTTTAATACATCAGTGTGTCGTAGTAAAGAATAAATCCTATATAGAAGAGAGAGAATGTAACAGAACCTGTAAATACACTGTGTGTACTTAGAACAGTCAGATAGAATGACCTTGACACTATTAAGATATATTTACTTATTTTGTTGTCTTTTATTCTATTTTCTGTACTCATGGGCTATAGGGTTATACATATATTACATATTATACAATACATATTCAATTCAATTCAAGTTTATTTGTATAGCGCTTTTTACAATGGACATTGTCTCAAAGCCGCTTTACAGAACATAAACATAGAACAGAAGGTAAACATAAGGATAATATAAAGAATTAATATAATAAAAATTCAAGATATATAAAGTTCACAGTATGTATGTAGGTATATGTATTTATCCCCAATGAGCAAGTCTGAGGTGGCTCAGGCAGCAGTGGCAAGGAAAAACTCCCTTAAATTGGTAAAGAAAGAAAACTTGGGAGGAACCAGACTCAAAGGGGAACCCATCTTCATATGGGTGATACTAGAGGGTGTGATTACAAATACACAGTCAAACAAGTGTTGTATTGGTGTAAAGATCACATGGAGTTCAGATCCCCTCTTTAGTATCACAGAGTCCAACTGGAGCTGGTAGATCTTTAGATGCTTCAGGATTCTCCGAGTTGGCCTCATCTCAGTGGAGGTCCAAAACCTTCATCGCACGGAAGACGATCAAAACTGGTACAATGTCTGGATGCCTCGGGATGGGTAGAAAGAGAGAAGCAGTGTAGAGGGATTAACATATCTGCTGTTCCTAAAAAATGTGCAAGTCTAATGTAATAGTGCATAATATTATGGGATGTATTATGTGTATGCCTGACTAAAGAGATGAGTTTTTAATCTGCTTTTGAACTGGGAAAGTGTGTCTGAGCCCCGATCACTATGAGGAAGACTATTCCAGAGTTTGGGAGCTAAATAAGAGCATATAAACAATTGTAAATATTAAGGGTCAAAATTCTAGTAAAATGTTAGTAGTATCTATTGGATTAATATCCTGACCTGCTGAGCTACAGAAGTGCTGACTCCATTTCCCAGCATTTACCCTCTGACTGCTGGACATTTGTAGCTTTGTCAGGAGATGATGATTATGGGCTCGACTGCATGTCAGGAACTAGAATGATACACACAATACTATGGAAATACTGTGGGCTAACATTTAGCAGAAGAAATGTAGATATCAGTGTGAAAGTTCTAACTCATTTTTAGCATGTGGTAAACCTTAGGGAGGTTGTGTTGAGATACTGTATTTTACTATAAGGGGCCAACAGGGGGAGACAAAAAGTATTGGCCCACTATAATGAAAAGAAATCAGCTCCACCTGTAACGGCCTATTTAAGGGATGTTTGAAGCTTATTTATATGCTCAGCTTTGATTGTTTGTGTCTGTAAAGACTAAGTTGCTATCTTTGAAAATTGCTGCTGGTCATGCCTTGCCAACCTCGCCACCATCTCAACACTTTGGGTTCCTGCTCTAGGAAAAAACAAACAATGGTTTCTTTTCCCCATAGATCACTGTAGTGGGCATTCAGACCTTTATGTTATAAATATTAAAAATTATATTTTTACCTTTTATAACTGAATATTAATTTAATATCTCAACAAAATGTCTGATGAAATTGTGTGATGAGACTAAGAATGAGAGATTTATATTCAAGTGCTATGTGTGAGGCAAAACAAATGTTATCACTTGAAAGATACTGTTCTTCAAAAGTAAGAGCTTTGTTGGAACATTTTTTCTTTTTCTTTATGTTTCCTGTTGTTATCAATTTACATTATTGCATGCATTCATTCATTCATTTGTTTATTCATTCATTCATTCGTTTAGTCATTTATTTATTTATTTATGCTGAAATTTCATAATAATTGTTGGTATTTTCATACCCTTTTGTCTTAAAAAACTTAGTTTTCCTTTTTTAAGAAAAGGGAAAGTAGAAATGGAAATTCTGTCCACTGTGATGTAAATTCTCATAATTTGTTTGTCTAAAGATTAGCACTGATTTGTTTAGAAAATGAAATGATGGAGCAAAAGAATCATTGGTGATTTAAAGGTGCCCTTCCACACAAAACCGTTTTTACTTGTATTTTTTTATACGTGTTAGGTCCATATGTGTTTGTGTTGTGTCGGGAATGTGAAAATGAACTGCTACCTCCCCGGTCAGTTCTAGCCACTTGAAAGAAATAAGCAGAGAAATCAGGTCAGTTAGAAAAGCTGCTCAGAGTGACGTAGATATGATCGAGCTCATTACTATTCATGAGCTTTCCCACTTGAGACCAAGCCCACATAATTTGTGTAGCTCAGTGAGTTTCCTATACAGCAAGGATGGCTGAACGTCAATATACCTGAAGAAGCCATTATGCCACAATTCCAGGTGATTGTAAACAAAGTTCCTCTAGCCTAGGTTACTTATTGCGCTGGGTGAATGAATAGTCATACTCTCATATCCTAGCGGTTAGCCAATCGGAGCCAAGCAGCATAACTCATTGAATATTAATGAGAACTGGCGCAAATCGAGCTGTCTTCCTGCAGGCTTTCTATACCACACTAGAATGGCTTGAAACAAGCTAACCAAGGCATTTGTTCCACAAAAAAAATGTTACAGAGTCCATGGTAAATGTCAGACATTACCACAGAAGTAATGAAATAGGTGTGGCAGGGCATCTTTAGGCAGTGAAGATCTGTAGCAGAAACAGCTCATGATGTCAGCTGAATAATTGTGTGTAATTGTGTATTACCATCAGAAAAAGTTGTTGAGATGTGGCCTGTTTAATAAAAATACAATTGTAGTATAAAAAATGGGTTGTATTCTAATTGTTATTTTGTTTGAAAGCTGTGAAAAATGTTATAGCGACATGTGATTATTTTGATAAATAAGCTGAGGTGTTGTCGCTCCTAAACAAGATCTACAAATCGTTTTCGTTACCTTTCCTTACCTTTCGTTAACATCCAGTCTGAGGACCTACATTGTTTTTGGACACTGTACGAAAACAACAATGTGAAGAAAACATGAGGTGATGATACAAATTTCCACACAGTAACAGCTGGTAATATTACACCCTCCAAGACATTCCTTAAACCTCAAAGGGAGAAAATACTTGTTTTTCTAAATTTTTTCTGAATGTGTGAATTTTTATTTGGATATTACATATGTAACCCAGTAAGGAAACGAGACACTGTGTCATGGCTGAACCTATGGGAACACTTCTTTGCAGAAGTAGAGTCTGAAGCTCTGTGTGAAATCACACCAAATGGCTGGTATCTTGTCCACTTAAGAAGGGAATGAATACTACAATATGATCTACCCAGACTGATTTCACACAGAGCTTCAGACACAACTTCCACAAAGAAGCGTTCTCATAATTTTATCCATTGTTAATAAATATTCACAGTGAGTGTTTATTACATTTAATAAAATTCTCACACACATCTGAGCTATAAAAGAAATTTTTTGGAACCTCACAGATGTCAAATAGTCTCAGTGAGTGTGTGGAACACATTAGTAAAATCCCCCATCACTTTCCAAAGGTTCCATTTATTTTGTCTGAACACAAACTTCAAAATGGAAATCAGTCTCTGCACTTTAAGATAAAGAACCAGGGACTGAACAGCAGTTTTGGTACTGAGGTATTGAAAATCAGTTCAAGTAAAAACATCAGATTTTTTTAGGTCTGTTTCAAGGTAGGCTTTTATTTTTATAGATGTTTAAACTATAGTCATTTTTTTTTGTTATAGATGCTCAGATATTGTGTAATGCTTCTCTCTCATCTTTGTTTGCTCTGTATGTAATAGAGTGAATTTATAGGGATTGATTAGAGAAATTAATTTATTTCATTTGATTGCATGGACATATGTTTACATTGTTTTAAAAAAACAACTAAAGCTTAACTAATAAATTCCAGTAGTGTTCAAAGCATTGCAGTGTAATATGGTGTTCAGTATGGAGTTAATTTGATAATGAGGAAGTAATTGAGAGGAATTGCAAAGTGCAATTTGTCTGCATCCAATAGTCTGATATGCCAAATTCACAAAGCCGTTATTAATTATTACATGATCTGGGAATCTGGGAATGCATCTCTCAAACATCTCAAACTGGAGCTAATCATGTTATTGTTGTAGATGTACAACTACAATCCTGCTGCTGAGCACTTCATAATCATAAATATATATAGATCCTTTATCACCATGATTCTGAATGGCTGACAGATTAATGCCCTACAGATGTTACAGATTAATGTTAGACATATTTATTAAAATTATTATTACTTTGATTGCACATTTTTGCCATTTGCTTTTTTGACTCCACAGCAACAACATGAAGCAGACACTTTTGCTCCTGTATCTCACTAGTGAGTGTCCTTATAAACTTTTTTGCTTTCTTCTAAATTATTTATAAATTAAACTGTTACACTGTTCATGGTTATAATATGCATAAACTACATATGGCATTCAGGTCTTTTTTACTTTTAAACAAACTGTTGTTTGTTTGTTGAAGTTGATTTCTCATTGTACAGAGAACCCCTAATAAAACAAAGCAAAATTAACAAAATAAACTGGTAATGAAATGAACTGGTGCAAATGTAAATGATTCAGTCATTTTGTATTTATTCTGTATTATTAATAGTAGTATAAGTGATTTTTTTTAGTGACTGACAAACAAGATAGGATCATAAACTATGATCATGTAAAGTGAATGTTCACTGCTCTGTAATATAAATGTATTACTTTGCTATATATTACTGTAAATGTTACCAACAGGTTTAGTCCCGGTTGCTTTCTCATTCTCATGACCTGGCAACAGTCATTAGTGACACTGATTGGCTAAGACTGAAGACAGAAGCACCAAGTAAAGGTCTTAAATCATTGGCGTGGGTTGGATTGTATGATGATTATACTAGCTGGGGCTGGTCCCTAAACAACATCCGACTTATACCAATTGGTCCCCTGGACAGCCTAACAATTCTTTGCCAGTAGAAGCATGTGTTCTGATTTTATTGTGTACATATTTGAGAGCCTTTGTGGGAAATTTTAATACATAGAAGGTTCAACTTATACCAAAACTAGGGGAAAGAAAGACATACATTGAGGGTCCAATGTAAACACGCACACAGGCCATTAGGGCCATGATAAGCAAAGGAACCCTAGACAGGGACCATTAGAGGTCGTAGACATGTACACATACAGGATTTAGGCCAAAAAGTTGAATATAAAGGCTTTAATAATGAGATATAACATCAAAAGGAAAGAGTCACTTCTTAATGTAAAATGGTTTGACAGCAAAACGAGGAGGATATTGAGTTTTTTTGCCGTAGTTTGAGTAGCTTGTGTGTTTGTGGATGAGACTGTAGCAGTCTGGGTTGAAACATTTATTCCCCTAGAAGCGGATGTGTCACTGGGTCGACCACGACTCTCTATGTCCCGGAGGTAATGAGTAATGACCTCAGTGAGGAGATTAGCAGTAGGAGACAGTGTCGAAAGTTCAGTCTCGTCCAGGAGATTTGCAACCCAAGCAGAGATCAAAGCTTTGAAACACGAGAAGCTTCAGTAAACACATACTCACTCCGGCCACCAGGGTAATAAATCAACCAATGACTACTGTACACCGTATCCAAAGAGCCAGAATAGTAAAGAACTGGTTTTAAGTCATACAGAAGAGACAATGTGGAACATGAGAAGATCCAATACATACCCATGTGTAGTTGCATTAAGTTGAGTTTGTTAAAGAAGAACCTCAGGAAAGGGAAGAAAAACACACATAAAACCCAACTTATAAGATTTATGGCCTGATGACGTCGGCCCAAGTCCTATGGAAATGGGATCCCCCAGGGGAAAGATAATGGGAATTTATGGTGCCTAATTCAGATGCAAATGTTTACCCAACGTCTGGGCAAAAATGGGTCATTTTGGAGACAATGGGAAATTCCCGAGCATGCAGAAAGTGTGTGCGTAAGCGATTTATGATTGGATAGCAAGGGGGGTATGGCGAAGAGGGGGGCATGTCAGAGCTGTATTTAAGCTTGCCGAAATCAGCAGTGCTTTGGTACAAGTCTCGTCTACTAGGCAGACTTGTATCCCTGGTACCAGCTGGTTGATTGCTGTCTATACGACTGTCAATAAACCTACCTCAACTGAATATATATATATATATATATATATATATATATATATATATATATATATATATATATATATATATATATATATATATATATATATATATATATAATTGGCTTATTACTAAACTTACACTGAAGATTCAAGATTTTTATTTGTCACATACACAATTATATAGGGCATACACACTATAATCAGAAATGAGTCAGGTCCGCTCCATGGAAAAACACAACAATGAAAGAATGAGATAAAAGTAACCAATGAAAATATAAGAATACAATATAAAAAAAAAGATATGTATACTGTAGAATAAAATATATAAAAAATATGTATACTGTAGAATGAAAAAAAAATGTGCATGCAAGTAAACTGTAGTTATAAATTTACTGTAAGATACACAGGGCTGTACAAGAGGCAATGCGCATATGTGCATTATACTGTAGTCTTAAATATTAAGATACCCAGGAAAGTGCTACATAAATGTTATGTTTCTGTGAATTCTAACAATAAGAACATTAAATTATACCTGTAATATAAAAATCAGAAGGCTGCTGTTTCTTCAGTAGCTCTGTTTTAGATCTTCATTGCTTCTATACAACTCTCTAAAACCTTAGGGGGATACTTCATCTGTTATCTTAACCCTGGAAAGATTCTGACGTGTGCAGATTTCCATCTTACTTTAAAATTCACACAGACTTCAAACTCCTTATTTCAACAAAACCAAATTCTGCCCCATCAGATTTCAGCACAGACAGAAAGTGAAGGAGTTCATCAGGTTCCTTTAGTGTTGAATAGCCATGTGCCAATAATCAGATCCAACATTCAGCATGTACAATATGATCATGGCTGCTTTATAAAATCATCACTGTCTTTTCTTGGTAACTAGAAGGCAGCATTTTTGGGCAGTGAATTAAAATAGAACCCATTGGTAAACCAGAGGAAAAATGTAAAGGCATCTTAATCATAATGATTTAAAAATGATGGATCTACAAAAGAGCTCCAGAGTATTGTAATTATAAAGGAAGAACTACATGGTGTGTTAAAGGCCAGAAACAGGTCAGATCAGGATTCTTACAGTGTTAGGAGAAGTGCACCGAGACTGTTTGAATACATTTTCTTAATAAATAAATACTTTCACTGTTTTCCATTTTTGGATAATGTGTAAAACAAGCCATTACGCTGCAGACTACAACTATAAAAATAAGGAGTCCTGCTTTCCATAAGAAAATAAGTGTTATCTAAGACCAGCTGTCATGAACGCGGGAAAAAAAACAGACCCAAATGCAGGACAGCCACAGAAACAGGGTTTAATAAAAAAAGGAAACACTAAACATCACACGGGCTAAAGACAGGACAAAAAAACAGTAGATTCCGCGCTGCACAAGGCAACGCGGCACAGTTAAATACACAGGGTAATCATAAAAGGAAATAAGTGTGTAGACAGGGAGGAACAGACGAAGGGGGGGGGGCAGACACGTGACGAGGAACGTAAACAGGTGCACGTGGCCAAAGTCCGGGTTAGGTCCTGACAGTAACCACTAACACCAGCAACCCCCCCCAAACCCCCCCCCCCTCCCCCGTGGGGGGAGCAAGGACCACGGCGAAGGCAGGTGGGGGGAACAAGGCACACGGCGATGCAGGTGGGGGGAACAAGGCACATGGTGGCATAACTGGAGAGGGCCGGACGATGTCTAGAGCCAAGCTGAAGGACCGAGCGACGTCCACAGCCAAGCTGACGGGCCGAATCCTGACACCAGCCTTCAGTGTCACAGGTCCAAATGTCACAGAAAGAGTTTCTTATTACACAGTTGTGGACAAAATAATGCTACAAATTAAATACTAGAATAAATCCTAATGTCAATGAAAGACAGAGCAAACTGGAAGAAGTGACACACAAAACTCATCACCACTAACTATATCAATCTGGTGTTTGTATCTGTAAAGTCGTGTTTTGACATAATGACACCTTTCTAAACTCTAAAAGGTTTTGAAGTAATATGCTGATGTGTGCAATGATAATGATTCATTAATGATGAATATAAGTCTTCTATAATGAATGAATAATAACAAAGAAATTTCTATCACATTATATATCTTCTTTATATATAAAGTCTGCATATCTGCATTTAAAACATTTTCCACACACAAGGACCACACACTAAATCCAGCCCACAGCCTCAATTATTTTGGCATATATGAAAAATAAAAGTGAAAAAGCCCATAGTGCTCTAATGCTGAACATCTTCACTCTATCCAGATTCTACAGTAGATCCATAGTGTAGCCACCTGAAGCCTTCTGTCATTCATACTAGAACAATCACACATACCCATCGTCTATTTGTCTTGTTTAATTGTAAAATAATGTATTGTTTGTGTGGATAATTGGGTTGCTGAGAGCTACAGTATATGGGCAGACTCAAGCTGTTGAAGGGTGATCGCTTATGACATCCAAACAATTAATGAACCAAAACCAAAAATGAATCCTGTAAAAAGAGAACAATAATTATGATGTTATTTTTGTTTTGATCATGTTTAATTATTATTTATGATCAGGGGTTTGTTTTGTTATGATGTTATTATTCTGCTGGTATTATGTTATTATTAAGTAATCTAAAAGTGGATGATTAAGCAATGTAATACCTAGGCTACAAGCTACAATGAGGTTTCCTGGAAAGGGGGTGGAGTCTGGCCTTTATAAGCTGCAGCCAGCCTCCAGATCAGGGCTTGCTTCCCATGTTGAGTGAGCGTGCTACTGCGGTGCTGTAAGCAAAACTATACCTGTATATTGTGGATACTGAGAGTGAGTGTAGATATCTTTGTACAGTGATATGCATTTTTACATACGTTTCTTTTGTTTGTTATTTTCAAGTCAAGTCATGTCAAGAAGCTTTTATTGTCATTTCAACCATATATAGCTGTTGCAGTACACAGTGACATGAGACAACGTTTCTCCAGGATCAAGGTGCTACATAAAACAAAGACAGGGCTATGGACATGTAAGTAGTCTTAGCCACATAAAGTGCAACTGTGCAACCTGGTGCAAACAGTGCAGGACAAAAGACAGTGCAGGACAAAAAACAGTGCAGACATAAAGTTACAAGACAATACAAAAAGTGCAAAAAATGCAATATACACAAGACAATAAACAGAAACAGAAACAGCACCGACCGATCAGTGTAAATACTGAATGTTCAAACAATATTTCATGCAGTAACAGAATGAACACAGTTTCTTAGCAGCAGGTCCTTTGTATAATATACAGAGTTGTGCAAAAAACAGCAAGTGACTGAAATATTGTATAGTACGTGCGTAATGGCTGAGATATTGTAAAATATGTGCAAAAACAGCTGAAATGTTGGACAGTATGTGCAAAAAAAAATGCTGTTGGCTTTGTCGATGACCCCACACACACATTTTTGTCATCATTGTTTTGGTACTTTGTTTTTTCTTTTTTCACTGTATGTATATATACATAATCTCACGTGTAACTAAGCATCACCTTACTCTGAAGAGTACTTACGGGTTGAGCCGTCATTTACCATCATTTTTTTTAACTATTACACATCCGGTTTATCACATTTCTTGTCAGAAGTGGGATGGCCATCAAAGGGGAAGAGGCCCAGTCTGTGTTCACATGCAAGAACGGAGGCTAAGGGGGACAACACTTGGGACATCATGACATCAGAGAGAGAAGAGACCTCAGAGGGGCCAAAGGGAGCAAACCCAGTGAGCCCAGCGGCCCTTTCACCGCGAGCCTGGTGGGTATGATGAGGGAATTCCTCGACGCACAGCAAGCCAGGGAGGAGAGGTATGTGTTGGAGCTACAGGGTCTTCGTGTGAGCATCCAGCAAACAGTCAGAACATCCCTATCCTCGAGTGATGCATGGAGTTTGCGGATGGATCTACCGACCCCTGGATTCACGAGAGTTTCCACAAATGCAACCAGACTGCATCCACAGACAAGGTCACCTATATGCAGAACGGAGACACTGGTGCCTGCCCTACAGCCAAAGTTGGCATAGCAGTATGTGAATGCCCATCGCTCTGGACCGCACACCCAACTAGTTAAAGGTAAAGCACGTTTTTCATTCTGATAAGTTGCAGGAGGCCTCACCTGAACCTAAGGGTTAGGGTTAGTCGCCAAGTGGCGTGAACCACACACCATTGCGAGGAAGATGGGGCCTGTAACATACGAGGTACTACACCCTGACATGTGACGATCACACCAGACCTACCATCTGAATCTCCTAAAAGAGTGGAAGGAGGTAAAACCCCCAGTTACATCACTGATGGTAAGAAGAAGAAGAGTCATTGTTCCAATCAAGGAGACATTATTCTGTCATTGTTCCAATTAAGGCCTGGAAACGGAGCTTGACATCCATAAGGTAAATGCCCAGTCGAAGTTTGAAGCCTACCCTATGACCAGGATTGACGATCTGTTGGACCAGATAGGACAAGCACACTACATCACCACACTGGACTTGTGTAAGGGGAACTGACAAGTGCCCCTTGATCCAATTTCCAGATCTATTACCGCCTTCCGAACACCTACTGGACTGTACCATTTCACGGTCCTCCCCTTTGGCCTGCATGGAGTGCCTGCCACCTTCCAGCATCTGATGGACAGTAGATGACTGATGGTCATCTACAGCTACAGCTGGATGGAGCACCTGGACCATCTGAGACAGACCCTGGAGAAAATCCATGCAGCGGGCCTGTCCTTAAACATTACCAAGTGTGAGTGGGCAAGGCGGGAGACCAACTAACTAGGTTATGAACTGGGCAATGGTGAACTGTGACCACAGAAATGGACAAATGACCCTTGCCACTTTCATGGATTGTTGTTCTTGCAACCCATCTAATGCCCAGAATTTTGTCAAAAAGCTGACAACTGAATGTGCTGCTAAGGTGAGTGACACAGCATCTGACCCAGTACCAGAACCTGTGAAAACCCCTTCAGCAGCTGCATCTGCCTCAGGTATGGCTCCAAGTTCATCATGGTCCTGACCAACAGGTGATGGAAACAAAAAAGGTGAAGAGTGCCAATGCCACAATTGAGGTTCAGTGCTACCAATTTAGCCAACATCCCCCGCTCTGATAATCCACTTAAGATTTGGTCACAGCACAGGTACATTTACCCGCATTTATACATGCTTGCCCTGAGCTATTTGCCCTGCTTATGCTGTGTCCTGTGAACAGGTATTTTCTAAGGCGGTCGAATTGATCAGCAAGAAGAGTAATGGGCTCAGTCCCAGCACTGTCGAGAAAATTGTGTTTCTAAATAAAACCATTAAATCATTACAATACATTTAACCTTGAACAACATATTCCAATTCCACCATGTATGCATCTCTTTAAACAGTGTCATTGTCATTGTCAGTGTCATTGTCATACATACTCCCACTGTTTCAAAGCACTGTGCTGGTCCCAGTTCAAAACACGTTAAGCACAACCCTCTTCCCAACACAGTGCTTTCTCTCACTTTCACCAGAGGTCCTCATCGAGCTCTGATGCATTGCTGCATACCTTTTTCTGTCTGATACAATTGTGATGAAGCTTTGCTGGTTCAAGCAACTGTGGACCATAGACACACAATGAACCTCTTAAGGATCTCGCCCCCTATTGCATGTTTTTCGCCTACATGACCTACCCAACAAAAAGTGGTACAGCTCCCACATACTTTGACACACAGGGGTGAGCCTGGTCTCATTCGAAACAAGAGATTCTCTAGTTTCAGAAAATAGATTCAGATTGATTCTAGGCCTTACTGGCACAAAGTTACAGAGGCTAGAATGGAAGATTTTCATTTCCGCCTGGGTTGCTTACCTGATAAACTGATTAATCTTATTTTTCTGGAACATGTTAGGGACCAAATAACAACTGAGGGTCATAGCCACATGTCTTGGCCTTCACCAAAAAAAATTCAAGTCAAAAGACCAAAAAATGGCTTCAATAAAAATATTTTTCTACGGACATGGTCGTCTGGTCCAGCGTTTTTGTGTACTTGTTTACTGTATAACTTTGAATTAAAAGACTGCATGCTCAGTTTGAAAGGCCTAAAACAAGCAGAGACTCTCTCTCTATTACTCTGGTGTGAAAACAGGCCTGTAACCTGACACCCTGAGCTGTGAGAGTGACAAAAGGTCAAGGATTACGCAAGAATTCTTCTGCGCAAATTTTTCACACAGATCCAGGGAGCAGAGAGGGGGGTTGCAGCATATCGTTGGAATCGTCTGCTTATTGGCTAAAGAGCTGTATAGGTTCCGGCCCGTTTCATTACTATTGGAAGGAGTAATTGTCAGTCAAAGGCGGGTTCCCAAAAATGATGTCATGACATCATTGGCTTCTCAGCCGTCTATCTCTGCAATACAAGCACCGATTGGCTCAAGTGAGGGCTTGTTTGATTCGTTAGGTCCTGGGCTATAAATATGACGTAAATTTAGAATTTTTGAATACCCCAATGAGAAGTTAGAGTGGCAAAAGAAGATGATGGCACACTACTGTTTCCAGTTTTCGGAACACTAACGGAATATTCGCGACCAAAGCGTTTTGGATTAAAAGGCTTACAGATTTCAGTTCCTTGGACCTGTGTGGATTTTTGTGGAATATTTGTTTTGGAATAATTTACCCCAGTGAAGAAAGGGAAGCGTCTAAAGGTAAGGGAAAAACCGGTCTAGCGCCACCTAGGTCAGTTTTGTCCAAAATTTTTTTCTAATAGTATGAAGGCTGTGAATCATATTATGCTTTGTGTGTGGGCTTAAAAAAATATTGAGAGTATAAAGTTTACTAGATAAATAGGTTTTTTCGTGTTTTTAGAGGATTTGATGCTTTAAAGATGAATTGAAGCTTGTTTCTGGGTCATCCCCTAGTGGTCACTTTGACTTCGGCATGGCGACTCGTAAGAGGTTCTTTCTTTTACATTTATTGCACATATTGTGCTTATGTTCTAGGAATGTATAATTTTCTTTATTGTAATTTTTTTGTCAAAATCTTTAACTTCACTTTGTGAACAATTAAGACACAAATTTTAACTTAATTTTTTTCCTTCAATCAAGTCTCACTGGCGTGACACAAGAAATAGTGTTGGTACAATGTTCATCACTGAACAGTCCGTTGTTAAATAATCCACAGCTCCTCATAATTCTCTCAGCATTATCTGGTTTTCCAGGAGCACATGGGATATTTGAGATCTGACCACTTCCAGCCATCTCTGAACAGGCCAATCCAGGTGTCATGCACGTGAAGCAGGTTAGATCCAAATGCTGGTTTATTAGGCAATATCCAAAACAGGCAAGGGTCACACATCAGGCAAACAACAACATCAAAGGGAATCCAAAAACCCTAGTCAATAATCTGGGCGTGGGTCAGGGCAGGTAGCAAACATTCGTAAACACGATAAACAAGCCTGGTCAAAACAAGGCATTACACAGAACAGAATGAACGCTCAGTATGCAGACAGTGCTAACAATACTTCACATGATCCGAGAGTTCTGAGTGAGCTTAAATAGACCAGGTGATTACAAACAGGAAACAGGTGTGCTGAGCTGGTGGTGCCATGGATTGTGGGAAGTAGAGTCCTGATGAGAAAGTTTGGCAATGTGTGTATATATATATGAACATGAGGTGCTATATGGAGTGGAGGAGTGGAGACCAAGAGAAAATGAAAGATCTATCCAAGGTCATGGCTGAGGTCAATGAGGCAGCTTCCCAAGCCATGCTCATGAGCTTTTCATTCCGTCACTTATTTGCATGTGTCGCACCTTTCAGCTCAATACGATCTCCTTTGCTATTTGTATCTTGTTTAGGGTAACTGTTCTCTAATAATCAAGGCTTGAACATTTAATCTTGTTCCATTGATTTTTGATCTTTAGATTTGTCCAAATTGTACTGTTTACTGATTGCCTGACTTTCTGATTGCTCTTTTTTATTGTTTGAATTCCGCTTTGAAACTGTTACAGTGTCTTAAAAAATAAAATGTTAACCTCCACTAAAATCTATCTCCGACTCCAATGCATGATAAAGAACAAATGTACTACAGTGTTAAATTCAAAAGACAAAATATATGAATAAATGTTTGTTCATTTGTTTCTCAGCTATCTTTCCATCATGAAGCTGAACCTTTTCCTTCTCCTGGGTCTCACTGGTAAGAAAAAAAAACAATTTTTTTTTGTGTTAATTTATATAGTTTACAAAATTATCATTAATATTAAATAAATTAATATTATATGGTTTTATGGTTCTATAACCCTATTCATATCATTTTTAATTTTGAAAACTGGATGGAGTTTAAAACAATGAAAGTTATTATGCTGTTATCAATGAGAGATTATTAGTGAGTTAAAAATATGTCTGTCATTAAGTTATTATATGAAGATTTTTATAATAATCTTTATGTTAACCTTTTGTTTTATGTTTGTTCTGTAAAGCTGCTTTGAGACAATGTCGATTGTTAAAAGTGCTATACAAATAAATTTGAATTTGACTTTGAACTTATGTCGATAAATAAACAATAACTATATATTACTTTACATTTATTATATTCTGTTTCACTTCAGCGCATGTTAAGAAAAATTCATTGTTCTTTCTCATAAAACATTTTATTTAATTTTTAATTCTAAAAAACTGTCACAATCTGCAATAATTATTTGATGTATTTATATTTCTTTGATATATTTTTATTTATAAACTGTTCACTTCTGGATTAGTGGAGTTTTCAGTACTTACTGAAAAAATTTAAATAATTACAATGATCAATAACTAAATATAATTTAATTTTTGCTCATTCTCATCCAGGTCTGAGGAGTTTTCTCACTACTTCAACAATTTTTGATTATAGTATAATTAGAAGGATTTAGTTAAATTAGTTGACAATACAGTTACAGTTATAAGTATAAATCACCCTTGTGATATGTCAGCTTGGAGACGGGCTCTAAGTTCCGACATCACCCTGCAGTAATTCTGTGCAACCGGCCATGTCGCCCCTGTCATTATCAGGTCATAATGGTGATGGACGGTTTGCAGGACAGATACAGCAGATGAGATCAGTCCTGTTGGTGACATTTGACACACAGTAAACTTTAACTAGTGAATATTCAACTATTTCCAAATTAGATGTATTACTTATAACTTCTTTATTGTGGACAATCAGTCATCCATTCCATTGAGCTCAAAGAAAACGAATCACTAAGTCAAAAAGCACAATTGAAAAACCTAAAAGGAGCATTCACTCGTCACCAAAAACTTCTCTCTTGTAAACCAAAAGTTAAAGTATCAAAAGAAATGAAGGAGCTGCAGCATCCAAAAATGGTTTCACCGTCCAAGCTACCCCACGAAAAGCACTCTGAACTTCCCTTCCAAATTTCCCTCAATATATACCCTGGCGCTGCTAAGCGCCTCCTATTTTGATCCTTCCTACTCTCAGACAGGTTCCCATTATGTTTCAAGTTGTTCTCTGGGGCTCCGCCTAATCATTTACATGCTTCTTCCAAAATCCCCTTATTTCCCCGAATGACCTCATACACCCCTACAGTGACTTCATATCCTGCCTTTCTGAATTCCCCTTATTTCCCAGAATCATCACCTGACCCTTGCTCATATACCCTTATATGGATTTTTCTCCTTTCTTGATTTCCTATTATTTTCAGCCTTTTTCGTCATTGTATTAAAAAAATATGCTCAAGAGAGCCTTACTTCCTTGTTGTTATCACATTTGTTGCTCAGCCTTCTATGACAGATACTTCGTGGACTTATCTTCTCCTCAGCTACAATGAGTAAGTTTGCCTCATTTCTGCTCTTTACTATCCTACTTGCTTATATGTTTCAATGATTATATGGTATTTAACTGACAAATTCTACTTGGTTATATTATGTTGCTTTGCTGCTGTTGCTATGACTGTGTATATTGCTGGAGCCCTTAATGCTGGCTCTTTCTTAAACTTTGTTAGACTTTTTGACCTTTATTATGCTCTCAGCCTGGCCTTCAGACTGGGCTTGTGCAATGCATTCCTTAAGCCTTAGTTCCTTTATCTTATCAGGGCTACTCCTCTTTCCTCTTAGGTTCTCAGCCTCAGGGTCAGCCAATTCGTCCTGGTCACACCATCTGGATTTCTCGGTCTACTCCCTACAGGAGGCCAGTTCCTGCTGAGGTCATGGCCAGTTATCGCCGCTATCAGCTGCGTCATCTTTCTCAGGAGTTCTGCTTTTTCCTGGAACGCCTGTCCTCCCCTACACTCCCAGATCACCCTCTCCTGCCTTTTAACATCGTGCAGGCGCCTTTGACCCGTTCTTCTTCTACTCAAACATCTCTGCCTCCTATCCTGGTGGATCAACGGACACAAACAGATGGTTGTCCTCATGCTGAACCCCGTTGCCCTAGGCTGACAACTCCTGCCTCTCCTCCACGTATCTCTTCTCCTCCCATCGCCTATATTTGTCCCCTGGCAGCTCCTACCTCTCTTCCTCGTGTCTCATCTCCTTATTTTGGTTACATTCCCTCTCTCTCTCCTAGTTTGGCTTCTTCTCCCTCTAACTCTGAGCCTGGCTCCCCAGGCTTTGTTCCTTTTTCCCCTTCTCCTAGGCCTGGATCCCCAGACTATACTCCCACTTCTCCCAGACCTGATAGCTCTGGTTATTACTAAGTTTGTCCGCAATAAACCTCTCTTTCTCTTTTATACTTCTCCTGGGTCCTGTGTGGTTTATTTGCATTAATTAACTACTTATTCTTATTATGACATCTGAGCTTTATACCCATATACCCTATGATATCAATCATAATAAGTCCTTACATATGTTCCTTTGGGGCACTTCTTTACGCATTATAGAATTTTCACAACATCACTCCCCCTTTGAGACTGTCAAGTCTCAACAAACCCTACGTCCCAGTGAAATCGTCACCTAACCAACCCATGAATTATAAACATTATACATAAAGAAAAATAAAAACAAGGAAAAACAACAAAACAACAAAAACAAGGGCAAACAACATTCTACAACATTACAGGGCAAACAACATTCTACAACATCACTCCCCCCAACCATACCCGAAAACAGCATACAGCCCCAAGCCCATTCTCAATATGGTGAACCAGGAGTGAGCGAAAAACCCTCGGGAGTCCAATACGAGGGAAAATTCTCACTCTGCCCGCTCATAGCGCGACAGCGAATTCGGAACCACCAGGAACACCGTTAGTGCATTTCGCAAACACAATGTCTAGGCATGTCAACAAGTTGTCCATGTATATGGTGGGAAGTAACGTGCCGTTTACCACCACCAGTGATGATTTCGATGCACTGACCGAATCCATAGCGGTAGCGGGATCCGTACGCGTCGGCCCTCACGCAGGGCCGCCCAAATGTCTCGGAAGCGAGCGGCACAAAGGTCATCCTGGGCCGTGTCCGCCACCGCGTCTGAGGAGCCCCCTCTCCTTGACGTGGGCCCCTCCCATGAGTACATGAATCGGGGCGTCCCGATTGTGTCCGGAAGCCCCTGCCGCACAGCAGCGGTGTGGGACGTCCAGAGTTGATATCCATAAAAGAGCAGCGTACAGTACTGGCGTGTGGCAGTCTGCATGATGTGCGGGGAGAAAATATAAGCGTGTTTACGACCGCGCCCATATGTTGAGGCCACAGAAAGGGACCGGCGAACTTCGTAGCTGTGTACTTGTACTTGGAGTCCCCTCCGAAGATCGTACTGGTCCATGCGATAGGCTTGGATCGATAACCCCTCCGGGAGAACAAGGTCTGCGTTGTCCAAGTTGAGTGGAACGGGGCGTGAGTCCTCCAGTAGAGTGTACCACGTGTCAGGCGTTGGCGGTGGAGGGTATGTCAACCATGTGCGGTGCGACGCATCACCCAGATCGAAGTCCTTCCATATGTAATCAGACATATCAATGGCCACGCTTAGTTGGTGGCACGTGCAGCAGCAGTCGTGGGTCACCAGGGGTCCGGTGTCATCGATCCGACATGCAATGCCTCTAGGGGTGAGCTCCAGGCGCCCGCATGTCCAAGGACGTCGGACGGGGGCACGTCTGGAAGGGAAGCGCAGCATGGCCCTGCACACAACACATACAGAGAGATGCAGACCCACACACAAAACAGACAACATGCACAAACAAAACAGGACCAAGGGCCCCCAGTAATTCTTTGCTCAAACATATGTACATCGTAGTCATAAGTACCCGTTGATCAGTTTAGGGGACTATGAATGTCTGACTACGGCCACCACCAGTAGTGGTTGTGGTGTGAGGAGTACATCCATCGTGGCAAGGGGGCTTTGATCTGGTATTTGTTTTTCAGTGAGTGCCAAATATCCGAGAATGTCTGAGCATAGTATTTCTTTGGCAGGATGGCCACCACTTCTGAGTCACCGCTTCTCCGCAGGATTGGATGTAGCCAGGCTGGCTGTGGTGGGAGGCTGGCCAGGCTGCCCTTTGTGCCACGAGTGTGAGTGGTCCAAAGGGGATATCCACAAAAGAACAGGGTGTAATACTGCCGGGTCATGCTTTGCTGAATATTGCGTGATATAAGGTACGCATGTCTTGTTTTGGGTCCATACAGTGATGCCACTGAGATGCACCGGCGAAGTTCGTAAGAATGTACACGCAAAACTAATCTGTCTGTAAGCCAATAATCCTCATCTGGTTGATGCCAAGCTAGCCAGGTCGCTTCCTCGAGCATGATGTCCGCATGTGAAAGGATGGGACGTTCATCTTCGTGAAGGGTGCTCCACAGGTCTTGTGAGGATTGAGGCGGGTATGACCTCCAAGTGCGTTGCGGTTCGCTCTCTAACTTAATATGCAGCCACCAACGATAAGCAGATAGGTCCACTTCCAGAGCCAGTCGTCGGCACGAAAAACAGCAAGTGAAGTGGGGGACACCGGATGCATTGTAGAAGCGATAGGCTGTGCCTGTAGAGTCACGCTCAAGGTGTGCACACGAGTGGTGCCGGCGGGCTGGCTGGCGTAGAGGACGCCGGAGTGGAAGACACTGCATCATTCTGTACACACAGGGACAAAAGTGGACACGGACAAACAATTATATGCTAGGGGTTACTAGGGGGCAGTCGGTTCTCGTACAGCATGTTGTCGTCCTCATCTAACAGCGGAAACAGGTCTGGGTTTGCGTCCGCGTCAATGATGTGCAACTGCATGTACTGGCCAAAAAGGGAGTGAACTGTTTTGTCAATCAGCGCACGCAGCAGAGGTAGTCCGCAGCAGGCAAGGAAAGCTATAACTAGCAACACTGTAAGAATTATCATACCTATGCGCATGAGTCCTGCTAGCCAATCTCCTGAAAGCAACCATTTATACCAAGCGGGATCTGGCGCGCCTGAATTACGGACCATCTGGTCCCGGTTTGCTTTCATACGGGTTAATAACGTGGATAGTGGTCCCATGGGGCCCGTATGCAGTGGGATAACAGTGCAGCACTCGGATCCAATCATATCACATACGCCTTGCTCTGGCCCACACATTTGATCTATAGCGAATCGGCTCTCTACGTGCTCTCTTTCATCAGTGTTGTGGCATGCAGTTGTTCTGAGATGAGCTCTAGAGCTGCAATTGTGTGATTGATGAAGCGCTGCTGATTGTACCATACATAATTTATCCACCCCATGTTCCTACGTGTCTGAACGTGCGGTAGCAGGACAGCCCACATGGTTGAAGAACTGTCCGAGAGCGCCCTGTGTTCTTCTGGGACGCCTACCGGCTCGCCTTTCCAGTCTATGTATATATGGGGATCCGCCGACCAGGCCGGGAGCACAGAAGAATTTGTGTACTCCACATACTTCGAAATGTCCCGTTTGGCGCATGAGGTGTGAGTGGGGGTTTGAGTTAAGAGACTATCGAGGAGGGAGTCATTTAATGCCAATACTGTAAGACCTCCTTCCAGCACAACCGGGGCACAGAGACCATGCCACATTCGGGGGAGCGTTTGAAGTGCTGTGTCATCCCCACAATACCAAAAAATATCAGCTAGTGGCAGTGTGCCGAATCTTAGACTTGGAACGGTCATTAATCCTGGGACGGGCTTCTCACACCCATACTCTGACGTGTTACAGGGCGGGAGCACATTTACTATGGGATGATGAGCGTCTAGCGTGTCCTTACAGGCTTTTTTAGGAAGGAAACCTACCCACACTGCTCCCTTCGAACGAATACATAGGGGAAACTCCTGATTAGGTCGCGTCCTAACTGTCATATCGGTTGGAACTGGTGAGGCCACTGGTTGGAACGTACAGGATCTGCTTATATTGCCCATCCATTTTGACCCGTGCGTTCTTGCGGCTGATCCTAGCAAGCAAAGTGCAGGGCATAAATGTGTATCATTATAGGGGGGCTTGTCACACTCCTCCACTCCCCTGATAGGTATTATATAGGGGAGTTGCTTGCTTATCGTATGCTTCATGGCATACGATACATGTACTATTGGTGGTGACTTCATGAGCTGAGTCTATCAGCCATTGGCGATATAAATTGCCCCTGGCCGCTTCGGCTGTCGTGTTATATTGGGTGATACTTCTTACTGTAACATATGACATAAGATCCTCATGGTCACCCTGTAGGGAAGAGTTGCGGGGACTGCACTTATTGCTCGAGCTATCAGTGCATTTGGCCCAAAAATCTATACTAGCTTGACGGAACTGGAACCCAGGGCTCCATGCTGGGACGTAGACTCGGGCCTTATAGGCGTCGACAAATGTAGTTCGCTGTAACGAGGACGGGTAGGTAGCTGTGGCATGGAGACTATAGTACCATAATGCGTGGATTAGCCGGCAATGACCGCCGTCCTCATCATCTGCAGGACGTCCCGTGACAACGATGCTAGTCATCGGGTCTACTGTCACCTCACCTGGCCATCTAATACGAATTTCGAGAGTCAGAGTATGGTAAGATGCCGATTGGTTAGTAGCCCACCCTATGGGGTCGGGGACCGATGCTGGAAAGGGACCTGTATAGTCAAATGAATACATTACAAAATAGACTGTGTTGTTTTGGATTTTCTTTCGAACGCTGGCATGAGCAAGTAGCCCTAAGGCGCATTTCATGTGTCCCTCTATGGCCCTCTGGGCTGTGTCGTTATCTACCCCTACCAATGTTGGGTAGGACCCTACCCCTTGAAAGACTGTCCGTCCATTGATGGTGGCAGAACCAGTGCCTACGTCCCGTTTCAGTCGAATACCTATCTCAGAGCCATTGATCGCCCTCGCCTTACTTGGGGTGTGGGTCTCATTGTGGGTGTGATTGGTTCCTAAGTGCGAGTCATGCGCCTGTGTATATGTCACTAAGAACCCTGCTGTAATTGCTACATTTAGGCACAGTCCTATCACGCAAGCTGCATAAAAGAGTTGTGTCGTTAGCCCATCGTGTTTTTTCCTGTCAGTTTCGTCAGAGTTATCTAATGGTATCTTTCGCGTTTTGTTAGCATGGGGTGGGGATATCTGCACCATGGTGAGTACGGGTACCGTATTATTCTCTAGTCACGCAGTGTGGACCAGAGTTCCTCGAGATTTATGGTGCTATATGGACCCGGGGGAATGCCTGGGTCCGCGGCGTCTGAGTGATCTGTCTGCTCGTTATCTGATGGGGTGTCTGAGCCCCCTGCTGGGCCTGTATGTATTCTCGGGACCACGTCAACTATGCTGTCTGAGGGACTCACGGGTGGTTCCTCTGTGTCATCTGATGTTGTGCTGTCTGTGGCCCCCTGTTGTGTGCGTGCTCTAACTCTGCCGCACGTTCCTGCAGCTGGGCCTGTCACCGGCGTGGGACCATAAGGGTCCTGCTCATCCTCGTAGTGCGGTGACCCTTCAAGAGACCATAGGGTCTGCCAGTCTTTTCCTGACCTTGAAGTAGGCACTTGTTCCGTTGACTGCGGCTCTGCCCTGGATGTTGATGGTTGCTCTTGGTCAATGGGCCGTTGTCCTTGTGACTTCGAAGGTTGCTTTGCGGGCTTTTTCTCCGAGGAGGGTTGTTGGGTCTGTGGTTGTTCTGGGTCTGAGACTGAGGCGTCTTCCTCGGTGTCTGCTTGGGCTGTTGCACGACAACAGTGATTGAGGTGATACCAGTATTCCTTACCTTCAACTTTGACTGCTGTGGGGGTAGCTAACACCACTTTGTACGGCCCTTCTGTCCTTGGCTCCCTCCAATGTTTTCTCTTGAATACCCTGATGTACATGTAGTCTCCTGGTTCTACCTGATTGAGTGGCTCTCTTACTGATGCCCCGTGTGTGGCTGCGCCAACCTGAGGATACAAGAGGCTATGTATATGGGTTAAGTGCTTTACATAACTTGACATTTCGCCCTCCATTTGCTCCAGCGATGGGCCCTTATAGGGGCCTCGTGTGTACGCCACAGGCATCGGCCTGCCTGTGAGCATCTCGTGAGGTGTCAAGTGTGTGGTGCGGTTTGTCTGTGAGCGCATCTTCATCAGTGCTAGTGGCAACGCTTGGACCCAATTCAGGTTCGTACTATGGCATATTTTGGCGATCTTCTCTTTTAGTGTCCCATTGGCTCTCTCTACTTTGCCCTGGGAACTGGGATGGTACACGCATCCCAACTTTTGTTTAATGCACAATGCCTGTGTGAGGGATTTAATCACTTTGTTTACAAAGTGAGGTCCATTGTCTGAGCTTAGTAAGTCTGGGATACCAAACCTAGGGATTACTTCCCTACACAGGAACTTAGCCACTGTTTTGGCATCATTTCTGGCACAGGCCACCGCCTCAACCCACCTGCTGAACACATCGATCACTACTAGGATGTACTGCTTCCCTTCTGCCTTTTCTGCCATATCCACAAAGTCCATCATTAAGTGCCTGAACGGGCCTCTAGGCTCTGGGATATGACCTATTGGAGCTGTAAAATGTTTCCTGACATTTCTTGTTGCGCACAACTCGCATGTCCTCAAAGCCTTATCCACCATGCAGGCCAAGTATGGAGACCACCAATTCTTCCTGATAGTTTCTATTATCACCCTTCTGTTACAGTGATCTATCCCATGTGCTTCTTTTATCAGCATTGGTAATAGTGCTGTGGGTGCTACCCACAATCCTTCACCTCCTCTCCATACCCCCGTATCCCTATCCTTAAAAGTTCCTCGCCTTTCCCATTGCTCTACTTCCTCTGGGCTGGCAGTCTCCTGAGCATCTCTTATGTCCTCTATTGTCATTACTTGTGGACGCCCATCTGGCTCTTCCCCTTGTAGGACTGCCATTAGACACCTCTCACCTACTGCTGCCTTTTTAGCTGCTTCATCTGCCGCAGTATTTCCCTTTGTTATCGTCGTACCATCCGTCTTGTGGGCTCTGCATTTCACTATAGCCAATTTCTTAGGTAATTGTATGGCTGCCAACAACTCTGATATGGCTGGCCCATGGGTGATGGTTGAGCCATCCGCTCTCTGGAAACCTCGTTGTGCCCATATCGGCCCAAAAACATGACATACCCCGTATGCATAAGCAGAATCTGTGTATATCGTGCATGTCCTCCCTGCACCTAACTTACAGGCTGCTGTTAGGGCTTTTATTTCTGCCAATTGTGCTGAACATGGTTGAGGGACAGTCACTTCGCTGACCGTCCTATACATATTCTCGACTAGATCATACTCCACTACTGCATATCCTGCTCTATTTCCATCGTTCGTGCGATAACATGATCCGTCTACGAAAAAGATTTGCTGTGCTCCTAGGAGTGGTTGTGACTCTAAGTCTGGGCGAGCCTTTAGAAACTTCCCAGACTCCTCTGTACAATTATGTGGTGTCCCATCTTCGGGCAACACCATCCTTTCGGCTGGGTTCACTGTGTTACACCTCTCAATTGTCAGTTCTGGTGCTGACAATATTACATCGTATCCGGTTCGCCTTGCGTTTGTTATTACAAAAGCCTGACTTGTCAGTAATGCATGCAGTGCGTGTGAAGTGTATAGTGTCACCGAGTGACCCATCGTGATTGTAGATGCCTTTTGATATGCAAATGCAGCTGCTGATATGGCACGATAGCAAGGCGGCATGCCCTTTTCAACATTATCCAGGGTGGTGCTGAAATATGCAATAGGTTGTTTTCCCATACCTTGTTGCTGTTGCATCAACACTGCAGATGCGAACCCCGTCGTTCTGACACATACAGATAAAATGGCTTACTGTAATCTGGACTAGCCAGCGCTGGGGCTGATGCTAGTGTGCATTTCAGCATCTCAAAGGCCGCTGATGCCTCAGGTGTCCATGTCAGCTGTGCATTAGGTTTAGTCTGATCTGCCGCCTTTATCAGGTCCCTGAGCGGTTGGACCTTTAGTGCAAAGTCGCATACCCATGGTCTACTGAAACCTGCCATGCCCAGGAATGACAACATCTGTCGCACGGTTTGAGGTCGTGGTGCTTCGCGTATAGCCTGCACATGGGCCGGTAGTATTTTCCGTGAGGTCCCTTCTAGAACTCTTCCTAGATATTCTACCTTTTTCCGGCAGAACTGCAGTTTCTCCTTACTGACTTTATGCCCATTGTTTGCCAGGGCTTTTAGTACTTTTATTGAGTCCTTCAAGCACTGTTCCTTCGTTTGGCTACAGATCAGTAGGTCATCGACATACTGTAACATAAGACTTTTCATTTGCAAATTTACCAGATCTCTAGTCAGTACTTGATTGAATATTGATGGACTCTCACAGTATCCTTGGGGCAACCTCGTGTATGTGTACTGTTGCCCCCTGTATGTAAATGCAAACAAATGCTGAGAGTCGGGGTGCATAGGGACACTGAAGAAGGCTGAACACAGGTCGATTACTGTGTACCACCTTGTTCCTTCTGGAATATTTGATAGCAAGGTGTGTGGATCTGGGACCACTGGGGTCTTGGCTATCACTATTTGATTAACTGGTCTCAAATCGTGGACCAGTCTCCATTTGTCGGAGTTGGGCTTTCTGACCGGAAAAATTGGAGTGTTGCATTGACTCTTTGTGGGGATCAGGACCCCTGCTTCCACTAGCCCTTTGATAGTTGGTCCTATCCCTTCTTCTGCTTGTTTGGACAGCTGATATTGTCTTTGGTAGGGTAGTGGTGCGTTGGGTCTAACCTGTATCTTTGCTAGCCCTGCTGATTTAACTAATCCTACATCTGTTGCATGTTTAGCCCACAGTTGTTCTGGGACTCTACTCAATGCTTCCTCTACTTCTTTCTCTGTCAACTCTTCTTCATCTGGCATTTGCGGCATTTGTACTTCTACTTCTACTCTCACCTGTATTTTGGTTTGCTGACTTACTAGCATGGTGGTTGCTACCACATGTTCTATCCCTACATAGTCTATTTTCAGAAACCTTCTATCTTCTGCAACATGCATCCTAGGGTTTTTGGTTGAGTTCCACTGTGTTACCTTTCCTGCTTCTCTCATCATAGGCCCTAAATCTTTTGATTCAAAACCCTTCCTGACCATCAGGGAGATGTGGGAGACTGCCTCCTCAACTTGGTACCACCCTTGGATCTGTTCTGGGAGTATGACATATGCAGCCACTCCTTGTTGGCCAATTATTATGCTGTTTATGTTAATGATGAATTTCCCTCCTTCCAGTCGTTCCTCCCATAGCGAGGCATATTCTTCGTCTTTCCTCCCTGCATCATATTTTAGAGTGCAATGCCACGGTTCCCTGGTCTCACGGCAGTCTGGACGAATGTGAGTCAGCCATGGCTTCCAGTCAAAATATTCTTGCCATATCTTTGATGTGTCTTTGTCTTTGATCTCCATCCAATATACCTTATCCAATTCAGGTATTTCTTCTTCTTGGCTTACTACTAAGTACTGTTGGGCTAGCATTTCTGGGAGTGTTATCCACACCCCTGCTGGCCCACAGTGTATTTTGGCTCCCAATTTACAGAGTACATCACGTCCGAGAAGGTTAGCTGGGGTATCTGGGGAGTACAGTAAAGGAGCTTGGACCATTATTCCTTCCACAGTGATCCATTGTGGCTCGGTGAATCGTAGAGTCTGAGTTTTTCCTGAGAAGCCCACTGTTTTTATCGCTCTACGTGTGAGGGGAAGCTTTGAGCCTTCTTTTCCAATGCTTGTAAATGTTGCTCCTGTGTCAATCAGGAATGGGGCCTGTAGTTCATTTCCAATTCCCACTATAATTGTTGGTTCTTGTGCAGGGTGCAATGTAGTGGTACACTGCACCAGCTCCCCCTCTGGCTTCTCTAAGCTCCTTCACATTCCTCCTGGAGCTGGGCCCATCGGGCTTCCTCCAGGTGGGATTGGGGCCTGTCCCTGCATCCCTGGGCCCATCCACTGGCCCGTCCAGTTTCCAGCTCCTTGTTGTGTGGCCGCAGGTCCTTGCTGCATTCCGGGCTGTCCGTTCCCTTGTTGGTACATTGGCATGTTCATTTGTGCCGGCATTTGCTGCCTTCCCTGATTTCCCATGGCACCCCCTGGAGCTCCGTACGGCAAATAGGGACAATCTCTCTTCATGTGGCCGGGGTTGTTACAATTCCAGCAACTTCCTCCTTGTCCTCCTGTACCCCAGGCGGGTCTTTGCGGCCGTGGTCTTCCTGGACCTCCTCTTCCTCGGCCCCTGCCTGGTCCCCAGCCACGCTGTTGGGGAGCATATTGAGGGTTCATGGGGTAGTTCATCGGGTACCCCATTGGGTATTGCATCATAGTTGGAGGTGACGGTTGTGGTTGTGTCATCATCACTTGTGGTGCCCCTCCATTCTGAGGTGGTGTAGTCTGTACAGCGACGGGGGCCACCATAACTGCTGCCTGCTTTGAGGCATACTCTTTGTCTTCCTTTTTCTTTTTCTCATGGGTTTCCTGTTTATTTCTTGCCAGTTCACTTAGTTGTGCTTTATGGAGCTGCACCAGTAGGTCTTCTGCGGCTTTCTTTGTCTCCCTTTTCCTCTTCCTGTATAATTCTGTATGATGGATTACGTTTGCCTCGAAGGTTCCCCATGGCATGGTGTTCAGCCCCACTACTGTTTCGAGTTGGTCCTGCACTTCAGTTGGGAGTGCCCTTTTCAACATGAGCTTAAACAATGTCGCACTTGCTGGTGTCTCATCCCATGAGGCTCCCATTTCCTCTCTCCAGGATTCCTGGAGTCTTAGTATGAACTGAGCCACTCCCTCTTCATCTTCCAGTTTTATTTTCTCTACCTTTCCTGGGTCTGCCTTTGTCGGGTATGCATTTCTCAATTGATCCCACAGTTTGTTCCTGTACGGGTTGAGGGTTATTCTATCGGCTCTCGAGTCTTCTGCTTGTCTCTTTAACCCTGCCAGATCGAATATCTCCATCATTTTTGCTTTTCCCACTGTTTGGCACAGGATCGCCTTGAGGTCTCCCAGGGCCAGGATCTGACCCATTGTATGCTCTTCAAACTTGGTGATCCACCTTTGTGCTCCTTCACATACGTTTGGCAGTCTCTTTACCAATCCAGTCATATCCATGAATGACCATGGCACATAATGCACATCTTTCCCTTTAACTATTAGGGGACATTGTGTTGCTGCTTCTGGCTTCAGATGCATATCCATCATGTCTGCGGCTGTTCTCGGCTGGTTGACCCTTCTAGCTCCTCTTCCTCCTCAAAGGCTATGAGGTTGTCACCTTCCTCCTCTTCTATCTGTCGGCTTTGGGCCTGTGAGCGCGTGACTACATGTCGTTGTCCCGTTAAATGCTTCCACTTTTGCCCGTCTCTCCTCCCTCGCACAGGGAGGGAAGTTCCCCTTTCCTGATCCATCTTCCTTTCAAGCTTGGTCAATTTCACATCTTGTTCCTTCAGCTTTGTTTCCAGTCCTCTGCATACAGCGACTGAGAATTCTCCCCTCTCTTTTTGCTGTATTCGAGCTCTATGTTCGGCGAGTCGCTGCTCTTCCTTCACTTCTCCCCTCAGTTCCTCCACCCTCTTTCCTATTTGCGATGTTTGTTCCCTCAGCCCTTGGAGGTTTTCTTCTGCTGCTTGGCTTCGATCCTGGGCCTCCTGCAGCCTCCTGTTTTGCTTGTGGACCTCTTTTTCCACTGCATGGCTCCGATTTAGAGCCTCTTGAAGTACTTGGTTCTGTCCCTCGCCCAGCCATAGGCCCTCCGCTTCCAGCGGGGTCAGCTGCACCTCTCCTTCCAGCCTCACCTTTACTCTTCCCACACCGTGTTGGTGTTCTGTATCCACTGATGTGGTTCTTGAGTTTACTTCATCGCCATCCACTGATGCAGCCCTTGAACGTACTTCATCACCGTCCTCCGAGACTGCACTTGAGCTTACTTCGTCGCCACTGACCAGTTCCATTGGGGTGAGCGACTGTGGGCTGTGTGATCTCTTCTCTTTTTCCCTCCTTGCTTCTCCCCTTTCTCCTTCTGAGTGTCGTTCTAGCCCCTCTCTGCCTGTCATGGGGGTTCTCTGCGAGCGGTTCCTTACGTTCACTAGGGAGTCGTATAATTCCTCCATGTTTTTCAGCAGACCTTTCCGCTCCCTCTCCTCTTCGGCCGTCCAGGGTGGGTTGTTAGGTCTTCCCCTGAGGGTCCCCCCCCCCCCCGAGGGCGGGGGTGCTGCTCTGCGGTTGCAAGCCCGGTCGGTGGGGGTACCCCTTTACCCATTGTGCATTGTAGCTTTCTGGGTCCCTTTCCCAGCTTGACGTATCGCTCCATTCCTCTCTGCTTCTTCCTGCCATACCCGCCTGCACGTGCTCCAGGTTCTTGGGTTGTTCATCTACCTTCTTCTCATCTTTCTCTTTGTCTTCCCTTGAGGGGTAAGCACATGCTCCGTGGCTTTTCCCTCCAGTTTCCCCTTCTCCCATTGACTTCTGCCGTATGATACCCTTCACTTGCCCTCCAGTTATTTCCAGTTCTATTTCTTGCCTGTCATCTTCTGTTGGTATCATGGGGTATATTCCATGATACCTAGGTTTGTATTGTTCATTGTAGGGTGGGGGTTGGAGCTGCTCCACACATTCACCTGATGGTGGGGCTGTTGCCTTCTCCTTTTCTTGTTCTTTTAACGCTGTTTTTCCTTTCTCCTGTTCTTTCTCTAGCTCTAATTTTAGTTTTTCCTCTCTCCTTTTCCTTCCTTCCTGTTCAAACCAGTCCACTATCTCCCATTTTCTCATTGTCTTTTCCTTATTTTCCTTTTTTATTTCTCCCCAGCATTCTATTCTCTCTTTCATCTTTTTACACTTTCCCTCGTCAAATGTTCCTCCTTCTGGCCATTGCAGCTCTCCATTTGTCCGGTCTTGCCATTTTTTCATGTATTTTTTGATCTCTTTTTCAGCATCTTTGTGCTTTATTGTCATAATTGCCGCCGGAGTGAACAAGTTCTTCTCTTTCTCCATCATGCACCCCTGTCTCACCCTTGCAGCGCTACCATGTGGCCTTGGGGTCACCGTTGACCACTTTAGTTGAACTATTATTCTTTTTACTGTTAGTCGCGGCTGTACTGGATCTTTTCTCGTTCAGCTCTCGAGAGGATTTATTTTATCTAGGAGAATGGATATCGCGAACCCCCTTTCCCACTGCACCAGACGCTTTTCCACCAATACCAGTGCCGTCAATCCTGAGCAATAATTAACCTGTCGCGGCCGTTCCTCAAATAGTTCTACTAATGGTTCGTCGTCTTCGTCAACTGTCTCTGTTAAGAATTCGCTTAGCGGTACTTCGGCCTGTTGCCTACCTGGGGTATCTACTAGGGTCCTTAATATTGGGCTCAATAACCGAGGCCTCCAGATCGCTTTTATTCTTTCACGCCAATTGTCATACAGAAAAAGAGTTTCTAATGTCCACAGCCCATCAAACCTTGTTAGAGACCACAACTTAGCTGCTATCTGTTCATCAGACTGGTGCCTTTCTACACCGTTCCTATCTCTGTATATCCTCGTTCGTCCCAGAAGAATGTTCGTACTCCCTTAGTTTCTATTTCTAGGTCTGTTTCTCCCTCAACGTCTGAATCTGAACCTAATTCCTCGTCACACCTTAGGTCTATATCACCCATCCACTAATGTCCCTCAGCGTGCCACCGCGCCTTTTTACGTGTTTGCGTTTTGTCCTCTGTGTGGTGTCGTGTTACTTACCTCACTTTATCCTACTCCATAAGTCCCATAAAGCACTTAAGTGCCCACAGTCCGATACCTAAGTCCCACTCAATTAATCCACACCCTGCTACTATAATTATAATTACTTCTAATGCAAACAGCAGTTCATTCTCCATTCAGATCATCGGTTTAACAATATTTCGCTACTGCGTTCACCACTTTGAACAAAATCTCCGTTATTTGACTCAACACTTTACGCATACACAACAACCCTTCCATTCACATATATCTTTTTCCCGTATACTATTCACCGTATACCGTTCACCGGGGGCCCCCCAGCCCTACCAAGCAGACCTGTCTCACCCGACAGCGGTATCTAGGGACTATCCTTTTCCACACCTGCCCGTGCAGCCACGGTGTATGAGTTTAATGGTACTCACACCCCGCCGGTATCCGCAGGATTTTTACTCCAAGATCTTCTCTTACTCAGGCCTATTCACAACACTTTATGTCTGATACAAATGACAGTAATTACCCGTGAGATCTCATTAAGTACATACAGTCACCAACCCCCTTAATCTGTGGGGGTTTTCCTTTTGCTACTTCTCATCCAGCTCTCTTATCTCACCCTCAGGGGTTCTCGAGCTCCAGGGCAGCTGCCTATCTCCCTCCCCAGGGCCACCCCTCCCCTGTCAGGCCACAGATACAATACACACAGACTTTTGAATGTAACAGGCGTCTGCTTACCTTTTATTATGGCCGGCCTCTGTAGCCCTTCTGAGAGAGTGGTCCTGGTTCTGGATGCAGGTCACGCTGTCCCTTTATCGAGCCCCACGTTGGGCGCCATTAAATATGTCGGAACTTAGAGCCCGTCTCCAAGCTGACATATCACAAGGGTGATTTATACTTATAACTGTAACTGTATTGTCAACTAATTTAACTAAATCCTTCTAATTATACTATAATCAAAAATTGTTGAAATAGTGAGAAAACTCCTCAGACCTGGATGAGAATGAGCAAAAACTTCTTTATTGTGGACAATCAGTCATCCATTCCATTGAGCTCAAAGAAAACGAATCACTAAGTCAAAAAGGCACAATTGAAAAACCCAAAAGGAGCATTCACTCGTCACCAAAAACTTCTCTCTTGTAAACCAAAAGTTAAAGTATCAAAAGAAATGAAGGAGCTGGAGCATCCAAAAATGGTTTCACCGTCCAAGCTACCCCACGAAAAGCACTCTGAACTTCCCTTCCAAATTTCCCTCAATATATACCCTGGCGCTGCTAAGCGCCTCCTATTTTGATCCCTCCTACTCTCAGACAGGTTCCCATTATGTTTCAAGTTGTTCTCTGGGGCTCCGCCTAATCATTTACATGCTTCTTCCAAATTCCCCTTATTTCCCAGAATCATCACCTGACCCTTGCTCATATACCCTTATATGGATTTTCCTCCTTTCTTGATTTCCTATTATTTTCAGCCTTTTTCTTCATTGTATTAAAAAAATATGCTCAAGAGAGCCTTACTTCCTTGTTGTTATCACATTTGTTGCTCAGCCTTCTATGACAGATACTTCGTGGACTTATCTTCTCCTCAGCTACAATGAGTAAGTTTGCCTCATTTCTGCTCTTTACTATCCTACTTGCTTATATGTTTCAATGATTATATGGTATTTAACTGACAAATTCTACTTGGTTATATTATGTTGCTTTGCTGCTGTTGCTATGACTGTGTATATTGCTGGAGCCCTTAATGATGGCTCTTTTCTTTATCTTATCAGGGCTACTCCTCTTTCCTCTTAGGTTCTCAGCCTCAGGGTCAGACAATTCGTCCTGGTCACACCATCTGGATTTCTCGGTCTACTCCCTACAGGAGGCCAGTTCCTGCTGAGGTCATGGCCAGTTATCATCTTTCTCAGGAGTTCTGCTTTTTCCTGGAACGCCTGTCCTCCCCTACACTCCCAGATCACCCTCTCCTGCCTTTTAACATCGTGCAGGCGCCTTTGACCCATTCTTCTTCTACTCAAACATCTCTGCCTCCTATCCTGGTGGATCAACGGACACAAACAGATGGTTGTCCTCATGCTGAACCCTGTTGCCCTAGGCTGACAACTCCTGCCTCTCCTCCACGTATCTCTTCTCCTCCCATCGCCTATATTCGTCCCCTGGCAGCTCCTACCTCTCTTCCTCGTGTCTCATCTCCTTATTTTGGTTACATTCCCTCTCTCTCTCCTAGTTTGGCTTCTTCTCCCTCTAACTCTGAGCCTGGCTCCCCAGGTTTTGTTCCTTCTTCCCCTTCTCCTAGGCCTGGATCCCCAGACTATACTTCCACTTCTCCCAGGCCTGATAGCTCTGGTTATTACTAAGTTTGTCCGCAATAAACCTCTCTTTCTCTTTTATACTTCTCCTGGGTCCTGTGTGGTTTATTTGCATTAATTAACTACTTATTCTTATTATGACATCTGAGCTTTATACCCATATACCCTATGATATCAATCATAATAAGTCCTTACATATGTTCCTTTGGGGCACTTCTTTACGCATTATAGAATTTTCACAACATCAGTGATGTACAATGATCTGGCAACAGTCGTAAGTGATTTTGATTGGCTAAGACTAAAGAAAGAATCAGCAGACAAACATCTGGCAACAAATGCCTGGGTCGGATTATACAATGATATCAATAGCTGGCGCTGGTCCTTAAACGACCTCCCACTGAAGAATATCACTTATACCTGCTGGAACCCTGGACAACCTGATAATCTCAGTGGAAAACAAGCATGTGGTGTCATAGGTAGTGGTAATGTATGGTGGGATGCAGCATGTACAGGACTAAAACCCTTTATTTGCTATAATGGTGAGTGAATATCATCATACTGATCTGTTTTGTGTCAGTTTGAAGGCCGGTTTTTCACATTTTGGTTGTATTTTGGTGTCATGTTTCCTGTACAGACAGATGACTGAGACATGACCTTCTTTTCTTTTTCCCACAGCTAATTTCAGTTGTGCTGCCCGGTTTATTGGCATCATGACACCTCTGTCCTGGCCTCAAGCTCAGGCTTACTGTAGAGAACATCACACAGATTTGGCCAGCGCTCTTAACAGTTCAGACCAAAACATATTAGTGCAGGTGAAGAACATCCAGGGTGATTCCTGGATTGGGCTCTACAGAGACACATGGAAGTGGTCAGATGGAACCATCGCTTCAAACATTTTATGGGCTTCTGGACAACCTGATAATTACAATGGCAATGATAACTGTGCAGTGGTTTATAACGGACTGTTGTATGATTTTCCCTGCAACGTTGTGTACTATTTTTTCTGTCATTCCAGTGAGTCTTGTGTTTTTCTTGGCTTTTGCTATTAATATACAGTTGATGACAAATAAAAGACTCAATTAATTATTTAATTTAATACACTTATTTTTATTAATTCAAAAACAAACAAACAAATAAATATTGTTGATTGTTGATTGTTGATGTGTATGATTACATGATAACATGATTGTCCCCTAATCTATCCTTAAAATCTCTATCTTCTGACATATGTACGCTAGGGTCTTTAGTCATGTTCCACTTCATTACCCTTTCTGCCTCTTTCATCTTAGGCCCTAAATCTTTGGATTCAAAACCTCGCCCGATCATCAGGGAGATGTGGGAGACTGCATCTCCAACTTGATACCATTCTTGAATCTGCTCAGGGAGTACAGCATATGTAGCTACTCCTTGCTGGCCAATTATCATACTGTCCATGTTGATATCATATTGTTTTCCATGGTCCTCTAGCTTCACAGCAATCTGGATGTATGTAAGTTAATCATGGAATTCCATTCCGAGTATTCTTCCCATATTTTTGATGTATCTTTGTCCTTGACTTCCATCCAATACACTTTGTCCAGTTCTGTCATTTCCTTTTCTTGGCTTACTACTATGTATTGTCGAGCTAACATTTCTGGGAGTGTTATCCACACTCCTGTTGGTCCACAATGTATTTTAACTCCTAATTTGCAGAGCACATCTCTTCCCAGAAGATTGGTTGGAGTGTCTGGCAAATATTCTTTTCCAATGCTTGTAAATGTTGCTCTCGTCAGGAATAGGGCCTGGAATCGGGAATAGGGCCTGTATTTCATTTCCAATTCCCACCATAATTGTTGGTTCTTGTGCAGGGTGCAATGAGGTGGTACACTGCACCAGCTCCCCCTCTGGCTTCTCTAGGCCTCTTCACATTCCTCCTGGAGCTGGGCCCAATGGGCCCCCTCCAGGTGGTGCTGGGGCTTGTCCTTGAAATCCTGGGCCCATCCATTGGCCTGCCCAATTTCCAGCTCCTTGTGGTGTTGCTGCGAGTGCATGCTGCATTCCTGACTGCCCTGCTCCTTGTTGAAACATTGGAGCAGGCATCTGTGCAGGCACCTGTTGTCTTCCTTGGCTTCCCATGACCCATCCTAGTGCTCCATACTGTAAGTAGGGACAGTCTGCTCCCTTGTCCTCCAGTTCTCCAGGCCGGTCTTTGTGGAGGTTGTCCTCCTTGTCCTCACAGCGCAATCTTTGTCATATCCATCTTCCCTGGAAAAGCATCACAAAAAAGCCTTTCGCTTCATGTAATTCCATTATGAAGTCAGAGTACGTGGCATTTCTCCCGTTCTCATGATCTGGGGATCTGGGTGTCTCATGCACAGATTTTCATCCGGTCTTTCATACTTAATCCGCTCCTTCATACTTTGCGTGAGCAGCTTTTCCGCATGCAGAGCATGTTGTATGATGAGGCTCAGCTTTCCAGTGTCCCACATGATGCATAGGGTTTTCACCTTGTCAGATATTTCTGGAATAAGTCCATTCATGAAACTGTTTCTCAAGTGTGCCTCATACGCTGTCACTTCCCCCTCACTCATATCCTACTGGGGGAATGAGGCCGCTGTGTGCCTTGTGTACTGTATGTCAGTGAGGCGATGGAGATATTGTGCAACTGTCTCGCTGTCCTCTTGTTCCTTGACCTCAGCCTGGTTCCCAGCCATGCTGTTGAGGAGCATACTGAAGATTCATGGGATAATTCGTTGGATATCCCATTGGATATTGCATCATAGCTGGGGGCAAAGGCTGCTGTTGTGCCATCATCACTTGTGGTACTCCTCCATTTTGAGGTGGCACAGCCTGAGCAGCGGTTGGAGCCACCATGACTGCCGCCTGTTTTGAGGCATACTCTTTATCTTCCTTCTTCTTTTCATGGCTTTCTTGTTTATTTCTTGCTAATTCTCCCAGCTGTGCCTTGTGCAATAGCACCACTAAATCTTCTGTAGCCTTCTTTGCCTCCCGTTTCCTTTTTCCTGTGTAGCTCTGTATGTTGTATTACATTAGCTTCGAACGTGGCCCATGGTATAGTGTTCAGGCCCACTACTGCTGATCCTGAACATCCACTGGGAGTGCCCGTTTTAACATGAGTTTGAACAGTGTCATGCTTGCCGGTGTCTCATCCCAGGGTGCTCCCATCTCCTCTCTCCAGGACTCCTGAAGTTTCAGTATAAATTGGGCAATTCCTTCTTCCTCGTCCAGTTTTATCTTTTCCACCTTTCCTGGGTCAGCTTTAGTTGGGTACATATCCCTTAGCACATTCCATAGGGTATTCCTGTATGGGCCGAAGGCTATTCCGTCTCCCCTTGGATCATCAGCCATTCTTTTCAACTCAGCATTATTGAGTATTTCCAGCACTTTGGCTTTTCCTACGGTTTTGGCATAGGATTGCCTTCAGATCGAGTATGGCCAAGAGTTTTCCGGTTGTTCCCCTTCAAATCTGGCAATCCATCTTTGTGCCCCCTCACACACATTTGGCAACCTTTGCATCAATCCAGTTATGTCCATGAATGTCCAAGGCACGTAGTGTGCCTGCCTCCCTTTGACTTTCTATCTTGGTCATCCGGGAGATGGGAGCTGGACACCTCGTGTCTTCTCTTCATGTCTTTTTCTCCTGTTGATAGCTGTCGTATTAACCCTTTGACTTGCACGCTTGTGATCTCCAGGTCTACTTCACGTGCTTTCGCTTCCTTCTCCCAACTGTATTGATGGATCCCGTTGTACTCGGATCTGTAATGTTCGTTATAAGATGAGGGTTTGAGCTGCTCCTCACATTCACCTGAGGGTGGGGCTGTAGCCTTCTCTTACTCCTGTTCTTTACTCTGTTCTCCCTTTAACCCCTTTAACCCTGTAAAGCCCACCGTTGCAGAATTACAACACCACCTTGTTTATTTGTCCAGTCACCTGGCCATGAACTCACCCTACCTACAATTTTTTTTGACGTATTTATTCCTTTTTCAGCATTCTTTGTGCTTTATTATTACAATTGCAGCTGGAGTAATTAAGTTCTCTTAGAAAATAACCAGAACAATCCCAGGTTTTTATTTAGCACAGTGGCTAGTTTAACAAAAAAAACAGAACTCTGAACACACTATTCCATCACATTTCAGTAGTGAGGACTTTATGAGATTCTTCACTGATAAAATCGAAAGTATCAGGAATAAAATAGGTGACGCTCAACATATGAGAGCAACCAGTGACACAATCTCACCTAAGGCTTTACACAGCTTTACAATTACAGGACAGGAAGAGTTAGATAAACTTATAACTGTCACACTGTGACACGGTGAAACAAAAGGCAAGAGAGGATCCAATTGCAGATAGAACTTTACTGGACAAAAACAAGAAACAAACAGATAGGCAGGCAAAACAGATCAGGACACTGAACAGGAACAGAGAACAACATGAACCAAACACCAACAACGAACAACACCAGGGAAGCGAACAGACAGAGTAAATGTAGTAAACAGGAACCAATCACAGAGCAGAGACAATCAGAGACAAAGACAAAACACCTGGGGAAGAGATGGAATGCAATTAGTGTTCACTAGACCCCTTCCCAACTAAACTACTGAAAGAAGTGTTACATAAAGCTAGTGAGCCTCTTCTTAATATCATTAACTCCTCGTTATATTTAGTTTACGTCCCGAAGACTTTTAAGTTGGCAGTTATTAGGCCACTCATCAAAAAACCTAACTTAGATCCTAATGAACTATCAAATTTCAGACCTATCTCACACCTTCCGTTTATGTCTAAAATACTTGAAAAGGTTGTGTCTGTTCAACTGAGCTCCTTCTTACAGGAGAGCAACATCTTTGAAGAGTTTCATTCCCCATCATAGCACAGAAACTGCACTTGTTAAAGTTACAAACGAATTGTTATTAGCTTCGGACCAAGACTGTATGTCACTATTAGTTCTACTTGACCTTAGTGCTGCATTTGACACTACAGACCACAACATTCTTCTAGATCGCTTACAAAATTACACAGGTATTCATGGTCAGGCTTTAAGTTGGTTTAGATCCAACCTGTCTGATCGATACCATTTTGTAGAATTAAATGTATTACCAGTTAATTATGGGGTCCCTCAAGGATCAGTTCTAGGACCTCTGCTTTTCTGTATATACATGCTTCCATTAGGGAACATTATTAGAAGACATGGGATTAGTTTCCATTGTTATGCTGATGACACAGTTATATATCTCATCAAAACCAGATGAAATAGCCACAGTGTCCAAATTAACTCATTGCCTTAGAGAGATAAAAGACTGGATGAGCTGCAACTTTCTATTGTTAAACTCCGATAAGACAGAAATACTACTCAAAGGTCCAAAAACCAGTGCACAGAAACTCTCACAATTTAGAGGGATGTACTGTTACTAGTAGCTCGACAGTGAAAGACCTCGGTGTTATATTAGACAGCAACTTGTCTTTTAACCTCTTCCCTGGCAAACCCCTATTTTCATGATTTTCGCCTAGATGACATACCCACCTAAAAAGTGGTACAGCTCTCATATACTTTGACACAGAGGTGAGCTTGGAAAGAAGAGAGTCTCTAGTTTCTGACACAAGTGTCAGGGTGATTCTAAGCCTTACTGACACAGAGTTACAGAGGCTAGAATGGAGGATTTTTATTTCCGTCTGAGTTGTTTACCTGATAAACTAATTACATACATTGCTGTATTTAATGATTTTAGGTAAACAACAACTGAAGGTCATAGCCACATGTCTTGGCTTTCACCAAAAAAAATGAAGTTAAAAGACTCAAAAATGGATTTTATATGAATATTTTTCTACGGACATGTCCGTCCGTTCAGGTTTTTCTTGTTTATTTGTTTACTGTATACCTTTGTATAAAAATACTGCATGCTTAGTTCAAAAGTCCTATAACAAAGAGAACCCCTCTGCCTAGAAGTCTGTTGTGAAAAAATGCCTGTAAACTGACACCCTGAGGCGTGAGAGTGTGAAAAGTTCGAGAATTGCGCAATAAAGTTGAAAAAAATTAATATGCGCATTCTCATTGCACAGCCCGAGATAATGTTGCATCTCGTTGGAATCGTCCCCTTATTGGCTAAAGAGCTATGATGCTCACGAAACATTAAATCGCTACTGGAGGGAGCAATTGTCAGTCAAAAGGAGGGTGTCCCACATAGCATGGAGAGACCTCATTGGCTTCTTAGCTGCCTATCTTGGCAGCACAGGCACTGGTTGTCTCATGAGAGGGCTTGTTTGATTCGATAGACCCTCGACTACAAATCTGACGCATTTTGAAAGTTTTGTAAGCCTCCAATGAGAAGTAGGAGTTGAACAAAGGACGGAAGTGAATCGCTGCTTACAGCTTCCGGTCAAAGACTTAATTCTTGTGAGGTGTGCAAAGCGTGTTGGATTAAAAGGCTTACATATTCCAGTTCCTTTGACTCTTGGGGATTTTTACAAGCATTTGTTTTGGAAAATACATTAACATTAGTGACAATGTGAAGAAAGGGAAATTTAAAGACCAGCGTTAAAGGTGAGTAAACAGATCGAACTAGCGCCACCTACTTTCGGTTAGCTATCAAATGGTTCAATTACTATGACTGCTTTAAATCATATTATGCTTTGTGTGTGTGCTTAACAAAATCCTGAGAGTCTAAGCTTTCAAACAGTATATAACTTAACTGTGTATTTAGAAGATTTAATGCTTAAAAGTTACAATGAAGTTACAATGAAGTTGATGCAGTCTCGCCTCCTAGCGGTGGTGGCTCATTCACGAGACGTTGACGGGTAACAGGTTAAAAATCATATCGCTCATACTACCAAAACAGCCTTCTTCCACCTTAGAAATGTTGCCAAGCTGAGAAACATCCTGTCTGTATCTGATGCTGAGAAGCTAGTTCATGCATTCATGACCTCTAGACTGGACTATTGTAATGCATTACTAGGTGGTTGTCCTGCATCTTTAATAAATAGGTTACAGTTAGTCCAAAATGCAGCGAGAGTTCTCACTGCCAGAGTTCTCACTAGGACAAGAAAGTATGACCATATAACCTCAATTTTATCATCTCTACACTGGCTACCTGTTAAGTTTAGAATTGATTACAAACTGCTGCTACTTATGTACAAGGCTCTTAATGATTTAGATCCCATGTATCTAACTAGTCTTCTAACACGTTACAATCCTTCACGCTCTCTGAGATCACAAAACTCAGGACTTCTGGTAGTTCCCAGAGTTTTCGGGGCTCAGACACACTTTCCCAGTTTAAATGCTCATCTCTTTAGTCAGGCGTACACATAACACATCCTATAGTATCATGCACTAGTACATCAGACCTGCACATTTTTTATGAACAGCAGATATGTTAATCCCTTTCCACTGCTTCTCTCCTTGTACCCATCCCGAGGCATCCAGACACTGTACCAGCTCCCAATGTCCTCTGTGGGACGAAGCCTTTGGACGTCCACTGAACCGAAGCCGACTCTAGGAATCCTGAGACATCTCCAGTTAGACTCTGTGATACTAAGGAGATCCGAAGTCCATGATCATTACACCAATACAACATTTAACTGACTGTATATTACAATCACACCCCCAGTTTCACCCAGATGAGGATGGGTTTCCCCTTGGGTCCGGTTCCTCTCAAGGTTTCTTCCTTTACCAAAAAGGAAATCATATTAAGGGAGTTTTTCCTTGCCACTGCTGCCTGAGTCACCTCAGACTTGCTCATTGGGGAATAAATACATACACATTGTGAACTATATATATCTAATAATAATCTAGAATTTTTATTCTGTCAATTCTTTTACCTTTATTATTTGTTATTTCCTTTATCATTAATTATGTTTACCTTCTGCTCTATGGTTATGTTCTGTAAAGCTGCTTTGAGACAATGTCTATTGTAAAAAGTGCTATACAAATAAACTTGAATTGAATTGAATTGAATTTAACACTACGGAATACATCGGGGCTAAAAAAACTTTCCCCAACAAAAACATTTTTTTATGAAGTCAAGAAGAATGGCCCAAGAATGGTTTTGATTTTATATGAATGTTTTTTCCCACTAGGCATTAGTATCTGCTCACAGAAAAGAGAAAAAAAAACTCAGGAAAGCTATTCTGTGTGTGTGTGGTGTGTTCTAGGATTGCGCGATACAGCTTGGGAATTAAGTCATAACAATCATAACTGTTTTCACAGTGCTCTAGCTGGCACAGCTGGCCCCTTGCCAGATGGCCCTTATCGCTTCTCGTTGAAATCGTCTCCTTATTGGCTAAAGATATATCAGGGTCTCACTACTTGCTACTGGCTCGCCCAACTGCCAAACAAACGGCGGGTGTTCCGGATATTGGCTTCTAAGCTGTCTATCTCTGCTCTACGTGGCACCTATTGGCTCATGTGAGGCTGGACTACAAATATGACACCGAATTTGTAGTTCATCAACTGGGAAGTGAGAGCCGGAAAAAAAATGGACGGGAGTAAACTCCGTTTACAGTCTTCGGTCAGAAAAATAACTATTGTAAGGCAAGCACACCAATTTGGATTAAAAGGCTTAGATACTTCTTGGACCCTTGGGGATTTATGAAAAAATATTGAAAGTTATGAAGTGAGGGAAGAGTTTACAAGTAAGTATACAAACTGAATTACCGCCACCTAATTCAGGTGAATCTTATTTTAACTCAGTGTGTCTCATACAGTTCTCTGTTATAAATGGATGTTCTTAGCCATTATAAATGGATGTTATGTTCTGCTTGTGCCACTTAGCACTTTTTCAACACTTCACAATGGCTTGTACTTTATCACACATCAAACTGAATCATCATTCAGTTTGACAATACACAAATACACATGTGCACATAAACAATTCATACACATTACACACAGTACACATATCATTTATGTGTATACTTATTGGCATACACTTATGAATATTATATACTTATGGCGTACACTTATGAATATGTGTACTTATCACGTATATTTATGACTGTGTACTTATCGCCGTATACTTATGATGATAACGTGCACGTATATAAACACTTATAAATACCATGCACTTTATCGTACACTCAATACTGAGTACTTTACCGTACACCACCATGCACTTTACCGTACACTATACACTTTACCGTACACTATCAACGCGTTTTCTCCACCTGCAAGTACAGTCCCAGCTGTAAGTTATATAGCACTCACCCACCGACACAGGAATTTTCTAAATTCTAAATTCACTCATGAGATTTTTCTTTCACACACACATACACACAGACACACCTCCCTAACTCTGTCCCTCGCTCTCTTTCTCTGTGTGTGTGTCTCTCACATACACACACAGTCACAAATCAAAACAACCTTATCTATTTTCCCCTTTGCTCCCTCTCATCCAGTTCTTTTATTTCACCCTTAGGAGTTCTTGACTTCAAGGGCAGCTGTCCGCCTCCCAGGGCCACCCCTCCCTTTTCAGGTCACAGATTCACTATACACAGACTTTTGAATATAACAGGCGTCTGCTTACCTTAATATTATGGCCGGCCTCTGTAACCCTTCAGAGAGAGTGGTCCTGGTCCCGGATGCAGGTCACGCTAGCCCCTTTGAAGTCCCATCTGGGGTGCCATTAAATATGTCGTAACTCAGAGCCGGTCTCCAAGTCGACACATCGCAGGGTGATCTCCACACTTAGACTTTTTGGTTACTAAAGACTGTTTTAGTTAGACTTAACTGTTAACTCTATAATTACTACAAAAATACTGAGAAAACTCCTCAGACCTGGATGAGAATGAGCAAACTTCTTTATTGTGGTCAATCAGCAAACAATCTTTTAAGAGAAATTGTCAAATTGAAAGTAACAAATGAAAACCCCCAAAAAGAGCATGTCATGCAAAAATCAATCAAGAAAAACAAGAACTCTCGCGACGTTCTTGCAAAAATAAAAAAAAACACACACAGACACCACACACACACATCACACACGCACACACACACACGCGCACACACACACAGACACAGACACACGCGTACGGGGCTGCCTCCTTCATCTGGCCAGAAGAATTTTGACACCCACACCTTCGCCCACGGACACGTGCACACGCCCGCACACGCACCCACACGCACCCACGCGCACAAACACATTTGCCCCGAGCCCCGAATATCTTCTCAATATATACCCTGGCACTCATAGGAGCCTCCTCTTCGGTTCCCAGTATTTCTTGGAGTCCCAGGTGCCATATCACCTTATTTACCGGAATCACCTCCTATATTTTCTAAACACACTGACCTAATTTCCCCTTATTTCCCATTACCTTTTCCTCATATGCCCATTTATGGATTTTCCTCCCCTTAGTTCTCAGGGCCTAGGTCTGTGAACCAATGTCTTTTTCAGTCTACATAACAAGTTATCGCTATAGTATGGGCCAAGATCTGAGAACCATGGTCTTCTTCATTTTCCATAACAATTAATGAGCTAAGGTCTGGGAACCATGGTCTTTTCCATTCTACATAACAAGTTTGCATTTGTTATTACAAATGTGCTCAGACTGACTAGGCCTGACAGCCCCGAATCTGGTTACTTTTACTAAGTTTATGATTACAATAAACATCTTTGGTCTAAAACATCGCATACATATGTCTTATGACAGCAATTGTAATATTTTGCAAGGCCTAATACTTTACTTTGGTTATAGTATTGTAAGGAATAATACTTTAATTATTTCTACTAAGATGTTTTACAACAGTGGTGTGCTTGGTCGGTTTTTTGCTCTTCTGCTTCACGGGAAGTCTCTCAAACTCATAAACCCGAGTATTCTGAACTCCCTGTCACGGCTGGAAGATTTGAACCTGTATCATCTACACTCTCTATCATGACTGGAAGGTCCGAACCTGAGCCTCATGCACTTTCTGTCATGAATGAATCGTCAGAGCCAAGTAAATGGTCAATACCAAGTGAATCACCAGAGTGAAGTGAATCTCTACAGTGACTAAGGTCACATGAGTCTTCGGCACTTTCTGTCATGGCTGAGAAGTTTACGTTCGAGTCCCCTGAGCTTTTTGTTTTGACCAAGTTAGCGGAACCTGAACTTTTTGAATCTGTTATCCTGGATCTTAAGCCTGTTTTTGAATTCACAGAATTTCCTGTGTCATGTAATTCAGCTAATATGGTTACGCCCAAGCTCGATAGACTCTCTTCCCTTGCCAAGATGGCTTTGCATGACTCTCATAACCTTACTGCACTGCCTGAAAAGGTTGATTCTGAACTCTCTGCCCTGTCCAAGATGCATGACAAAGAACTCTTTGCTTTGTCTAAAATGGCTGACACTTTTCCCTGTCAAAGATGGATAACTATGAACTCTCTGCCTGACCCAAAATGATATATTTGAACTACCCAGTCTATCTGCTCTGTCTGTCTTTAGTTTTGTCTCTCTGGCTTGGTCAGCCTCTCTCTCTTCTGTCCCTTTTTACAGGCCTAGAGCACCTCCAGCAGCACCATGGGTTGTGATCCCGACCAGTTCGCTGATTACATCTGCAGCTCTGTCCTGGTCTCCGGTTATTCTGTGGTCTTTGGTCCTAACTGTGATACCACCCTGGCCGCCAACTCCGCTTGGTCTCTGGCTTGACCTGTGGCACCACCCTGGCTTCCAGCTCTGCTCTGGTCTCTGTCTCCAACTGCATCACCACCCTGGCCGCTAACTCTGCTGTGGTCTCCGGTTTCGCCTAAAGCTTCGCCCTGGTCTCTGGGCGCCTTCGGCTCCGCCCTAGCTACCTGCTCCGACACCACACGGACTCAACCCATTGGGGGGGGGGGGGCTGTCATGAGTCTGTCTGTGTTTTGCCCTGTTTCTGTCTGCTGGTTTGCCCTGCTGTTTATTGATTGCCCCACCCACTTGTTTGTTGCTATGGACACTCATTGAACTCATTCTTTCCCTCTTGTGTGTTGTCATAGTTACTTATTGTCTCTGCTTTGTGATTGGTTCCTGTCTGTTATATCTACACTTTTGTTCACTTCCCTGGTGCTAGTCATTGTTTCTCGTTAGCTCTGTGTTCTGCCTAGTTTTGCCTGCCTGTCTGTTTACCTGTTTCTTGTTTTTCATAAATGTTTTTGATACTCTCTGTGCAACTGAAATGTGTGCAATAAATGAGGTGTTTAAACATCGCTTCCTCTTTAAAAAAAAGGGAGGAGACCGAAAGAAACTCTGGGTTTACCGAAGAAAACTTGCTCCCGACGAGGTTAGGTTCACAGAGTAAGTTACCATGGTAACTGACTCTAAGTATTAGTTACCTCTCTTTCAGAAACGGGCTTAACTTAACCTGCTTTCTCGGGTTTAACATACCTCTCTTTCTGAAACAGAAAACTACACCAGGTTACATATGTAACCCGGTTCCCTGAGAAGGGAACGAAACGCTGTGTCAGTGCTGACGCTATGGGAATGCTTCTTTGAGGAAGTTGTGTCTGAAGCTCTGTGTGCACACACGCCATTTAATGGCTCAGAAAGGACACGTGACGGAGTAATTACTCGCCAGCAAGTCCATATAAGGGCATCTACATCACGCTGCTCCAGCTCTAGCGTGAACGGATGCCTGGGGCGTGGCCAGCAACGCAGCGTCTTGTTCCCTTCTCAGGGAACCGGGTTACATACGTAACCTGGTGTAGTTCCCTTTCGAGGGAACTCGACGCTGCGTCAGTGCTGACGCTAAGGGAATGCCAATACCCACGCCGCCACGCACCGGTCGATGACTGCGCCAGAGGCCGTGAAAGAGCAGACTGGGAACAGCACATCATAGGCCCTGCAGTACCCGGGACCCTGGAGTGGGGTCCAAGTCCAAGTCATAGAATCTGATAAAGGTGTGCGGAGAGGACCATCCTGCCGCAGCACAAATATCTTCAATGGGGACACCCCTGTCCAAGGCACTGGATGAGGCGATACCCCTAGTGGAGTGGGCCCTGATGCCAAGAGGTGAGGCATGACCGTGCACCTCATAGGCCTGAGTAATGGCCTCCACCACCCAGTGCGCCAGACGTAAGTCCTCAGTTACCGGGCAAAGCAAGTGCAGCCTCTCCTGATCCGCCGACTCATAGGGCGGGGGACAGTAGGCCTGCAGGATGATAGGACATCCCGCCATCCTGGGCACCTTAGGGACATATCCTGGCCTGGGGTGCAGGATAGCCTTGGACATGCCGGGGGAAAACTCTAGGCAGGCGATCGACAAAGCCTGCAAATCCCCGACTCTCCTGAGAGAGGCCAAGACAAGAAGCAGAGCCGACTTCAAAGTCAGAAACTTCTCAGAGGCTGACTCCAAGGGCTCAAAGGGGGCTTCCAGCAGCCCCTCCAGGACAACAGAGAGGTCCCAGGAAGGAAGGCGTGGCCTAGAGGAAGGCCTCAGCTGCCTGACGCCACGCAGAAAGCGAGCGACCAAAGATTGCCTACCCAAGGAGGCCCCAAGGACAGTTTCGTGGTTCGCGGCAACTGCAGCCACATACACCTTTAGAGAAGACGGGGACAGGCCCCGAGAAAAGCAAGACTGCAGGAACTCCAGCACTGTACCAAGCGGGCAGTGAACTGGATCCTGAGAGTGCTCATCACACCAGAGGCGAAAAAGCCTCCACTTCAGAGCATACAGTTTCCTAGTGGAGGGAGCCCTAGCATTTAGCAGAGTCTCTGTCACCTCAGTTGAGAGGCCTGCATCTAGGAGCTGGTCCCCCTCAGGGGCCAGACCTAAAGCTTCCACATCTCGGGGCGGGGGTGAAGAATTGCCCCCTGCGCCTGAGAGAGGAGATCCCTTCTGACGGGAACCTCCCATGGAGTGCCGTTCAGGAGGGAGACTAGGTCCGTGAACCAAACCCGAGAGGGCCAACTGGGGGCAACTAGGAGAAGGTTGACCCGGTCGTGGCGCACTCTGGCTAGGACTTGCGAGAGCAGAGCTACCGGGGGAAAGATATACAGACGGAGCCTCGGCCACGTCCATACCAGGGCATCCAGGCCCAACGGGGCCGGGTGAGAGAGGGAGAACCACAGCGGACAGTGGGTCGACTCCTCTGAGGCGAACAAATCAACTTCCGCCCGGCCGAACATCTGCTAGATTCGCTCCACCACATGAGGGTGAAGACGCCACTCCCCGGGCCTCAGCACCTGCCTCGACAGGAAGTCTGCCTCCCGATTTATACGCCCTGGGATTAAAAACCGCTCTTAGCGAAAGAAATCTGGTCTCTGCCCAGAGCAGAATCTGCCACGCCAACCTGAACAGGGGGCGTGAGCGCAGACCACCCTGATGGTTGAAATAGGACACCACCGCGGTGCTGTCTGTTCGCACTAGGACATGACAGCTCTCGAGGTGCGGGAGAAAGTGTTGCAACGCTAGAAACACAGCCCTCATCTCCAGGCAATTTATGTGCCATGAGAGACAGGGGCTCTCCCATAGACCTTGGGCCGGGCGGCCATCTAAGGCTGCGCCCCAGCCCGAGAGCGAGGCGTCCGTCGAAAGAGTCCTGCGACGGTGACACGCCCCTAGAATGGGACCCAAGGCCAAGAACCAAGGTCTTTTCCACATAAGGAGGGTATGAAGCCTACGGCGCGTAACCCGTATAAACGCTGAGGGGATGCCTGCGAGGATGAAAGCCCGCCCCCTTGAGCCAGAGCTGGAATGGCCTCATGTGAAGCAGACCCAAAGGAATAACGTTGGCTGCTGCTGACATGAAGTCAAGCACCCTCTGTGCCTCGGCAACAGAGAGGCTGCGGCCTAGCCGAATAGCTTTTACCGCTGACAAGATGGAGGCCACCCGAGTGGGAGACAGATGTGCCCGCATCGTGGTGGAGTCCCAAACCACCCCCAGAAAGGTGGTTCTCTAAAAAGGAGAAAGCACAGACTTTCCTGGGTTCAGCCTGAGTCCTAAGGACCTCATGTAGACCTCTCGATGCCTGGCTGCCATAGCCAGGGCAGCATCCATGCACTTCGTGAACGTGCGTGGTGAAAGGGCTAGGCCAAAAGGAAGGATACGATACTGGTACGTTTCGCCCCCGAAAGCGAACCTGAGGAACTTCCTGTGCTCCGGCAGAATGCTTGGAATGTGGAAATAAGCATCCCAGTCCTCGTATCTGATCTGGGACACGATCATCTTGAGCGTGAGCATCTTGAACTTGTAAGTCTTCAGAGTACAGTTCAGAGCCCGCAGGTCAAGAATCGGACGCAGCCCCCCGTCCTTCTTGGGAACAACAAAATATCGGCTGTAAAAGCCGGAGTCCCACTCTGGGAGGGGAACATGCTCTATGGCCCCTTTCTCCAGAAGTGAGAGGAGTTCCTCCCGAAGGAACACCGCCTGGTGCCCGCCCACATTTGTGGGCAACACACCCTGAAAACAAGGAGGACAGGAGGAAAACTGGATCCTGTACCCGCTTTCTACAGTATTCAGGTCCCACTGAGACACCGCTGGCAGAAGTTTCCACGCTGCCAGGCTGCCTGACAGTGGTGTCAAACTTGTGCAGAAAGGGGAGCCGACACAGGCCCCACTGCCCCCCGAAACGACAAAGGCGGTGGGGCTGGCGGTGGGGCTGGCAGTAGGGGAAGCGTCTCTGAATAGGGCGCGCCCAGGAGCCCCTGCCCTCAGGCATCAGGATTCCTTCGTGGCCCGCTTGGCTGAGAGGACAGACCTAAGGTCCTCTCTCACCGGACGGGTCCGGGCCCGGGCATGTGAACCGGCCTCCCTAGTTTTAGACGGGGGGGCACGGGCCGCCACACTAGCTCTTCTCATTGCCCTGAGTGAGCTAGAAGGGGGGGGTGGCTAGATGATGGCCCAGGCTGCTCCCCGCGGCGAGGGAGAAACTCCTTGAACGCCGCTGACTAGCAGATCAGCCTGATAGGCCTGCAAGACCGCCATGGTGTGCAGCGCTGCACCCGCTTGACCCGCTGCCTCATAGGCCTTACCCACAATGGCCGAAGTGGTCCTACATGGCTTGGATGGAAGGGCAGGTTTTCTCCATGTGGGCCTTGCAGGGGAGAGATAACTGGCCAGCGTCTCTTCAACCCTCGGCATCGTTCTATACCCATGGTCTTCAAGCCCCATAATGGCTGAATAGTTTGACATGGCTGGAGAAAATACACACGCCGAAAAGAGATTTTTCCAAGACCTCGATACCTCAGTATGGAGGTCTGGAAGAAATGGCAGCTTAGAATCGTCGTCCAGCTTAGAATAGGCGACACCAACTACCTCCTCAGGCCAATCTAAATTCAGCTTCTCAACAGCTCGAGTTATTACCTCGAGGAGCTCCTCAAATGCGACTGATTTCGTCGGCCGTTCTGAGGTGGAAAGCCCCTCCCCTTCGACATCGAGCTCCTCAGAGCCGGACGTGGAAAGCAGCATGCTCTCTTCCGCGTTGGAAGAAATCGCAGAGCGAGCTCCCAAACGCAAAACCGAGTGTTCGGAGTCAGGGGAGAGGGCAAGAGAAAGGGGAACACCAGTCTCTTGCACCGCCTCCGCTAACTCAACTTGGGAACCCCAGGATTGAAGCCGCCGTGCTGCCTCGGCAGACGCAGGACCTGAACCACGAACCGCAGCCGAAGCTGAAAATACAACCAGGCGGGATCGGAGCGTGCGGAGAGGGAATCCCTCACAATGCACGCGGCCAGCTCCCTCGAGAGCCAACCGGGCATGCTCCTCTCCCAAACACACCACACAAAGAGAATGCGTGTCGCCCGCCGTGATAAAGCGGGGGCATGGATGCACGCATCTCTTAAAGTGCTTAGACTGTAACATTTTGCCTAGTCTTTCCCTATTTTTTTTTCTTTCCCTGCACTTGACAGACAGACAAATGACACACATACACAGAGCGCTTCCTGGAGACAAAGAAAGCTGGAGCAGCATGACGTAGATGCCCTTATATGGACTTGCTGGCGAGTAATTACTCCATCACGTGTCCTTTTCGAGCCATTAAATGACGTGTGTGCACACAGAGCTTCAGACACAACTTCCTCAAAGAAGCATTCCCATAGTGTCAGCACTGACACAGCGTTGAGTTCCCTCGAAAGGGAACCCAGTTTCCCTCATTTCAGAGTTTTCACAACCTCCTTTCTGAAACAGGCCTCAGGTCTATGGAACATGAGCACAGACTAAACAAACATATATGTGGTGTATATATGGTGTTCAGTGTTGTCCACTTTAAAACAATAAACACTAGACCAAGTCCAAGTGCTTTACAGATTAAATACTAGTGCTTCAGTGTCCAGAGACATGGTTCAGCTGTTTGTGATGATGTGACTTGGTGTGTGGTGTGAATGTGTGCAGTGGTTGATGGGTGCTGTAATCCTTCACTGTTTTTGGCCCTAACCTGACACCTGATGATGATGTAAACTTGATTAGATAATCATTTACAAAGGTGCACAAATAAATCACTTGGTATTTGATACTTACATATTTTTAGTTAAAATTGAGATTTTATTTCCATCAGCTAGCTGTCCATCATGAAGCTGAATCTGTTTCTTCTTCTGCTTCTCACTGGTGTGATTATTTTTATAAACCACTAATGGCATAATTTATGAAATTATTATCAGGTTTTGAAATGATCGTTTTCACTCAACAGCCATTTTGGCTACTAAATGTTTAAGTTACTGGCCATAACTTCTACTAACCTTAGAAAAACCCCTCATCCTTCCATCTCCTCTTCTTCTTTTATCCTCATCCTTTTATGTGGGCAAATCAGTACAAGTACAAAGAATATCAAACAAAATAACAAGACAAACTTGTGGACTAAAAGATGTACAATATGGTCTGCTAAAATTGTCAGATGTTGCAAAATAAGTATTTTCTGTTAACCAAATGTTTTAACCCCATGTAAGTATCACCTCATTATTTTGTATTTAATAATACAAAGTGTGTATTAAATATTTCATGATGACTCATGAGTTCAGTATTCAGAGGTCAGCACAGATTTGACTTATATGAACTTCCCCAAGAAATGAATAAGCATGAACATAATTTATGTAAAGTAAGCCGACAAATTGACTAGTGATTTGACAGCATGCTACAGATGATTTTTACCTGGTATTAATTTTAAACCCTGATAATAATTAATATTACTTAAATTAATATTACATGTTTAAATATTATATATTTAAATGTTATTATAATTTTACGTGTGTGAAGTTTCCAAAAACAATTTTAAACTATTTAATGAGAATTAAACAAGTGAATATAAACATCTATCAAAGAGTTAAGAATATGCCTGTCATTATTTTATAAGTTAATAAATATTGTACATTTAAATAATTTAGTTTTTTTTATTATATTTATTTGTTTTATGAATATTCAAATATTCAGCTGTTATAGTTTACTTTGTGTTTAAAAAATAAAATGTCACCAACAGGACTGGTCCCAGTTGCTGTTCTGTGAACCATCCTTTCATCCATTCAAATTTTGGGATGTATTTTGGTGTCATGTTTCCTGTACAGACAGATGACTGAGACATGACCTTCTTTTCTTTTCCCCACAGCTAGTTTCAGTGGTGCTGCTGTGTTTATTGGCATCACTACACCTCTGACCTGGTCTCAAGCTCAGGCTTACTGTAGAGAACATCACACAGATTTGGCCAGCGCTCTTAACAGTTCAGACCAAAACATGTTATGGCAGGTGAGGAACATCCAGGGTGATTCCTGGATTGGGATCTACAGAGACACATGGAAGTGGTCAGATGGAACCATTGCTTCAAACCTACTATGGGCTTCTGAATATCCTGATAATTATTATGGCAATGAGAAATGTGAGGTGGTTCATAACGGACTGTTCCATGATACACCCTGCACCAACGTGTATTCTTTTTTCTGTCATTCCAGTGAGTCTTGTGTTTTTCTTGGGTTTTGATATTAATATACAGTTGATGGCAACTAAAATACTCAAAGAATGATGTAACTTAATTAACTTATTTTAATTAATTAATCAATGTGGTTGATTGATTGGTTGATTGCTTAAATAATTAAATGTAAAATATATTATTTATTTAATTCAGGAGTAACTTGGCAGTACAAGCAGAAGAATGTGGAGGACGTTCAGATTAGACTTTTAGGAAAGGAAATAAAAGTGTGAGTGTGTGTGTGTGTATTCCACAGTTTCCACTATGAGGAATCAGACAGTGAGACTGCAGGTGAAGTCTGATGGCAGTGTGTTTGATTCTGCTGTTCAGTCATCCATTTTAGCGCAGGTGAGTCTCAGGAGACGTCTCTGAAATTTCAAGAAAGTTTGTGTTTTAACATCAATTTTATCACTTCTCATCTGTTCAAATTTCTGTCATTTTCACTTTTTATTAATTCCTCCTTTCTGGGTGACACAAATTTCTTTTCTTTTTTTTGGTTTTAATGATTAAATCCTGATCCTTATCTTCAGATGAAGAAGAAACTGAAAGAACATGGCATGTTGGAGAACACCACAGTGACCTGGAGGGTGCAGCCAGATGGAAACATATTCAAGAAGAAAAAAGATGACCTGTAACATCTAAATGTTCACCTTCAAGTCTAGCAAATTGTAAACAGACTGAAATGTATTTAACCTTCAATATTTAAGCTTTAATCGGTAGGGGGTGGTAGAGGACAATATTAACTAGAAGTAGAAGAACAAACACTTTATCTTAAATTTAACATTAGTTTTAATGTTTTGTCAAATAATTATTATTTAATATGTTCAGCTTTTGCTGCAAGCTGCCACTGGACACAGTGATAAGGAGAAAGTCAAAGAGGGTCTGTTCATATACTGGGTTTAATACATCAGTGTGTCGTAGTAAAGAATAAATCCTATATAGAAAAGAGAGAATGTAACAGAACCTGTAAATACACTGTGTGTACTTAGAACAGTCAGATATAATGACCTTGACACTATTACTGTCCTTTTATTCTTCTCTCTATTTAGATATATTTACTTATTTTGTTGATTTTATTGTAATATCTGTACTTATGGGCTTTAGGGTTATACATTAATATTGTAAATAAACAATTTAAAAATAAAACTTTTGTTTTTGCATCAATCATAGATTAACTTTTATTATGGTCTGATTTTAATAATTCCATGAGGTTTATATTCATTCTAAAAAACCCATCATCATCATCATCATCATTATTATAAATCATCACTGCACTGCAAAACTGTCCTCATGTCATCAGCAAACAGAGGAAAGGTTCTGCAATAATTACACTGACCACAAGTTGGCAGTAAAAGAATCATTAACACAAACAGACATGCTGAAGGAGGAACTTCAGATCCAAACATTATAGATCATGAAGATCCTCCTACTTGTTCATCTGTTTGGGAAGCTGGTGTTAAGGTGTGTGTTTGTGTGTGTGTGTGTGTGTGTGTGTGTGTGTGTGTGTGTGTGTGTGTGTGTGTGTGTGTGTGTATGTGGTTTTATGTAAAACTGCTTTTCCTATGAAAACAGAGCTCTTTGTTGTTATATTTGGAGACTGCAGCATGAAATCTGGTTTTGAACATTAATCAAACACTGAAGGTAGAACTTATTTTTTTACTTGTATTTAGAGATCTCTGATTTACACTGCCACTAATTCTGAGCTGATATCACAGGAAACAGTACCATACGAGCCAGACAGAGACGGTGACTGAACAGCAAATCTCTTTACTGAGACAGACTGTGAGCACTGATACAAAATAAAGTTGTAGTATTTGGTGTTGTCTATAAGAACCAAAAACAGTTGATTAGTTTATAATGGAAAAGATTTATGAAATTACAGAAAAAAAAAACTGTTGACTGTCAGAGAGTGTCTGTGTTCAGGACATGTTCATTAGAACAGAACAGATAGAATTTCTAGGACAAAGGAAAGAATACGATGATCATAAGAAGAGTTCATAAACAAATGACATCACAAGGTCAGAGTAGAGTGTGACAACAAATATTAAAAATATATAAATGCCCTCATTGGTCCCAGCAGGACCAGGACACGCTCTAAAGGATCATCAAAGATGGTTTGCTCACTGGTGCGTCTCACAACCTCGACCTCATATGACAGCCGCCTTGGTGGTCAGACCCAGTAATCAGCAGAACTTACCTCATCATGTTGATTAGAACAGCTACATAAGTGTTATTAACTAGGGCATCTACAGATTTACACATAACACCTAAATAAAAATGGGTTATGTTCCACGACAGGTTCTCCATCATCCTTCATGATGAATTGCCAAGATAGAGTGTCTGGTAGAGCCAGGATGGGAGCTGTTGTGAAGAGGTCCTTGAGTCTGGTGAAAGCTTGCTCAGCTCCAGGATTCCAGCTGAAGGCTTGAAGTGTGGAGCTTAGCCAATGTAGGGGGGCAGCAGCAGTGCTTAAGCCCCTGATAAACTTATAAATGTTCGATAAAAGTTTGAAAACCTCATGAAGCGCTAGAGCTTCTTTCTGTTATCTGTGATTGGATAGTCCCTAACTGCCTTAACCTGGTTGGAGTCCATCTGTATGCTACAGGGAAAGAGAATGAAGCCCAAAAATGTGTTACTGGTGGTGTGGAATTCACATTTCTCAGCTTTCACATACAGATGATTCTCAAGGAGGCGTTGGAGCACGACTCGAACATGGTCTCTGTGTTCCTCCAAGGAGCGGGAAAAGATCAGAATATCATCCAAATAAACAAAGACAAACTTGTTCAGAAGGTCTCACAGGACATCATTGACCAAAACCTTGAAGACTGCTGGTGCATTGGTCAGGCCATTCAGCATGATCAGATATTCATAGTGACCTGAAGGGGTATTGAAAATCATCTTCCACTTGTCTCTCTCCCAAATATGGATAAGATGGTAGGCATTATGTAAGTTCAATTTTGAGAAAATGGTAGCTCCCTAGAGGAGTTCAAAGGCAGAGGTCAAGAGAGGCAGAGGGTACCGGTTCTTAATGGTAATGGGGTTAAACCCTTGGTAATCAGTAAAAGGGCGGAGCGAACCATCCTTTTTCCCCACAAAGAAAAACCCTGCCCCCTCTGGAGATGATGAGGGTCGAATGATTCCAGCCTTGAGAGAAACCTGGATATACTGTGCCATGACCTCTCTCTCAGGTCCGGTCAAGTGGTAAAGATGGCCATGGGGGGGGGTAGTTCCAGGCAGGAGGTTATCGTAGGGCTGATGAGGAGGGAGGATGGAGGCTCTGGTCTTGCTGAAGACAACTCCCAGGTCATAGTAGGCCAGGGGCACAGAACTGAGGTCTGGTGGAGGTTCCTCAGCAACTGTATGCTGAGTTTGGGGTTTCGAGTCGAGGCAGTGAATGTGGCAGTGTGTTCCCCAGTCCAAGATGAGGACTGTGTTTCTGAATCCAGGGGAACCCCAGCATAATGGGCGCCTGCGGCGATGGAATTATCAGGAATGTTATCCACTCATGGTGATGTTCGGCAACTGTCAGGCGTACAGGTTGGGTTTGACGTGAGACCTTATGTAAGATGTGGCCATCCAGTGCCTGGACTTGGAGAAAAAACGGCAAGGGCTCAGTCTCGATGCCCAGCTGGTTGGTCAATTCCTCATCCAGAAACTCTGAATTCACTCCAGAGTCAATGAAGGCTGCTAGGAAATGGTCTTGATGGTTAACAGAAATGCAAATCTTGAGAAGTGGTTTGGAGGGAGCTGGAGATTGTGGGCTCACCGCTGGCCCTTCCTTCAATGGCGAGCCCTGCCTTTTGCTGGACATGAAGCAGCCATGTGACCAGCCTCCCCGCAGTAAAGGCAAAGTCTTTACTGTCTCTCCTTTTCTGTGGGCGAAAGGTGTCGCCGGCAAATTTTCATGGTCTGAACGGGACCGAAACCTTGCAGAGACTGCCCCTTGTAATGAAGAACTTGATGGGGAGCATGGAGTGGGAGGATGGATGCTAGGATACCATGAGGAGCATGAAACCCTTTTCGATCAATTTTGGATCAATGTAAAGGGACACTTGGACAGTCATCCAGTTAAGAAAGTTTTGAAGATTGCTGGGAATATGAATATAAAAAACTACCAAGCTTTAAATCTACTGCAAATGAGGATTCACAGAATATGGTAATTAGTGTGATATATATGTTCTATATATATATATATATATATATATATATATATATATATATATATATATAGATATATATATATATATATGATAGATATATTCTGTTCTATGTTTATGTTCTGTAAAGCTGCTTTGAGATGAAGCCCATTGTAAAAAGCGCTATACAAATAAACTTGAATTGAATTGATATCAGTATTGCTCCTTCCATGGCAACTTCAGCAATTCCTCCCTATGCCAGTAGTTGACATTCAGTTATATAAAGAAAAACATAAAGAAAGAAATATGTTAACAAATATAGCAGTGCAACAATACATTGAACAATCATATTATAGCATATTACAAATATACACGGATGGTTCTAAAGATCCTGAATCTGGAAGAACAGCATCAGCAGTTTATATTCCCCAATTTAAAGTCAAAATATTCAAACAAATTTCAGATGATGTATCTGTTTTTACTGCAGTGATAATAGCAATATTTCTAGCACTCCAGTGGATAGAAGAAGTATCGCCAAAAAGAACAGTAATCTGTACAGACTCCTTTTCAGTTTTAAATAGCTTATTAGGTGGAATATCAACAGCGAGACAAGATATGATAATTGAAGTGATGCAGAGTCTATTTAGAATAAGACAATCTGGAATTATGGTAAATTTCCTATGGATACCATCACATACTGTATAGCTTTTGTTCTGTCTGGAGGCCAACTGAAATGCAATGCCCAATGCTTTGAACAGTGTTTGACTGCGTGTGTGTAGCCTCATTTCAGTAAATCATATTCTGCCCTCTGCTAGGCAAAGGCATATCAAAAGTGTGACCTATTGCCCCATTAAATGTGGCCGAGTCAAATTTACTCGGGAGGACTTGAGGAGGAAAGTATTTATTTTATGAACACATAGTTCAACGAAAATAGACGAAATTAATTTACTTTGCACAGTTCATAATTCGGAACAATCCTCGTAAATTTCAGGCAAATATGTGGAAGGAAACCCAAGTTATGACTCATTAAACTTTCCAGATGAGTCAAATAGACCCCAGGTCTGTATATAAATATCATATGTACTATGGCAATGACAAACCTTAGCACACAACTTTTTAATAAATAAAACAGACTATTTTGTATAGAGGCATTTCTGAAGGGTTCTATGTCACACACAGAGGTTTGGCCTGCCTTGGATCTGAGCTACGCTGAGTGAACAAATGCAAATGAGCCAGGCCTCACAGGTGATGGGGGTGTTTGCACAACAAAAGCAGGAGAACAATGGAGCTGTAGGGGTGCTAGTAGGTGTGAGGTCCAGGGAATTTACTCAAATTTAACTCAGGGTTAGTAAATCTAGTGGCCCCTTGGAATTTGTGTATTGGCTCACAGTGGCTGCAAGACGTGTCTCTGTGTCACCTGAGATGAAATACAAGTAGAAATAATTAAAGAGTATAAAAATAAAGAGTGAATGGTAGCTGACTTAATTCTAACAATAGAAATGTAAAAAGGAGGTTAATTTGTCATTTGCAGTTCTTTATACGAAAAATTCCAGTGTTTACTCTGTGACAGTAAACAAGGTCTTTGCTCTAAAATTGTATTGAAAAGAACTTTTTATTTTACATAAAAATAATATCTCTCTCTCTCTCTCTCTCTCTCTCTCTCTCTCTCTCTCTCTCTCTGCTTCAATTTGTTTACATTTAATTTAGAGACGTTTCACTGGTTAATGCAGCTGTTACACATCACTGCGCCATAGGGGTGTGAATAAGGCAGCTACTCATTAACTATGTCAGAGTCGGGGAACATGACCATTGCAGCACTCCTGCTGGATGTCTGCCAGAATCATGCAGTGATTATGCAGTAGTCAAACAGCAATTCTAAGCTGCTGCATCTGTAAATGTTATGTTTCTGTGAATTCTAACAGTAAGAACATCAAATCATACCTGTAATATAAAAATCTGAAGGCTTTTTGATGTTTTGATGTCACAAAAAGAGTCTCTTGTTACACATTTGTGGAAAATTGTTCAAATTAAACACTAGATTAAATTCAAATATAAGTTATAAACTGTATATAGTCAGAGAGGCAAAGCTGGGATTTGGAGTCATTACCTCTGTTGCTCAGCTACTGTAGCCTCCTGAAATTTTGGCATGAAGCAAGATTCACTATCAGCCCTATCGAAACCACTAACCTTACTATTAAAAAGACACTTAGATTTGAAACACAACAAAATAATATTCTGCATTTGTGTCTCCTGTCCTATATTTCATAACCCTTGCCATGGTGCAGAGAAGAGATGATGATACCGGCCCAACATCAGGAACTCACACAGTCTGTGGACTGAAACCATCTTTTCCTCCAATCCTTGATTCACCCACCTTGTCTTCAATGAGATCAATTCCCCCAGTGATGGTGGTTATACAGTGGCCATACAGCTTCCTGTAATCTTGGCATCAACAAAAAAGTGATGGCATAACTGAGGAGTCTGCCAACCCATGTTCCAGCCCCATTGTTGTTGTGCCAAAGCCAGATGGTGCCCTCAGGCTTTGCAATGACTTGTGAAGGCTTAACAAGGTCTCAGAATTCAACAGCTATACCTTCCCCATAGTGAGTGATCTGGTGGAGCACCTTGGGAGAGCTAGATTCATATTAATACTGGATCTAACAAAAGGTCATTGACTTTGACCAAAGGTCAAAGTGCCACTGATCCCAGATGTGAAGGCCAAGATAGATAGATAGATAGATAGATAGATAGATAGATAGATAGATAGATAGATAAAATCTTTTAGATGCAAATCTGAGTATTAAGGTGCATTCTGTACATATAGTACGGTTCAGAACATTAAGGAATGTCAGCATTGACTTTTCCCTCCCGAGTGGAACTTTCAGACCATGCTCATCAATTCAAGTCAACATTGGCAGTAATGGTTTCTCCCTTTAGGGCTGCATGTGGCTCCCATTTGCTTCCGGTGACTCATGGAAATTATTCTTAGACCCCACTTCCAATTAGTAGTGGCTTAGCTGGGCAACATCAGTATTCACTTCACCACCTGGTCAGACCACTTATTCCATACTGTATGAGTGATGTCCTCTTAGTGCTCTGAAAACAGTTCTAACTGTCAACCCATATTACAAAAACAGCCTTCTTCCACCTTAGAAATGTTGCCAAGCTGAGAAACACCCTGTCTGTATCTGATGCTGAGAAGCTAGTTCATGCTTTCATGACCTCTAGACTGGACTATTGTACTGCATTACTAGGTAGTTGTCCTGCATCATGGCATGTTGTCAAGATGGCTCCACTTCTGTGCTAATCTCCTCAGTGTTTGCTCTGTTTTTGTTAGTTTTTCCTGTTCTGTGTCAAATAAATCTGATCAGTTTCAGCAGGAATAAACTGCTGAACATTCAGCAATACAAACCACAAGATCTTTTACCGGTTTTTGACTGTTCCAACGTTTTGCTGAATATTGTAGTTGGTGCACCGTCTGCCTTGATTAAGCGTTTCAGGACGCGCAGGTGGGGTAAATGCGCCGGTGCGCTCGTGAAACTCACACAGCGCGGTTTAAGAACACCGCTGCCTAGCATCCATCTGGCGAATCTCCGCTCTCTATCTAACAAAACGGCCAAACTCCTTCTGCTTACCAGGACAAACAAGCATTTTTCGATCTTTGCTGCTTTCTGTTGCACAGAAACCTGGCTGAACGAAACTATCCCGGACAGCACGTTAAGTCTGCCATGCTTTCAGCTCTATAGAGCGAATCGCTTCATGGTATCAAGGCGGAAATTGCATGGCGGCGGGACATGTTTTAACATCAATGAACGGTGGTGTTCTGATGGAACCGTGTTAAAGAAGATGTGCTGTCCCGATCTTGAAACACGCTTCATTAACTGCAAACCATTCTATTCGCCGCAGGAGTTTTGCTCGTTCATTCTGGTAAGTGTTTACATTCCTCCGCAAGCACACGTGAGCTCGGCCCTACAGACATCCGGACTCTGTATCAATAATTCTCGGGACTTTAATAAAGCGATTCTCTCTTGTGAACTGCCAACATACAGACAGCATATTACATGTCCCTCCAGAGACAGTAACACGCTTGATCACTGCTTTCTGACAGACAGGCAGCAGCTAGTGCAACTGGGGGAACTCAAATCCAGCACCTGCACCAACAGCACTGGCAACCCTCAAGGTTGTGTCCTCTCCCCACTGCTTTTCTCCCTGTTCACAAATTACTGCACCTCTAATGACCCCTCTGTCAAGCTCCTGAAGTTTTCAGACGACACCACACCGATCGACCTCATCCAGGACGGTGACGAGTCTGCCTACAGACTGGTGGTTGAACGGCTAGCTGTCTGGTGCAGTCTTATCAACCGGGAGCTGAACACGCTCAAGACAGTGGAGATGATTGTGGACTTCAGGAGAAACCCCCCTGTTCTCCCCCCACTCACCATCATGAACATCATTGTTACAGCAGTGGAGTCATTCAGATTCCTGGGAACGACAATCTCTCAGGACCTGAAGTGGGACATTCACATTGACTTCATTGAGGCCCAGCAGAGGTTGTACTTACTTCGCCAGCCGAGGAAGTTCAACCTGCAACAGGATCTACTGAAACAGTTCTACACTGCCATCATTGAATCCATCCTCTGCACCTCAATTACTATTTGGTTCAGCTCAGCTACCAAATCTGACCTCAGAAGACTACAGAGGGTAGTCCGGACTGCTGAGCAAACCATCGGCACAACTCTCCCCACTCTCCAAGACCTGTACTTCTCCAGAGTGAGCAAACGGGCAAAGACTCTGGACCCCTCAAATCCAGCACACTCCCTCTTTGAACTGTTGCCATCTGGTCGACGCTACAAAGCCCTGAGCACCAGAACGATCAGACATAGGAACAGATTCTTCCTTCAGGCAATCCATCTGATGAACACTTAACATACACGGAACACGCACTATTCTTACACACTATTGTTACACTACTTAAAACATATAATATGTATATTTCAATTGCTCATTTCACACTTGTACATTTGTACATTTGTCTATATTGTATATGTCATTCTGCTACACTGTGGAGCTTCTGTCACTATAACAAATTCCTCGCATGTGAAATCATGCCTGCAATAAAGCTCTTTCTGATTCATCTGATTCAATAAATAGGCAACAGTTAGTCCTGAAAATTTTGGAACTCCACTTCAACGAGGCCAACTCTGTGAGGATCTAGATCCTGAGACATCTAGAGATTTACCAACTCCAGTTAGACTCTGCTATTCTAAAGAGGAGATGCCAACTCCATGTGGTCTTTGAGGACAGCAATCTCCTAATAAATACAACATTTGTCAGATTGTATATTTATAATCACACCCTACAGTGTCACCCATATGAAGATGGGGTTCCCCTTTGAGTTTGGTTCCTCTTAAAGTTTCTTCCTTTACCATTCAAGGGAGTTTATCCTTGCCACAGTCACCTGAGTCAAGTCAGACTTGATCATTGGGGATAAATACAAACACTATTAAATGTATCTAATATTAATCTTGAATTTTGTATTATATTAATCTTTATATTATTCTTTGTACTAACATTTTGTTTATGTTTATGTTCTGTAAAGCTGCTTTGAGATGATGTCAAGCGTAAAAACTGCTATACAAATACATTTGAATTGAATTGAATAACAAAGGATTCGGCGTCAGGAAGAAGCTGAGAGCGCAAGCACACCAGACTCCCCTGCCTAGTATCCTAGTAGCCAACGTCCTCAATATAATAATAATAATAATAATAATAATAATAATAATAATAATAATAATAATAATAATAATATAACCTTTATTTTCTATAGCACCTTCAAAGAACATCTCAAAGCGCTTTACAAAAGCAAAATAAAAACAAGAAAAATACAGTACAGACATAATATAAAGATTAAAATTAAAACAACAAAATAGACTATAAAATAAGCACTATGTAAAATCACAAATTAGTCAAATTAAAAGCTACCCTAAAAAATGAGTTTTGAGTTGAGATTTAAAAAGTACCAAGAGATGTTGCTTGCCTTATCTCAGTTGGTAAAGAATTCCAAAGTTTTGCAGCTAGTGAAGAGAAGGCCATCGATTTAAAACGAGTTATAGGTACAGTTAAAAGACCAGTTTCATAAGAACGAAGGTCGCGAGATGGAATATATGGAATTAAAAGCTAAGTCAGATATTGAGGAGCCAACCCATGTAAGGCCTTGTAGGTGAGCATCAGAATCTTAAAATCAACCCTAAACCTAACGGGGAGCCAATGCAAGGACTCCAGAACGGGAGTAATGTGATCTTTTAGCTTAGTTCTAGTGAGTATTCTAGCCGCTGAATTTTGCACTACCTGTAATTTGTTTAGGGTAGCTTTAGACATACCAGCCAACAAGGCATTGCAATAATCAATTCGGGAAAACATGAAAGAGTTGATCAGTCCCTCAACAACAGAAAATGACAGCATTGGACGCAATCTGGCAATATTTCTGAGATGGAAGAATGCAGTTTTTACAGTATTTTGGATATGTGGCTGAAATGTTAAATTGGCATAGAAAATTACCCCTAGATTCTTCAATTTTGTTTGAAACTCAACATTTGAACCATCAAGAGTTAGCTTGACTGACCCGGCTTTACGTAGTTGGTGGGGAGAGCCAACAAGCATAATCTCAGTCTTTTCACTGTTAAGACAATGAAAATTTTCTGTCATCCATTCTTTCATCTTAGAAATACATTCAGAAAGGAAAACGACAGGCACAGTTTCATTAGGTTTAAAATGAATATATATCTGAGTATCATCTGCATAAAAATTTTAGACCAAGTGATCTCAAAGGCTGGCCAAGAGGGAAAACATAAATATTAAAAAGCAGAGGGCCCAAGATTGATCCCTGAGGCACCCCACATTGAACCACGTTAACCTCCGATCTAAAACCACCCATGGCAACAAACTGCTTCCGATCATTGAAGTAGGACTTAAACCAATCTAAAACGGTATCGGTGACACCAAAAACCGGTTCCAGCCGAGTAAAGTCAAATCTTAAATCATATCCAATATAACGGAAAAAACTGCACGCTAATGTCACAGATTTGCCAGGTTCTCCCTTCACAAAGCAAACCAGATCCTCATCAACTGAGTTCTAATCATTGTTGGGCAGTAGCGCGTTATTGTAACACTGTTACTTTTGACAGTAACTAATACTGTAACGCATTACTTTTTAAATAAAGTAACTCCGTTATCATTACCATATGGTGTGTTTGTTAAAATAATTCATTTTGGCTGAAGTGTAGCCTACAGTCTAATCTTTTTACAGCAGCGACACTTTTTATTTATTTATTTATTTATTTATTTATTTATTTATTTATTTATTTATTTATTTATTCATTCATTCATTCATTCATTCATTTTGAAAGTGTGTCTGAGCCCCGATCACTATCAGGAAGACTATTCCAGAGTTTGGGAGCTAAATGAGAAAATGCTCTACCACCTTTACTAGACTTAGATATTCTGGGAACTACCACAAGTCCTAAGTTTTGTGATCTCAGAGAGCGTGAAAGATTGTAACATGTACAGTGTCTGGATGCCTCGGGATGGGTACAAGGAGAGAAGCAGTGGAAAGGGATTAACATATCTGCTGTTCATAAAAAATGTGCAGGTCTGATGTACTAGTGCATGATACTATAGGATGTGTTATGTGTACGCCTGACTAAAGAGATGAGCATTTAAACTGGGAAAGTGTGTCTGAGCCCCGAAAACTCTGGGAACTACCAGAAGTCCTGAGTTTTGTGATCTCAGAGAGCGTGAAGGATTGTAACGTGTTAGAAGACTAGTTAGATACATGGGAGCTAAACCATTAAGAGCCTTGTATGTAAGTAGCAGCAGTTTGTAATCAATTCTAAACTTAACGGGTAGCCAGTGTAGAGATGATAAAATTGGGGTTATATGGTCATATTTTATTGTCCTAGTGAGAACTCTGGCAGCTGCATTTTGGACTAACTGTAGCCTATTTATTAATGATCCAGGACAACCACCTAGTAATGCATTACAATAGTCCAGAAAGCATGAAAGCATGAACTAGCTTCTCAGCATCAGATACAGACAGGATGGCAGGATCTCAGCTTGGCTATATTTCTAAAGTGAAAGAAGGCTGTTTTTGTAGTATGGGCGCTATGATTTTCAAAAGACAAGTTGCTGTCTAATATAACACCCAGGTCTTTCACTGTCGAGCTACTAGTAACAGTACATCCCTCTAAATGGAAGTTAAATTGTGAGAGTTTCTGTGTACTGGTTTCTGGACCTATAAGTAGTATTTCTGAAATCTAGCCATGGGGGTCACAGTCCAGTGACTTCTGTCCCAAACCCAGATAAATAGAGAGGGTTGCATCAGGAAGGGCATCCGGCATAAAACATTGCGAAATTTAACCATGCAAATCGACAATACGAATTTCATACCGGATTGGTCGAGGCCCGGGTTAACAACGACCGCCATCGGCGCCGTTGACCTACAGGGCGCTGGTGGAAATTGGGCTACTGTTGGTTGAAGAAGTAGAGGAGAGAGAAGAGTGCACAGACAGAGAGAGAAGTGGAAAGGTAAGAGTGTAGGACTGAGAATAGGAAATCTGAATGTCGGTACTATAACAGGGAAAGGACGAGAGCTGGCTGATATGATGGAGAGAAGGAAGGTGGATATACTGTGTGTACAGGAGACTAAGTGGAAGGGTAGCAAGGCTCATAGTATAGTAAGAGAAATGGGGTAGGTGTGGTCCTGAAGGAGGAGTTTGTGAGGAATGTTCTGGAGGTGAAGAGAGTGTCAGAAAGGGTGATGTGGTGGAAATTCTATTCTATTAATCAAAGATAATAGTTCAAGTGAACTTTTCACTAAGTTGCAGAGAAGAACGCCACAGAGTCCTGTGGAATATCAAACTTCTTTATTCAATACACTTGCAAGTGTGAAGTCTGTCTGTCCCAACCTAAGTCTGAACAGAGTGAGTTACTTGGATGTAAGGCAGTTCTGCTTTTATGCATGGAGCTATGTGTGTGTGTCTTCCACTGTGCAAGACTTCCAGGCAGTGCAACGGTCTTGTCGTTGCACAAGCAGTGCAACGGTCACTCCTCTTGTCTCCGTTATTTCCACACACCTGCAGCCTTCAATGTTCTTGTTTCTTCTACCTAGTGTGCAACTGGAAACAGTTCAGTTCCCAATTGTTACTTTTTGCTGTTCCTAGTTTTTGGTGTGTGAGCGTTTTGGTACAGAATGTTCAATGTTCATTTTTATTATTCACAACATTTTCAATTATAGTGATGAGTCTGAAGTTAGAAATTGAAGGGGTGATGCTGAATGTTGCTAGTGATTATGCCCCACAGGTAGGTTGTGAGTCAGAGGAAAATACAAGGAGTACAAGGAATACAGGAATACAAGGAGTTACAGCGCAGAGCGAAGAGGGAGGTGTCTAAGGCCAATCAGAAGGCATATGATGAGTTGTACACTAGGTTAGACACTAGAAAAGGAGAGAAGGACTTGTACAGGTTAGCTTGGCAGAGGGATCGAGATGGAAAGATGTGCAGCAAGTGAGGAGAGAGTACAGAGGAGGTGCAAGGAATACTTTGAGGAGCTGATGAATGAGGAAAATGAGAGGGAAAAAAGAGTAGAAGGGGTGAACTCTGTGGAACAGAAAGTAGAGAAGATTGGAAAGGATGAAGTCAGGAAGAGGATGAAAGATTTGAAGAGGATGAAAAGTGGAAAGGCAGTTGGTCTTGACGACATACCCGGTAGAAACTTTTAGAAAGTGAGAGGATGCCTGAGGAATGGAAAAGGAGTGTGTTTGTGCCGATCTTTAAGAATAATGGTGACGTGCAGAGTTGCAGCAACTATGGGGGATAAAGTTTATGAGCCGTACAGTGAAGCTGTGGGAAAGAGTAGTGGAAGCTAGGTCAAGGAAGGTGGTGGACATTTGTGAGCAGCAGTATGGCTTCATGCCCAGAAAGAGCACAACAGTTTCAATGTTTGCTCTGAGAATGTTGATGGAGTTCCGCTTCAAGGGTCGCTGTGGCGACCCCTGAAGGGGAAAGCCAAAAGAAGAAGAAGAAGAAGTATTTCTGTCTTATCAGAGTTTAACAACAGAAGATTGCAGCTCATCCAGTGTTTTAACTCTCTAAGGCATTGAGTTAATTTGGACACTTTAGCTATTTCATCTGGTTTTGATGAGATATATAACTGTGTCATCAGCATAACAGTGGAAACTAATCCCATGTCTAAAAATAATGTTCCCAAATGGAAGCATGTATATCAAGAAAAGCAGAGGTCCTAGAACTGATCCTTGAGATACCCCATAATTAACTTGTAATAAACTGGAGGATACATCATTTCATTCTACAAAATGGTATCGGTCAAATAGGTAGGATCTAAACCAACTTAAAGCCTGTCCATTAATACCTGTGTAATTTTGTAAGCGACCTAGGAGAATGTTGTGATCTATAGTGTCGAGTGCAGCACTAAGGTCAAGTAGAACTAATAGTGACATACAGTACAGTCTTTGTCCGAAGCTAAGAACATGTCATTTGTGACTTTCACAAGTGCAGTTTCTGTGCTATGATGGGGCCCGATACCTGATTGAAACTCTTCGATGATATTGTTCTCCTGTAAGAAGGAGCTCCAATCTGGAGGTAAAAACTACATGCCTCAACAACATGCTAGAATCTAACCCAGTGTCGGTGGACACACTCAAAGTGACTCAAGTCCCTCCAGCCAAACAAAAGCAACTAGATTTTAACCGGACTGGTAGCCAGGGACAGATCAACAGACAGTTTTGTGTTTGTATAGACTATAACGCATAAAATGGTATTAATGGGAACATTAAAGAAATTTTTAAAAAAAAATAACTAAAAAGTTACTTTAAATGGTAACTTTTTGAATGAAGTAACAAGTAACAGTAACTAGTTACTATTTCTTAGTAACTAGCACAACACTGGTTCTAATGACCGGCACTTGGCATGGCTCATTACCTCACCATATAAAAGATGCTCTCATACACACACACACACTTTGTCCAGTCTCGTAAATGCTACCTACAACTACATGCTGGATCTTCTATCCTAACTCTTTCTTTTCTACCAGTAGATTCCCGAGTTTGTTGTCTACCGAGGGATCTAGGTATCATCGGCTTACAACCTGTGACCTGGCATGTGTGTGTTGGAGCTTCACCTGGACTTATCAACCCTCTCTCACTTCATTCACTTCTGCTTTTCAATAAACTCTGTGATTGTACTTTATATCTGCCTTCGTCGTCTTCTGTCCCTGAAAGCTAATTGGTTCAGAACATTTTTACAAAAAAAAACAAATAACTTAAAATAAAATTTTACCTCATCTAATGGAAGTTAAATCATTCACTGAACATGTTCCACGAGGAGATTTTTGTTTATTGTACTTTATGACATTTTAAATGAGATTGTAAATAATTTATTACTGTTTACAGTTTCATTTACATGAGTGTACAAAGTCTGACAAATTTCAAACTGAAAAGCAAAGTTCTGTACAAACACAAGATTTATTTAACCCTCCTGCAGACCTTTACTGCATTCCTATACAAATTAGGAGCCTTGACCTTGTCTGCTTTGACTGCTTTATAAAAAAAGTATGTATGATAGCCTTTTTTTCCACCTTTTTTGTTATTACATATTAACATATATTTTGAAAAAAAAATTTAATATTTGGTATAATAAACCTCATTAATATCCAAAAATGCCTCATTTTTTAGTAAAAAAATAAATAAATTTTTAATTATTTTCACTATTGTCACAACCAGGGAAAGAAAGGAGATGGACCCGTACACAGGATAGCTTCAAATGAATGGGGTTTAATAAATGATAAAGACAAAGACAGTAAATGACTAGGACTAAGACAATACAATGGACGAGACTTAACCTTGACTAGACGTAACCAATGATTCCGCGCTGCCAACAGCAACGTGGCTCACATTTATGCAAAAGACAATGAGATACAATCAGGAATAGGTGTGGAGACAGGGAGGAGCAGATGAAGGCAGGGCAGACACGTGACAACAACAATAAAATTAACACATGGCCAGAAGTCTAGGATGATCCCTGACAGTACCCACCCTTGAGGCTTGGCTCCCAAAGCGCCAAATCCTGAAAAGATCCCGGGTTGGGGGGCACACGGCAAGGTAGATGGGGGGGGGCAAAGACCACGGTGAAGCAGGTGGGGGGAGTAAGGCACACGGTGATGTAGGCGAGGAGAGCCAAGGCACACGGCGGCGCAACCAGAGAGGCCCGAGCTAAGTCCGCAGCCGAGCCTAAGGGCCGAGGCAACGTCTGCATCTGAGCTGAAGGGCAGAGTGGCATCCATCGCCGAGCTGAAGGGCTGCGCGACGTCCACAGCTGAGCTTACGTGCAGAACAGCATCCCCCGACGCACCGCGGCCAAACCCTTGCCTCGATGAACTGAGAAAAAGGGAGGGAATGGCGGGAAAAATCTTCCGCCACGAGCCTGCAACACCCCCGCGTGTGTGTGTGTGTGTGTGTGGCGTGTGATTTTGGTGTGTTTGTTAGCGGACATTTTATGTGTGCATTTTTGTGTCTGTACAGTATGTATGTTCATTGTGCTGAAAAGGGCAAAAGTGTGACCTATTGCCCCGCTAAATGTGGCGGGGTCAAATTGACCCCTTGCTCTTGAGGATGAAAGTATTTATTTTATGAACACATTGTTTGACAAAAATAGACAAAATTATTTTTTCTTGCAAAGTTCATCATTTGGAACAATGCTGGTAAATTTCAGGCAAATATGTGGAAGAAACCCCAAGTTATGACACATTAAACTTTCTATCAGGGTCAAATTGTCCTGTGGTCTGCAGGAGGGTCAATTACCGAGAGTGCAATTCCATATAGCCGGATGCAAAAACAATCATATTACAACAAGCATCATGATTGGGTAGCAGGTGATGAGGTCTGTATGTCACATTATCCAGCAACAGCAGTATTGACTCCAAATCCCGGCTCAGGCACTCTGACTGCAGCAAATGTGGAGACACAGTATAAAGTTTTTTACTGATTTACTCTGGGATTTAATTTGTAGCTTTGTTTTGTCCACAACTGTGACATTTGGACCTGTGACACTGAAAGCTGGTCTTAGATAACACTTCTTTTCTTATGGAAAGCAGGACTCATTATTTTTATAGTTGTAGTCTGCAGACTGAATGATTGCTTTACTCCAAAAAACAGAGAGCAGTGCTAGTTTTTATTTTATTAGTAAATGTATTCAAATTGTCTCAGTGCACTTCTCACACTATAAGGTGTAGTAATCTAGCCTTTACCTGTTTTTGTCCTTTAACACATCATGTAGATCTTCCTTTATAAATACAATACTCTGAAGCTCCTTTGTAGAGCCATCATTTTGAAATAATTATGATTAAGATGCCTCTTTATTTTTCCTCCGGTTTCCCAATGGGTTTGATTTTATCTCACTGCTCAAAAATGCTGCCTCCTAGTTAAAAAGAAGAGACAAAGATGATTTTATAAAGCAGCCATGATCCTATTGTACATGCTGAATATTGGATCTGATTATTGGCACATGGCTATTCCACACTAAAGGAACCTGATGAACTCCTTCACTTGCTGTCTGTGCTGAAATCTGAGGAAGATGGGGCAGAATTTGGTTTTGTTGAAATAAGGAGTCTTGCTTCAAAGTGACAGTTAAAGTAAGATGGAAATCAGAATGCGTCAAACGTCAGAATCTTTCTAGGGTTAAGATAACAGATTAAGTATCCAGCTAAGGTTTTAGAGAGTTGCGTTCAAACAGTGAAGATCTAAAACAGAGCTACTGAAGAAACAGCAGCCATCAGATTTTTATATTACAGGTATGATTTATTGTTCTTATTGTTAGAATTTACAGAAACATAACATTTATGTAGCACATTGAGTTTAAGTTTGTTAATGAACCAATTATAAGTAAGTAAGAGGTAGCATATTTATTAATATTTATTGATTAATTAATGAAGAACTATTGTAGAACGTTTAGTAAATAAACATAATATTTAGAAATATTACTGCAATTTTTATCGAATTCGAATTGGTACCAAATTTTCATTGTGTGATGTCTGTACAGTACCTTAATGGATATGATGATAAACATTATTTAGAACATATTACATGAACATACTTTTATTATTGTAAATGTTATAGAAGTTTTGTTGTCTATGGTGTTCAGTGCTGTCCACTTTAAAATGTGACGTTTTACATGTAAAATGTTTCCTTATTTTAGACTAAAACACGTGAACAAACACCAGGTCTATGGAACATGAGCACAGACATGGAATAAACATTAACATGGCATGGATCAGACAATGGACAATAAACATTAGACCAAGTCCAAGTGCTTTATAGATTAAATACTAGTGCTTCAGTGTCCAGAGACATGGTTCAGGTGTTTGTGATGACGAGACTTGGTGTGTGGTGTGAATGTGTGCAGTGGTTGATGGGTGCTGTAATCCCTCACTGTTTTTGGCCCTAACCTGACACCTGATGATGATGTAAACTTGATTAGATAATCATTTACAAAGGTGCACAAATAAATCACTTGGTATTTGATACTTACATATTTTTAGTTAGATTGAGATTTTTTTTCCATCAGCTAGCTGTCCATCATGAAGCTGAATCTTTTTCTTCTTCTGCTTCTCACTGGTGAGATTATTCTTATAAACCACTAATGGCATAATTTATGAAATTATTATCAGGGTTTGAAATGACCGTTTTCACTTAACAGCCAATTTGGCTACTAAATGTTTAAGTTACCGGCCATAACTTCTACTAACCTTAGAAAAACCCCTCATCCTTCCATCTCCTCTTCTTCTTTCATCCTCGTCCTTTTACGTGGCCTAATCAGTACAAGTACAAAGAACATCAAACAAAACAACAAGAGAAACTTGTGGACTAAAAGATGTACAATATGGTCTGCTAAAATTGTCAGATGTGTCAAAATAAGTCTTTTCTGTTAATCAAACTTTTTAATGTAAAGTTGTAAAGTAAAGTAAAGTTTAATGTTCTCATGTAAAAATTACCTCTTTATTTTGTATTTAATAATACAAAGAGTGTATTTAATATTTCATCATGACTCATGAGTTCAGTATTTGCACAGATTTGACTTACATGAAGTTCCCCAAGAAATGAATGAGTGAATATAATTTATGAAATAAATTGACAAATTGACTAGTGATTTGACAGCATGCTACAGCTGATTTTTACCTGGTGTTAATTTCAAACCCTGATAATAATTAATATTACACAAATTAATATTACATGTTTAAATATTATATATTTAAATCTTATTATAATTTTACAAAAGTGTGTGTAGTTTCCAATTTTTTTTTGAGAATTTAATGAGAATTAAACAAGTGAATATAAACATTTATCAAAGAGTTAAGAATATACCTGTCATTATTTTATAAGTTAATAAATAAATAAACAAATATTGTAATTATATTTAATTGTATATTTTATTCTATTATATTTAATTGTTTTATCAATAGTCAAATATTCAGCAGTTATAGTTTACTTTGTGTTTTTTAAAAATAAAATGTCACCAACAGGACTGGTCCCAGTTGCTATCCTGCGAACCGTCCTTCACAAATATGACGTGATAATGACAAAGGTGACATGGTCTGTTGCTCAGAATTACTGCAGGGTGACTTACAATGATCTGGCAACAGTCGCAAGTGATTTTGATTGGCTAAGATTGGAGAAAGAAACAGCAGACAAAAATCTGGCAACAAATGCCTGGGTCGGATTATACAATGATATCAATAGCTGGCGCTGGTCCTTAAACGACCTCCCACTGAAGAATGTCACTTATACAAACTGGTACCCAGGAGATCCTAATAATCTCGGTGGAAATGAAGCATGTGTTATGATAGGTAGCTCTAATACATGGTGTGATGCACCATGTATACATCCAAAACCCTTCATCTGCTATAATGGTGAGTGATTATCATCATACTGATCTGTTTTGTGTCAGTTTGAAGGTTGATTTTCACACATTTGGTTTTATTTTGGTGTCATGTTTCCTGTACAAACAGATGACTAAGACGTGAACTTTATCTTTTTTCCACAGCTAATTTCAGTGGTGCTGCCCGGTTTATTGGCATCACTACACCTCTGTCCTGGCCTCAAGCTCAGGCTTACTGTAGAAAATATCACACAGATTTGGCCAGCGCTCTTAACAGTTCAGACCAAAACATGTTATGGCAGGTGAGGAACATCCAGGGTGATTCCTGGATTGGGCTCTACAGAGACACATGGAAGTGGTCAGATGGAACCATTGCTTCAAACCTATTAACACACAAATAAATAAATAAATAAATAAATAAATAAATAAATGTAAAATGTATTATTTATTTAATTCAGGAGTAACTGACAGTACAAGGAGAAGAATGTGGATGATGTTCAAATTAGAATTTTAGGAAAGGAAATTAAACTACTGTGTGTGTTTGTGTGTGTGTGTGTGTGTGTGTGTGTGTGTGTGTGTGTGTGTGTGTGTGTGTGTGTGTCTGTCTGTGTGTGTGTGTGTGTGTGTGTGTGTGTGTGTGTGTGCACGTGTGTGCGCACATGTGTGTGTGTGTGTGTTTATTCTACAGTTTCTACTATGAGGAATCAGACAGTGAGACTGCAGGTGAAGTCTGATGGTAGTGTGTTTGATCCTGCTGTTCAGTCGTCCATTTTAGATCAGGTGAGTCTCAGGACGTCTCTGAAATTTGGAGTAAGTTTGTATAAAAGCTTCTGTTAGTGTTTCTCACTAGAATTCTTTCTTAAATGTATTTTCTTTTTTGGTTTTAATAATTAAATCCTGATTCTTATCTTCAGATGAAGCAGAAACTAAAAGAACATGGCATGTTGGAGAACACCACAGTGACCTGGAGGGTGCAGAAAGATGGAAACATCTTCAAGAAAGAAAAAGATGACCTGTAACATCTAAATGTTCACCTTCAAGTCCAGCAGATTGTAAACTGACTGAAATATATTTAACCTTCAATATATAAGCTTTATTCAGTAGGGGGCGGTAGAGCACAAGATTAACTAGAAGTAGAATAACAAACATCTCATTTTATTGCTCTGTTTGTGACACAACCACTTTGACTTCATCTTAAATTTAACTTTACTTTCAATGTTTTGTCAAATAATTATTATTTAATATGTTCAGCTTTTGCTGAAAGCTGCCACTGTACACAGTGATAAGGAGAAAGTCAAAGAGGGTCTGTTCATATACTGGGTTTAATACATCAGTGTGTCGTAGTAAAGAATAAATCCTATATAGAAGAGAGAGAATGTAACAGAACCTGTAAATACACTGTGTGTACTTAGAACAGTCAGATATAATGACCTTGACACTATTACTGTCCTTTTATTCTTATCTCTATTTAGATATATTTACTTATTTTGTTGTAATTTATTATAATATCTGTACTTATGGGCTATAGGGTTATACATTAATATAATCAATAAACAATTTAAAAATAATACTTTTGTTTTTGTAACAATCATAGATTAACTTTTATTATGGTCTGATTTTATTAATACTGTGAGATTTAAATTCATTGTTAAAAACCCATCATCTTTATCAACATTATCATCATCATCATCATCATTGTACATCATCACTGTACTACAAAACTGTCTTCATGTCATGAGCAAACAGAGCAAAGAGTCTGCAACAATTACAATCACCACAAGTTGGCAGTAAAAGAATCATTAACACAAACAGACGTTCTGAAATGGAGGAGCTACAGATCTAAACAAAATAGATAATGAAGATCCTCCTATTTGTTCATCTGTTTGGGAAGCAGGTGATGAGTGTGTGTGTGTGTGTGTGTGTGTGTGTGTGTGTGTGTGTGTGTGTGTGTGTGTGTGTGTGTGTGTGTGTGTGTGTGTGTGTGTGTGTGTGTGTGTCTAGTCTTTGTGGTCTCATATAACAATCCTTTTCCTATGAAAAGCTCCAGAGCTTTTTCTCAACTGGAACTTCACTGGGTCAGGTGAGGTGGAGAGGAACTGTGCTCTAACGGAAAGCATAAGCATTAGCTTTATCTTTGTGATTATGGAAGAATAATGATATGTTCACCCAAACTGAAACGCAAAGTCCAATTGCATTTTATTTACAAGTCAGTCAGAAAAGTAAGTTGATGACCAGTAGGATGACATGAAGGAGCTACAGATCCAAACACCTGATTTATTTAGTTACTTAAAATGCACTTCCATGTAGCCGCATGCAATTTATTTATTTTCTAAGTAAATGTATTCAAATTGTGTCAATGCACTTCTCACACTATAAAGTGTAATAATCTAGCCTAATCTAGTAATCTAGCCTAATCTAGTTTTTGTCCTTTACCACATGATGTAGATCTTCCTTTATTATTGCAATCCTTTGTAGATCCATCTTTTTTAAATAATTATGAGTAATTTGCCTCTTTACTATATGTGGTAGTAAAGAATAAATCCTATATAGAAGAGAGAGAATGTAACAGAACCTGTAAATACACTGTGTGTACTTAGAACAGTCAGATATATTGACCTTGACACTATTACTGTCCTTTTATTCCTCTCTCTATTTAGATATACTTACTTATTTTGTTGTTTTTTATTCTATTTTGTGTACTTATGGGCTATAAGGTTATACATTATATTACACATTATATACAATGTTTTCTTTTCCCCATAGACCTTTATGTTATAAATATTAAAACTTGTAAAGATTATAGTTTTACCTTTTATAACTGAATATTAATTTAATATCTCTACAAAATGTCTGATGAAATTGTGTGATGAGACTAAGAATGAGAGATTTATATTCAAGTGCTATGTGTGATGCAAACCTAAAATGTTATACCCTACTCAGAGGTTATCACTAGAAAGATACTGTTCTTCAAAAGTAAGAGCTTTGTTGGAAGATTTTTTTTCTTTTTCTTTGTTCCCTGTTATCAGTTTACATTATTTATTTATTTATTTATTTATTTATTTATTTATTTATTTATCATTCTGATTTTCCTGTAAACACTCAACAAAGTGACCATGGAAGGGAACATGTTAAAATATTGGATAACTGGGTTTAGTGTGTCGTTGTAGAATATTCTTTATACAGAATGTAGTAGATGATGTTAATAAACTATTAATGAATAAATAAACCTTTGGTCACTATTTTGTATCCAGAATAAAATTAAGCTTATTCTGGTCTGCTACTATTAATTCAGTCTAGGTGATTAATGATGAATCCATAATAACATCTTCTGACAGAAGTATACGCCCCCCCTTTTGCAGTTTTTCGCCTACATGACCTACCCAACAAAAAGTGGTATAGCTCCCACATACTTTGACACACAGGGATGAGCCTGGTCTTATTGGAAAGAAGAGATTCTCTAGTTTCAGATTGATTCTAGGCCTTACTGGCACAAAGGTACAGGGGCTAGAATGGAAGGTTTTCATTTCCGCCTGGGTTGTTTACCTGATAAACTGATTAATCTTATTTTTCTGGAACATGCTAGGGACCAAATAACAACTGAGGGTCATAGCCACATGTCTTGGCTTTCACCAAAAAAAAATTCAAGTCAAAAGACCCAAAAATGGCTTCAATAAAAATATTTTTCTACGGACATGGTCGTCTGGTGCAGCGTTTTTGTGTACTTGTTTACTATATAACTTTGAAATAAAAGGCTGCAGGCTCAGTCTGAAAGGCTTAAAACAAGCAGAGACTGTCTCTCTATCACTCTGGTGTGAAAAAAGGCCTGTAACTTGACACCCTGAGCTGTGAGAGGGACAAAAGGTCAGGGATTACGCAAGAATTCTTTTGCGCATTCTGCGCATTTGCGCATTTGCGGATTTTTGTGGATTATTTGTTTTGGAATATATTACCCCAGTGAAGAAAGAGACGCGTCTAAAGGTTAAGGAAAAACCGGTCTAGTGCCACCTAGGTCAGTTTTGCCCAAAATTTTTTTCTAATTGTATGAAGGCTGTGAATCATATTATGCTTTGTGTGTGGGCTTAAAAAATATTGAGAGTATAAACTTTAATAGGTAAATAGGTTTTTTCGTGTTTTTGGAGGATTTGATGCTTTAAAGGGGTCACCCCCAAGTGGCCACTTTGACTTCCGTGCCATGCACGGCACGTTAACTTAAAAAAACATGAAACAGGACAAAACCAAACATGAAAACAATAGGATTCCGTGCTGCACAAGGCAATGCGGCTTAACTAAATATTAATAATAATCAAGACACATAAGGGACGTTGTGCAGACACATGAACACCAAACATAAACAAAAAGGCACACTGCCAAAATCATGGCAGAGTCCTGATAGTACCCCCCCCCCTTGAGGCGTGGCTCCCGACGCGCCAATCTGTCCAGGAGAGGGGGGCAAGGCACACGGTGAGGCAGGTGGGGGAGCAAGGCACACGGCGAGGCAGGTGGGGGGAGCAAGGCACATGGCGAGGCAGGTGGGGGGAGCAAGGCACATGGCAAGGCAGGTGGGGGGAGCAAGGTCCACGGCGAGGCCTGTGAGGGGAGCAAGGCACACGGCGAGGCCGGTGAGGGGAGTAAGGCGCAGCCAGAGAGGGCTGAGCGACGTCCACAGCCGAGCTGGAGGGCCGAGCGACGTCCACAGCCGTGAGCTACCCCTGATGGACCACAGCCAAACCCACCTCAGAAACCAGGAAAGGGGAGGGAGGGCAGACAAAAAAAAATCCCCCACAGAACAGAAACAAATCAACAGAAAAATACATGGAGCAAAACAAGGGCCTGTAACACCCCCCACGGACTGGAAGCGGGGCGGCGTCCTCTACGGAAAGCGGAGGTGAAATGACACCCCCTACCAGACAGGTGCGGGGCGATGTCACAGAACACCGGAGCGGCGTCCCTCACCAGAAAAATGTGGACCGATGTCCAAAACAAAAAAATGCTCCCAATCAGCCGGTCCGAGCGCAGCTATCCTGCTGGATCCTTGTCTGGTGGAATCCTGTCACCGACGTGAGATAAAAATGGACCCAAACACAGGACAGCTAAACGAAAACAGGGATTTATTAACTTAAAAAAACACGAAACAGAACAACAACAAAACCAGACATGAAAACAATAGGATTCTGCGCTGCACAAGGTAACGCGGCTTAACTAAATACTAATAATAATCAAGACACATAAGGGACAGGTGTGCAGAGGTGGGGAGAAAAAAGACAAGGGCGGGGCAGACAGGTGAACACCAAACATAAACAAAAAGGCACATAGCCAAAATACGGGCAGAGTTCTGAGAATTTCGAAAAGATGGATCAACAAAGGAGCTACAAAGGCTCTTGTTTTAGATAGAGTGAGGTCAGAGCTCACACCATAGGAAAGAGGAAAAAATATATAATCTAAGACCAGCATTCAGAGTCACAGGTCTAAATGTCACAGAGTCTCACAACTGTGAGCATAAAAATCTGTAATGTTAATATTAGATTAAGCAGATATTTAGTGAGCTGCCGACGCAATTGGTCTAAAGCATCTTTATTATCCTTACAAAAATACGTGCAACTTGAGTGAGTTCTTTTTCTTCCTCCTTTTTTGTTATATTTACTACTTCATCATTCTGAGGTTTTAACACAGGGACTTGTTCGATCAATCTCTCTTCTGGAGAATAAATCGATAATATTCTCCTGTAAGCTGACAGTTACGAGAACTCTTAATTAGCATATCAACAAAATGTAATCGTTATCTGGTGAGGTAGGCCGATTAGAGGCCAACGGGACCTTTTTTCTTTTTATTTAGAGTAAGGTGGCGGTTCAACACTCCCACTGTGGATCTCCTATACCCTCAAAAATCATGCGGTATGCGGAGGCTAAATAACCCGGATCAAAAGTACCATCACGTGGGTATGGTGAAATCTGAGGATTGGCCTCAGTCTAGCCAGCCAAATTCTCAACAAATGGTTGTGCATAATATCCTAAACCACATCGTATCATCCAATCAAACGGTGTTTCACCAGGCATAGGCTTGGGATACGAGTTCCACATTATGAACAAACAAAAATATTACAACAGGCAAAGAAAAGAGGCGCGGAGAAGTCAAGAGAGGAAATATACAGTGCACTCTTCTTATTTTTCTGTCAAAACTAAGGATAACCTTCTTGGCTTTCTCAAATGAAACCAAGGATAACCTTCTTGGCTTTCTCAAACGAAACCAAGGATAACCTTCTTGGCTTTCTCAAACAAAACCAAGGATAACTATCCCTCTAAAAGAGGATAACTTCTTCCTAGTAATACTGCCGACCAGGTAGTCAATCAAACATGTCTTACCTGATCGAGAGTATCACGTCGGGGTCACCAAATTGTAAGAAAGATTCCTCCTCGCACTTGTCTGCATCCATTTATCTCTGCAAAATAATAGGAGCGATAGGGGTATGCCAGAATGCTGCTTCCTCACAACTCTTATCCAAGCATTGAAGGTCAGAAAGCCTGTACATGAGCAAAGAGAAACTGAATGTCCTGCGAGTAATCTCACAAGCAGGTCAACCTATCTTGTCTTCTTCATCCTGTCAAGATAGAGCGCTAAAAGAACAGGATAGACTCAAATCAAGAACATTAAATCAGAAGAGGTTAAGATGACATATAACACAGAAATACATTTTTACATGACAGAGGTTTCCTCATTTCTATTCCCTTAAGATTAAGGTTATGTTATCAGCAAGCCTTACCATCCTATGTTCCCGATATTATGCTTATGTTTGCAGAAACACAGAGTACAAAAACAAGAAAAAAAGAACACACTTATCACAGGTCAGCATGACCAGAGTGGGGAGAACATTCCTTCCGACAGAGAAAGAGAAATGTGGAAAGAAAATGAAATAAGCACAAAAATTAATTAACGTAAAGAAAATTCGGTTCAGCAATAATCATTTACAAAGGTGCACAAATAAATCACTTGGTATTTGATACTTACATATTTTTATTTAAGATTGAGATTTTATTTCCTCCCTCCTTGAACTGCCACCTTATTGTGGTGGAGGGGTTTGCATGCCTGAATGATCCTAGGAGCTATGTTGTCTGGGGCTTTCTGCCCCTGGTAGGGTCTCCCAAGGTAAACCTTTCCTAGGTGACTGGCCAGACAAAGAGCGAGTCAAAACCGTCTCATGAAACAAATTAAAACAAGGTCCGTGACATCACCCAGTATGGCGTAACCAGGGCCCCACCCTGGAGCCTGGCCCGGGTGGGGGCTCGCATGCGAGCGCCTGGTGGCCGGGTCTTACCCCACTGGGTAACACCTGGAGGGGGGTGATTGGGAGGAACGGTCCCCCCGACCTGAACCCAACTGGTGTTCTATTATTGGACTTCGGTGCTAATTACAGTTTGTCCATAACGAACACCATGTTCAAGCATAAAGGTGTCCATCAGTGCACATTGCACCAGGACACCCTAGGTCGGAGGTCGATGATCGACTTTGTAGTTGTTTCAACTTACATCCGGCCATATGTCTTGGACACTCGGGTAAAGAGAGGGCCGGAGCTGTCAACTGATCACCACCTGGTAGTAAGTTGGATCCGATGGCAGGGAAGGAAGTTGGACAGACTTGGCAGACCCAAACATACTGTGAGGGTCTGCTGGGAAGGTTTGGCAGAGTCTCCTGTCAGAGAGATCTTCAACTCCCACCTCCAGCAGAGCTTCAACCAGATCCCGAGGGAGTTCGGAGACATGTTCTCCACTTCCATTGTCGACGGGGCTGCTCAGAGCTGTGGCCATAAGTTCTCCGGTGCCTGTCGTGGCGGCAACCCCCGAACCCGGTGTTGGACCCCAGATGTAAGAGATGCCGTCAAGCTGAAGAAGGAGTCCTATCGAGCCTGGTTGGCTTATGGGGACTCCGGAGGCAGCTGATAGGTACTGGAGGGCCAAGCGAGCTTCAGCCCGGGTGGTTGCAGAGATAAAAACTTGAACATGGGAGGAGTTCGGTGAGGCCATGGAGAAGGATTATCGTTCGGCCTCGAAGAAATTCATTCAAACTGTCCGGCGCCTCAGGAGGGGAAGCAGTGCCTTGTTCACACTGTTTACAGTGGGAGTGGGAATCTGCTGACTTCGAATGGGGACATGTGGAAGGAGGTGGAAGGAGTACTTCGAGGTTCTCTTCAACCCCACCGACATGTCTTCCACTGAGCAAGCAGAGGTCGAGGACTCAGTTGTGGACTCGTCGATCCCCCAAGCTGAGGTCACTGAGGTAGTTGAGAAGCTCCTGAGTGGCAAGGTACTGGGGGTGGATGACATCTGCCCTGAGTACCTCAATGCTCTGGATGTTGTGGGGCTGTCTTGGTTGACACGACTCTGCAACATTGTGTGGCATTTGGGGACAGTGCCTCTGGACTGGCAGACTGGGTTGGTGGTCCCTCTGTTTAAGAAGGGGGACTGGAGGGTGTGTTCCAACTATGGGGGATCACACTCATCAGCTTCCCCGGAAAAGTCTGTGCCAGGGTACTGGAGATTTGAATTCGGCCGATAGTCGAACCTCGGATGCAGGAGGAACAATGCGGGTTTTGTCCCGGTGGTGGAACACTGGACCATCTCTATACCCTCGCCAGGCTGCTTGAGGGTTCATGGGATTTGCTCAACCAGTAAACATGTGCTTTGTGGATCTGGAGAAGGCATTCGACTGTGTCCCTCATGGTGACCTGTGGGGGGGGGGGGGGTGCACTGGGAGTATGGGGTCCTGGGCCCTTTGTTAAGGGCTGTCTGGTCCCTATATGAGGAGGGTCCCTAATTAGCATCATTATTTATATGGGCAGGATTTCTAGGCTCAGTCGGGGACCGGAGGGAGTTCGGTGTGGGGACAACAGGTATCAGTCCATCATGAAGCTGAATCTTTTTCTTCTTCTGCTTCTCACTGGTGAGATTATTTTTATAAACCATTAATGGCATAATTTATTAAATTATTATCAGGGTTTGAAATGACCGTTTTCACTCAACAGCCAATTTGGCTACTAAATGTTTAAGTTACCGGCTATAACTTCTACTGACCTTAGAAAAACCCCTCATCGTTCCATCTCCTCTTCGTTCATCCTCAATCTTTTACGTGGGCAAATCAGTTACAAACAACATCAAACAAAACAACAAGACAAACTTGTGGGCAAAAGTCCTATTCGGACCGGATTAGTTTAACGTGGGGATGTGGGGGTAAAGTAATTATTACCAGAGCTTCTCGGTGATTTTAGTCCCGTCCGAATGCGCCATCTCGGTAATCATTACGGACAATGTCAGTAAAGATTACGGCGACTTTTACCTTCTGTAAAAAAGTCTGGAAAAATTACCTCAGGTAATACTAATCGTGAAAAAGTACTAATACTAAAAAAGCGAGTTACCCCTCCCACTTCTGCTAGTTTTACTGAGATGTCTTGTCCCGTGCGAATTGGCCAATTAACATTACAGACGTCCTGAGGTAAAATTGCATTACTTCAGGTCCCCACGTAAAACTAGTCCCATCCGAATAGTGCTTAAAAAATGTACAATATGGTCTGCTAAAATTGTCAGATGTTGCAAAATCAGTCTTTTATGTTAATCAAAAATATTTTAACCTGTCTAATATTTTAACATGTAAGTATCACCACATTATTTTGTATTTAATAATACAAAGTGTGTATTTAATATTTCATGATGACTCATGAGTTCAGTATTTGCACAGATTTGACTTACTTGAAGTTCCACAAGAAATGAATGTGAATATAATTTATGAAAAGTAAGCCGACAAGTGATTTGACAGCATGCTACAGCTGATTTTTAACCCGATGTTAATTTCAAACCCTGATGATAATTAATATTACACAAATTAATATTATATGTATAAATATTATATAGTTAAATCTTACTATGATTTTACAAACGTGTGGAGTTTCCAAATTTTCTTTTGAAGAATTTAATAATTAAACAAGTCAATATAAACATATATCAAAAAGTTAAGTATATGCCTGTCATTATTTTTTCAGTGAATAAATAAATAAGTTAATAAATAAATAAATAAATAAATAGATAGATAGATAGATAGATAGATAGATAGATAGATAGATAGATAGATAGATAGATAGATAGATAGATAAATAAAATGTAATTATATTTAATTGAATGTTTTTTTATTTTATTATATCTAATTGTTTTATCAATAGTCAAATATTCAGCAGTTAAAGTTTACTTTGTGTTTAAAAAATAAAATGTCACCAACAGGACCGGTCCCAGTTGCTATCCTGCAAACCATCCTTCACAAATATGACCTGATAATGACAGTGGTGTCATGGCCTGTTGCAGAGAATTATGTAGGGTGACTTACAATGATCTGGCAACAGTCGTATGTGATACTGATTGGCTAAGAATGAAGAAAGAAACAGCAGACAAACATCAGGCAACATTTGCCTGGGTCGGATTATACAATGATATCAATAGCTGGCGCTGGTCCTTAAATGACCTTCCACTGAAGAATGTCAATTATACCTGCTGGTACTCTGGACAGCCGAATTATCTCGGTGGAAAAGAAGCATGTGCTGCCATACGTGGTGGTGATGCATGGTGGGACTTCCCATGTACAGGACTAACCCTTCATCTGCTATAATGGTGAGTGAATATCATAATACTGGTTTTTCACATTTTGGGTTGTATTTTGGTGTCACGTTTCCTGTACAGACATATTACTGAGACATGACCTTCTTTTTCTTTTTTCCACAGCTAATTTCAGTGTTGCTGCCCGGTTTATTGGCATCACTACACTTCTGTCCTGGCCTCAAGCTCAGGCTTACTGTAGAGAACATCACACAGATTTGGCCAGCACTTTTAACAGTTCAGACCAAAACATGTTATGGCAGGTGAATCCAGGGTGTTTCCTGTATTGGGCTCTACAGAGACACATGGAAGTGGTCAGATAGAACCATCACTTCAAACCTACCCTGGGCTTCTGGACAACCTTATAATGATTATAGCAATGCGAACTGTGCAGTGGTTTACGGACTGTTTTATGATACACCCTGCAATGGCCTGTATTCTTTTTTCTTAATATACAGTTCTTAATATATAGTTGATGGCAGATAAATTTAATCAAAAACAAACAAATAAATAAATAAATGTAAAATGTATTGTTTATACATACAGGGTCTTCAGGAGTATTATTATTATTATTATTATTATTATTATTATTATTATTATTATTATTATTATTATTATTATTATTATTATTATACAGGGTCCTCAAGAGAATCTGACAGTACAAGGAGAAGTATGTGGGGAACGTTCAAATGAGACTTTTAGGAAAGGAAATTCAACTACTCTCAGTGTGTGTGTGTGTGTGTGTGTGTGTGTGTGTGTGTGTGTGTGTGTGTGTGTGTGTGTGTGTGTGTGTGTGTGTGTGTGTGTTTGTATATTCCACAGTTTACACTATGTGGAGTCAGACAGTGAGACTGCAGGTGAAGTCTGATGGCAGTGTGTTTGATCCTGCTGTTCAGTCGTCCATTTTAGAGCAGGTGAGTCTTAGGACGTCTCTGAAATTTGGAGAAAGTTTGTGTTTTAACATCAATGTCATTACTGCTCATCTGTTCATATTTCTGTCATTCACTCCTTTTATTAATTCCTCTTTTATGGGTGAAAACTTTTTTCTTTTTAATTTACATGAATAAATCCTAATTCTGCTCATCAGATGAAGCAGAAACTGAAAGAATGTTGGAGAACACCACAGTGACCTGGAGGGTGCAGCCAGATGCAAACATCTTCAAGAAGAAAAAAGATGACCTGTAACATCTAAATGTTCACCTTCAAGTCCAGCAGATTGTAAACTGACTGAAACGCATTTAACCCTCAATATTTAAGCTTTAATCAGTAGGGGGCGGTAGAGGACAAGATTAACTTGAAGTAGAAGAACAAACATCTAATTTTATTGTTCTGTTTTTAACAAAATCACTTTGATTTAAATTTAACATTAGTTTTAATGTTTTGTCAAATAATTATTATTTAATATGTTCAACTGTTGCTGCAAGCTGTCACTGGACACAGTGATAAGGAGAAAGTCAAAGAGGGTCTGTTCATATACTGGGTTTAATACATCAGTGTGTCGTAGTAAAGAATAAATCCTATATAGAAGAGAGAGAATGTAACAGAACCTGTAAATACACTGTGTGTACTTAGAACAGTCAGATATAATGACTTTGACATGATTATTGTCCTCTTATTCTTATCTCTATTTAGATATATTTACTTATTTTGTTGTAATTTATGATAATATCTGTACTTATGGGCTATAGGGTTATACATTAATATTATCAATAAACAATTTAAAAATAGAACTTTTGTTTTTGCAACAATCATAGGTTAACTTTTATTATGGTCTGATTTTATTAATTCCATGAGATTTATATTGATTCCTAAAATACATAATCTTCATCATCATCATCATCATCATCATCATCATCATTATACATCATCACTACACTGCAAAACTGTCCTCATGTCATCAGCAAACAGAGCAAAGGCTCTGAAATAATTACAATGTTGGCAGTAAAAGAATCATTAACACAAACAGACATGCTGATGTGGAGGAGCTACAGATCCAAACATCATAGATCATGAAGATCCTCCTACTTGTTCATCTGTTTGGGAAGCAGGTGTGTGTGTGTGTGTGTGTGTGTGTGTGTGTGTGTGTGTGTGTGTGTGTGTGTGTGTGTGTGTGTGTGTGTGTGTGTGCGGTTTTATGTAAAACTGCTTTTCCTATGAAAAGAGAGCTCTTTGTTGTTATATTTGTAGACTGCAGCATGAAATCTGGTTTTAAACATTAATCAAACACTGATGGTAGAATTTATTTTTTTACTTGGATGTAGAGAAGAACTCTGACACAAAAGGAGCATCGAAGACAGTTTCACTGGTGCGTCTCAAAACCTCAACCTCATATGACAGCCATCTTGGTGGTCAGACACAGTAATTACTAGAACTTACTTCATCTTGTTGATTAGAACAGCTACATGAGTGTTATTACAGTTTTTTTCAGTCGCTAACAAGTGTTTGTCCAAACAGTTGTCACATTTTCAAAACTCTAAACACAGTTAGCACAGCATCAGTCTTTTGTGGCACACATGTTCACATTCACACATTTCATGTCGTTTTCACACAATATGCAATCAGTGAACACATTTACACAATGCTTACATTTTCTTAACAGACAAGCTATACCTCCCAACAAAATTATGGATTGTTTTTGTAGTATTCACGAATGTTAACTCACAACATCTCACAATAGCAAAAACAATATTCCAAACCTTAGATACAGTATAAAAACCTCTTCTGCAATGATATCAGTTCAAAAACAATATATCTCAGCTGATAATAAACAAACAATTGAATAATGGACACACAGCTGATTTATGTTGGGTGAATTGGGCCAACCACAGCTGGCCTTTTTCTCCCAGAGCATGATCCGTGTTCTGCCCAGCACGGCGTATTGAATTCCATGTTGTGCTTATTGATGTTGAAATTATCCAATGTTATAGTGATCAGTGACTTTGGTTCTGATTGCTCTTTTGTTATCGTGTGTAATTTCAGGAACGGTAGGGAGGTGGGTGCCACTTTATTTTGTGAATCCTTGTTTTCTCCTGTTGTGTGTTAGTTAGGGAGTGAGTTCAGGTATCTGTTATTTATTTTACTTTTGTGTTCTAGATTATCAAGATTTCTCAGGCAGTGAACTTTTGTTTGTTATTTTGGCATTGCCCCCTTCTGAGATTTTGTTCCCTTCCTCAGTTGAACTTGAACTGATTAGTTTTTTTCTCTTCCTGTTATATCCAGATGCTTAAATAAACCTTTCAAATTCAATACGAAACGTTGTTGATGTGGTGCTGTGGCAGCCCCAGGTCCACCAAACTGCCACTGCTGGGCCCCTGAGCAAGGCCCTTAACCCTCAGTTGCTCAGTTGTAAGTCACTCTGGATAAGGGTGTCTGCTAAAATATAAAATGTAAATGTAAAATGGCAGGGTCTGGGTTATACTCTTCTCTCTTCTCATATGTTAGGTCTTAAAACCCATAGACACGCGAGCTACACATGGGATGTAACAAATCTATGAGACTTTTCAATAGTAAGGTTAGTGATTTCTATTGGGCTGATAGTGAATGCCTTAATCACTTGATTCATGCCAACAACTGAGCAAATGTAAAGTAAAGACTCAAAATTCCAGCTCAGGCACTGGAAAGAAATCCTACTCTTCATTTGCCAAGGAAATTAATTCAAATAGTCACAGTGCTCTTTTCCTAACATTGAAAGATGTAAGAATCCTGATCTGACCTGTTTTTGCCCTTTAACACATCGTGTAGGTCTTCCTTTATAATTACAATACTATGTAGCTCCTTTGTAGATCCATAATTTTTAAATCATTATGATTAAGATGCCTCTACATTTTTTCCTCTGGTTTCCCAATGGGTTCGATTTTATCTCACTGCCCAAAAATGCTGCCTCCTGGTTACCAAGAAGAGACAGTGATGATTTTATAAAGCAGCCATGATCATATTGTACATGCTGAATGTTGGATCTGATAATTGGCACATGGCTATTCAACACTAAAGGAACCTGATGAACTTCTTCACTTCCTGTCTGTGCTGAAATCTGAGGAGAACCTGAGTCTTGTTTTAATAAGGAGTTTGAAGTCTGTGTGAAAGTTAAAGCTTGATGGAAATTAGTCTGCGTCACACGTGTCACAATATCACCTTAAAAAGAGGACAGGGGAGTAAACATAAGCTTTTTAGAGAGTTGTGTGTAAGCAGTAAAGTTGTAAAACAGAGCTACAGAAGAAACAGCAACCTTCAGATATATTCATATTCATATTCCAGGTATGTTTTAAGGTTTAAGGTGCTTTTCTTTATTGTTAGAATTGTTTGAAACTTTATTTACAATAACTGTTTAATTTACAATTTTATAATATACTTTATTTAGAATTATGTTTATAATAAAGTAAAAGTCAAATCAATAATACTTTATTGTCATTTTGGATATATATAGTTGATGCAGTACACAGTGAAATAAAACCATGTTCCTCCAGGAACCTAGTGCTTCTTAGAGACACAGAGCTACATAAAACAACACAGAACAAAGGGATGAAAAAACTATCCACATAAAGTATATGAGTGTAGATAGCAAACTACTAGACAAATCCATAAAACTGCACAACATACAGTCTGTATGGTTCTTAGTGCAAATAAGGATGTTTTGTGAACATATGTAGACATAAGATTCGTCAGAGTATAACAATGTAAGGTGAAAAGATGACAGACTAAAGGCAGACATGTATAGTTTAATAAGTGTACATGTGTGGGGGCTTTGAATGACTTATATTTTGTTAATGCTTTTATTTTGAAGATAAAATTTTGACTGATTTGTGATTAACAGATACCCAGTCATCATGAAGCTGAATTTTTTTCTTCTCCTCTGTTGCACTGGTGAGAGACATTTTTAAATTACTTTTTGCTAATTACTTTAATATTGAATAAATAATTTTACAAAGGTGTTTTATATATACAAGTTTTAATATTTTATCAGTGTTAAAGATAAAATAAATCTTTAATTATTAGTCTCAGTAAAATCTAGTCTATAAAAATAGCATTATATCATAAATCTTTTGTCATTCAAGTTCTCAATTTCTTCCTCTGTTCTATGTATTTATGTACTATGTGTTTTTTGTTCTCTCAGAGAGTGAAAAATAAAAGGATATGGTTATATAAATAAATTTTAAAGTTTTGATTGTTTGAAGTTTTGTGAAATAATAAAAAGCAATTTTTAAACTCACTCTACAATTAATGTTTGCTTTTAATTTTTTTTTCATTAGAGCTCATAAAAGTGATTAGATATAAGGTGTGTCTTAAAACATATTATATTATTCTACAGAAATATTTATATAACCTTTTCCTAAATTGTCACCTTCTGAGATCACTGAAATTATCTAAATGACTGTAATTACTAATACTTTTACAAAAAAGTTTGTTATATCTGTGAAATTTGTCCATTGTTAAAACAGCTATACAAATACCGTAAAACTTCAAATAATAGCCCGGGATTCTAGTTATCCAAATCGCCGAACTGCACCGGCTTGTATTTGAAACAGGCGTCTATAAGAGACAGGCCTTAGTGTTGAGATGTTCAAGCATGACAGTAGGAGGTTACCGCATTATATTACATTTTATTTATAATTAATTCAAATGTGTTTAACAAATCATTTAATGTAAGAAATGTCTTAGATTATTGGCAGCACAAAAAAAGAAACAGCAATGGGCAGAACAATATAAGTTACCGCTAAAATCCATCGAGCATATGAACTTGTTGCCCGAAACAGGTAACAAGTAACAAATCAACAAGTAAGAATGAAGGCTACCCTGTAAAACAACTGCAATCATGTGATAGAAAATTACTCTATTCATCACTATCATCATCCTTGCGATCCTCAATTACAAGTTCATTGGCGAATTCCTCCTCCTCGTCGCTCTCCTCCAATTCTCCCTCTCCAGCCTCCGCTAACTCTGCCTGCCTTGCTTGCACTAACAGCTCCCGCCCAGGGGTCTCATTTATAAAACTGTGCATAGGATCCCTACTAAAAGTTTACGTACGCCCAAAAGCCACGGTGGCTTAGTGGGTAGCACGTTCGCCTCATACCTCCAGGGCCGGGGTTCGATTCCCGCCTCTGCCTTGTGTGTGCGGAGTTTGCATGTTCTCCCCGTGCCTCGGGGGTTTCCTCCGGGTTCTCTGGTTTCCTCCCCCGGTCCAAAGACATGCATGGTAGGTTGATTGGCATCTTTGGAAAATTGTGTGTAGTGTGTGATTGCGTGAGTGAATGAGAGTGTGTGTGTGTGCGCCCTGTGATAGGTTGGCACTCCGTCCAGGGTGTATCCTGACTCGACGCCTGAGATAGGCACAGGCTCCGCGTGACCCGAGAAGTTCGGATAAGCGGTAGAAAATGAGTGAGTGAGAAAGTGAGTGTTGACCCAGGCCAGCATGCCACAATGTTTGTGAGGGTCATGTTGAAGTCACTTATGATTTGTACATTAATAGATAAGCATAAGTAAATTCATTTTCAGACAGTGCCCTTATAGCAATATGAGGGCAGTCAATTGTGCCGAGTACATTTGGGAAACCAGACATTGCTGCAAATTGCATTTTAATTTCGGCCAGGTTCAGGGGAACCTGATGTATCGACTACCCATATTAAGTATACCATTCAAAACGACAGATACTATATTATGGCACTCGGACGGCTGTGATATACCAGACATATAGGGTGAGATGATAGATTCCAATAGAATTATTTCATATACAAAAAGGTCTTAGACACAAAGTTGAGGATTACTTATAGTTTTTTTTATATAAATAATTTACCTGTCTGCTAATTCCCGCTGGAAACAGCTGGTTGCCAAGAACCCCAGAGTGGTGAGGACTTGTATTTGGACTGGGCTGGTTCCGGCGTGTTGCCCTCTCTAATACTGGACCCAATTCAACACATAGATCTAAGAGCACAGCTCTAGGGAATCTAAATCAGCTTATTAGCCAGTCATCATAATGGGCCAGGAAATCATCATGGTGCCTGAAAACTCGTTCTCTCCTTATTCTGCCATAGGCATAATCCTCCAACAGTGCCAGCAATGCCATCATGAAGCATTACATACCCGGGTCACCGGAGGATTTATATGTTTCTAGCAATTAGACTGATCGTTAACACGCTGACAAAATCACAGAATTATTCTGTGACAGTCATGAAGCTTCTTCATGACAGTTTTGTAATGAACACCGTAATAGTTAGGACCGATGATGAGTAGCGATTGTGCTTCATGACTGTATTTGCAGACTTTGACATTTTATGATATTTGAACATTAAGGAAAATGTTTCGTTTTTACACTGTGTTCTGCAGTTCTCTAATACATGGGTATTTCATGCTGTATCACATGTAGTCACGCCATCTCCTCCTGTGCTCCCGTTGTGGACAATGTGACTGTAAGACAGCGCTAGGTATTTATTCATTCATTCTTCTTTTACCGCTTATCCGAACTACTCGGGTCACGGGGAGCCTGTGCCTATCCTCAGGCGTCATTGGGCATCAAGGCAGGATACACCCTGGACGGAGTAGCGCTGATTATTATTATTAATATTATTATTATTATTATTATTATTTATTTATTTATTTATTTATTTATTTTTAATAAATTTTGAATTACGTTTGGATGTTACTAGATGTATATAGCCTAAAACAATCGGCACAAATAACACTGTTGGATTTAATCTTCATGATAATGTGGATATAACGTATGAAATGGAGTGAAAATTAAATGTCATTAATTCTTATAATCGTTCTTCTCACATGCATTTTACACAATCTAACTTCAGTTCACGACCTCACCATCTGTGTCGCCAATTCCCTTTGTCTCCAGAATGTGCGTACGCACGTCTCAAAGTTCGCTTATAGATGCGCACATTTTCCCGTCAAGTTTTTTTTATAGATCACAACCTTTGCGCGAAAACTGGCGTACGCACGTTTCCAGCCCCGTTTTCTGCGTACGCATGCTTTATAAATGAGACCCCAGATGCGCACGGCTCTCCCTCTTTGAAACGATGGATAAGGTGATCCTCACTTCCATCAGAAGCTACTGTCAGGCCACATACTTAAGGATAACATCTCGAAGTTAATGAAATATATCATGTCCTCTTTCTCCCTCGCACACACAAACACATGCGCGCACACGTGTATACCTTAAAGGAATTTTTTCAGCCGCTCCGTATCCAGCTTTTATCCGTTTCCAGCTCCATATCCGATAATAAAAAACAGACCAGGGGTCTCATTTATAAAACTGTGTAGGATCCCTACTAAAAGTTTACGTACGCCCAAAAGCCAAAAATGCCGTACGCCAAAAAAAATTCCGTTTTATAAAACCGTGCGTATGCACACCTGTAAGCAATGTTCCCTTTATAAATCACAGATCACCTGCAGATGTGCGTACGTGAACCAGACTCAAATCCCGCCCTGTACACACCCATTTTTAAACACAAATTGTCAATGCAAATCACTGCGCGGGCACGAGAGTGGACCTCGTTATAATGAGTTTCCTCTGCGCTCTGCGTGTTTAAAAATGGGGTGAGGAGACAACGTCTCAGGGGTAGCCACTGTCGCCTGCAGGTTATAATCATATTAAAAGCAACATTGTTATAATTATATTAAAAAAAATAATTGTTACATTTTCTACTTTTTAATATTGTTAAACTCACCAAGAAGCCAGCCATCACGTACTGCACCTGCATTTAGTCTGTTCCCTACACTGTTATGTGTCAAGATAAAGGACTCATGTGTTGAACCAGGCCAGCGTGCCACAATGTTTGTGAGGGTCATGTTGGAGTCACATATGATGTGCACATTAATAGAAAGCACATGCTTTCTTTTAACATAAGCAAATTCATTTTCAGATGGTGCCCTTATAGCAACATGAGCGCAGTCAATTGCGCCGATTACATTTGGGAAACCAGACATTGCTGCAAAATTTCATTTTAATTTCGGCCTGTTCTCGCACAGTTTAGGGGAACCTGATGTACCGACTACCCAAATTAAGTATACCATTCAAAACCATAGATATTATGGCACTCAGGGACGGCTGTGATATACCAGACCTATAGGGTGAGATGATAGATTCCAATAGAATTATCTCATATATGAAAAGGTTTTAGACACAAAGTTGAGGATTACTTTTATTTTTTTTTTATATAAATAATTTACCTGTCTGCCAATTCGCGCTGGAAACAGCTGGTTGCCAAGAACCCCAGAGTGGTGAGGACTTGTATTTGGACTGGGATGGCATGGTTCCGGCATGTTGCCCTCTCTAATACTGGACCCAATTCAACACATATATCTAAGAGCACAGCTCTATGGAATCTAAATCGGCTTATTAGCCAGTCATCATAATGGGCCAGGAAATCATCATGGTCCCTGAAAACTCTTTCTCTCCTTATTCTCCCATTGGCGTAATCGTCCAACAGTGCCATCATGAAGCATTACATACCCTGGTCACCAGAGGATTTAGCGGGGGGGGGGTCACAGGGAGCCTGTGCCTATCCTCAGGCGTCATTGGGCATCAAGGAAGGATGCACCCTGGACTGAGTAGTGCTGATTATTATTATTATTATTTTATTTTTAATATATTTTGAATTACGTTTGTATTACCGTTGTATTTAATCTTCATGATAATGTGGATATAACGTAATTTAATTTAATGTCATAAATTTTTATAATCGTTCTTCTCACATGAATTTTCTACAATCTAACTTCAGTTCACGACCTCACCATCTGTGTCGCCAATTCCCTTTGTCTCCAGAATGTGCGTACGCACGTCTCAAAGTTTGCTTAAAGGTGCGCACATTTTCTCGTCACAAACGTGCGCACATTTCCAGCCCCGTTTTGTGCGTACGCACTCTTTATAAATGAGACCCCAGGCCTCTATTTGAGACCGGCCTTTATTTACCCAAACTTGTCGTCACACCAGGTGTTTAAAAGAGACAGGCGTCTATTTGGGACTCGGCTATTATTTGAAGTTTTACGGTACATTTTAATTGAACTGGGTTGAAAATCACTGACTTGAATTAAACAGTTTAATTTCTGCAGTAAGATTATGTAACTGTAAAGACACAGGATAAGTACTTCTATGTGAGGAGATCTTAATTGTTAATGTATTCCTTTGATTTCTCCTGTACTTAATTCCTTTCCTTGTATCTTTTCCTCATGTCATCCAAGTGACAGCTTAGGAGACAAGGAAAGCAAATGAGGAGGCACGGTTCAGAAAATAGAGACACTTGTGTGTTTAATTTTCTGTTTGATGCTTGAACTAAAATGGAACTGGACACCAGGCTGAAGTGCAGGATTTAACTAGGATTTACAGACTACTTTATTTAAGCTCTTAGTAATGTCTATATGTAATGATCTACCTCTGTGATTTTACTGACTATTTCAAAACACAGGTCTCGTCACAGTCGATGTATCCCTCGTGCGTACAGTCCATCATCAATATTACCTGATAAAGATCGGCGCAACATGGTCTGATGCCCAGAGTTACTGCAGGGTGAAGTACACTGACCTGGCAACAGTTGTAACTGATGAAGATTGGATAAGACTGAAGAACGAAGCAATCAGTAAAGGCCTGGGATCATATGTCTGGTTTGGTTTGTACAACGCTATCGACAGCTGGCGCTGGTCGTTAAACAAGCTCCCGCTGAAGAATGTCATTTTCCATAATTGGAGCCCGGGTGACCCCAATAATTATGCTGGGATAGAATCTTGTGGTCTATTCGTTTCAGGTGGATATTGGATGGATATAAATTGTACTGGTCTGAGACCCTTCATATGCTACAATGGTGAGTTAATGTCCTGACTTTGATTTGCTTAGTTTTGCTTTGAGGTTTAGTTTTGAAAATAAAAGAATAAATAAATAAAAAGTTAGCACTCTTAGATTTTCCTAAAATACATCCAAGTAATAAACCTTACTCATTCTAATGCTAGATTATGTTTATATATACACATTTTTATTTAATTCCACAGCTTATTTCAGTGGTGCTTCCAAGTTCATCGCCATCTCTAGTCCTTATCTTACCTGGCTTGATGCTCAGGCTTACTGCCGAACACATCACACAGACTTGGCCAGCTCGCTGAACAGCTCAGATAACAATTACTTGTTGCAGCTGAGAGATATCCAGGGTGATTCCTGGTTTGGGCTCTACAGAGACACATGGAATTGGTCAGATGGGACCATTGCTTCAAACCTGCCGTGGGGTCATGGAGAACCTTATGATTCTGGAGGAAATGAGAACTGTGCAATGGTCGCTAACAATCTGTTCTATAGTGTATCCTGCACCAACTTGTTCTATTTCTTCTGTCACACCAGTAAGTTTTTTGTTTTTATAGTTAGTGAAGTTAAGATGAAGTCATTGGTAACTTCACCCCTTGCCCAAAAAACAGGTTAAAGTTTATCTCAAAGTTTATCTTTAGCACTGTTTATCTTAAACAATGTCTATGATTCCTGTCATTAATGAGAAGCAGAATGATTTGCAGACTGCATAACACAGTTGCATAACACATAGAAATCTTACCATAGATTAAGGTGCCTATGGATATGAAACACTGCATCAACATCACCATCACATTCTATATGTGAAATACTCACAGTGCAACAACAACCATACTCAAGTTGGTCAAAAATCTTCAGCCATAATAATTCAATTCACACTGATTAATTCTTTCCTAGTCATGACTCAGACTAAGGTCCTGTGGTTCCACCTGTGACCATGGGTTTTCCCCAACCTCATGTTTCCTGTGTTTGTCTTCCTTTGTTACAGGAAGTCATGACTAAAATGTGTGTGTGTGTGTGTGTGTGTGTGTGTGTGTGTGTGTGTGTGTGTGTGTGTGTGTGTGATCCACAGTTATACCAGTCAGGGAGCAGCAGCTTGTGAGACTGCAGGTGAAGTCTGATGGCAGTGTTTTAGATCCTGCTGTACAGTGGTCTATTTTAGAGCAGGTGAGTCTCGGGAGACACCAAGTTCCTGTGTTAAGTGTAGAAACTCTGTTCTTATTCAGGACTGGTACTGAGTAAATAAACCTTGATTCTGATCTTCAGATAAAGCAGAAACTGAAAGAACATGGCATGTTGGAGAACACCACAGTAACCTGGAGGGTGCGGCCAGATGGAAACATTTTCAAGAAGAAAAACAAAAATGATCTGTAATGTAAATTTAGATGTGTTGTAGAAATGTTAACGTTTAAGCTTTAAATCAGTAAGAGGATCAGATTAGCCACCTTAGCAACAACTAGCATTCATATGATTGAGATTATTTATTTATTTATTTATTTATTTATTTATTTATTTATTTATTTATTTATTTATTTATGTATTTATTTATTTAACATTCTGATTTTCCTGTAAACACTCAACAAGGTGATGATGGAAGGGAACATGTTAAAATACTGGATAACTGGGTTTAGTGTGTCGTAGTAGAATATTCTTTATACAGAATGTAGTAGATGATGTTAATAAACTATTAATGAATAAATAAACTATTAATGAATAAATAAACTATTAATGAATAAATAAAAATTTGGTCACTATTTTGTAGCCAGAATAGAATTAAGCTTATTCTGGTCTGCTACTATTAATTGAGTCTAGGTGATTAATGATGAATCCATAACATTATCATCTGACAGAAGTATTTAATCTAATATTAACCTTACAGATTTTTATGCTCACAGTTGTGAGACTCTGACATTTAGACCTGTGACTCTGAATGCTGGTCTAAGATTATATATATTTTTCCCCTTTCCTATGGCGTTGTCAGGACCCTTGCAGATGTGGCTTGGAGACAGACTCGTACGCAGGATAGCTTCAAATGTAAGGGGTTTAATACATTAGGAAGACAAACATGAACCACAACACACGGGGAACTAACAATATTATCAATGAAGCTGCGCTGCCTAATGCAACGCGGCTCACATATATAGTGACACGGACAATCACACACAATGGGAAACAGGTGTGATGACCGGGGAGGAGCAGACGTGGATGGGGCAATCACGTGACACAAACAGACAACAAACGCACATGGCAACAAGTCTGTGCTGATCCCTAACAGGTGTGAGCTCTGACCTCATACTATATAAAACAAGACCCTTAATTTTTTTAGTTGTATACTTGTTTTAAACGTTATTAAAACACTGGACAGAAGTGTTTTTTATTTGCTATTATACTATATAAAACAAGACCCTTTGTCGATCCATCATTTTGAAATCATTATAATTAAGACGCCTCTATATTTTTCATCTGGTTTCCCAATGGATTTGATTTTATCTCACTACCCAAAAATGCTGCCTCCTAGTTACCAATAAGAGACAAAAATTATTGTATAAAGCAGCCATGATCATATTGTACATGCTGATTGTTGGATCTGATTATTAGCACATGGCTATTCAACACTAAAGGAACCTGATGAACTCCTTCACTTCCTGTCTGTGCTGAAATCTGAGGAAGATATGGCAGACTTTAGTTTTGTTGAAATAAGAGGTCTGGAGTCTGTGTGAATGTTAAACCGTGATGGAAATCAGTCTGTGTCACACATGTCACATTATATCCCTTAAAGAAGAGTACAGGTGGCGTTTAATGATGGATCTATAACAAAATAATCATCACAACACCTCAAAACTGTCAGAAAAAAAAAAAACTGTTAGATAAAAGTGATTCAGCAGAACACTTATTCTCGGGGAGAGAGGAGAGATAGCTGACAAACACCAAGACTTGGTTGAGCCTCCATTACTGAGTGGCACGACAATAATGGGTCTGGACCCAGGGCAGGCAGACTCCTCAATCCCATCCTGCAGCATCCAACCAATGTTGTAAAAAGTACAAGAAAGCAATACTTGAGTAAAAGTACAAGTATCATACTAGAAGAAGACTTTGGTAGAAGTTAAAGTTATCTTTTAGAATATTACTCAAGTAAAAGTCTTAAAGTATCTGATATATACTGTACTTAATGTAAAATTTCAGTGATTTTCGGTAGGCATAAGAGGCACTTCATCCTGTAGGAAGAATCTTTCATTCCAATGTACAGAAACATTTCTTGCAAATACGGCCACAGATGTTTAACATTATCTTCTTCACCCTGTTCACCGAGTTCACCACTATCGTTGGGGTAGTCGTCTATGATAACGGGAGGTCCTCCAGTAGGTGCTTCCATGGCGGTTTCAGTTGCGCTTCCTCCTCCTTAGGCAAAATTGCGCTGAAATTGAGCATGTGGAGCATAATGCAATCTAGGGGCAGTGATTCGCCAAACCTCCCTTATTGCAGTTGCACACATTTCTTCTGATTTTACTTTGTAGTAACGAGTAACAAAGATGCTTAGTGGAAATTAAAGTAAAAGTATACATTTTATCTAGGAAATGTAGTGGAGTAAAAGTGAAAATTTAAATAGCGAAGTAAAGTACAGATACGTGAAATTTCTACTTAAGTACAGTAACAAAGTATTTATATATATATATATAATATATATAATTTAATTATTATTATATATAATATATATAATATATTATTTATATATATCTGATGTTGATGCAGTGTATGTATTTGTACTCTGTTACATTACAACACTGCATCCAACCTACTTCTCCTTCTATGGCCTGGTGGGTGGGCTTCAGGGACCCGGTACTGTACTCTATTACCGCCACTCCTGGACAGGATCTGATTTCGTGGTGGACCTAGATGCACTCCATGGGATCTGTGGGGTTAATAGCAAATGCAGACAATTCCATAGCAGACATAATTGGATTAGTAAGCCAGATGGGCCTCCGCAGAGGAGCAAAGCTGTTCACAGCTGTATAATAAGAAACTCTTTCTTTGACATTTAAACCTGCGACATGCTGGTCTTAGATAATACTTATTTTCCTAAGTAAAGCACAATTGTTATTTTTTTAGTTGTATACTGCAGTCTGAAGGCTTGTTGAACGTGTGTTCCAAATGACAGCAGTGAAATGCTTTTTACTGTGAAATGTCTGTCTGGTATTCAAGCATAAAAAGGATATTAAGGATAAAAATAAAACCAATCTTGGCAGTCTTGAAATGCCAGGAAGGAGAGCAAATATTTTACATGCAAATGTTGGAGAGTAAAAAAAAAACTAATTAACATAGAAAGGGAGTGTAAACAAATCCAAAAGAAAAACTTGAACTCTTTGTTTGATTGTTTGAAAAAAGGTGATGCCCAAATTGACAAGTTAATAGGTGTTATTCTTTTTAGTGCAGCCCCAATACATGCTCCTCAAAGCTCATTTGTTCCTCCACCAGTTTCCAAGGTCAGAAACTAAACCTACAATGTCTAGCAAAGTCACACTCAGTTATTTATCTACAAAAATACCTCAGCAATTCCATATCAGCCACCTGTAAAAGAACAGTGATTAGAGATTCATCCTGTTATTGACTATGAAATACTAGCTTCATTACAGTGTTGCAGGGTACTGTGAAGGACTGGAAGTGAGCTAAAAAAGAGAAATGTTTGACATATAGGTAATTTAATTGCACATGCTCTACAAAAGGATTTACTGAACACTCATGTCATTCAGGTAAGGAACAGAGATGTTGGCCATTAAGTCTTGCAGACACCACCTCATATGGATCTATATAGTGCTCTATGCAACCATGATCACTGCATTAAACATTTCCACTCTGATATCAGAAACAGTTGTGACAATTTATGTAGGTTTCCTATTCAGAGGTGGTATTAAAGTAAAAAAAAACAACAAAAAAAACAACAACAACAACAACAACAACAACAAAAAACAGAGCACAGAGCTGCTGCTTTGTATCCTTGGGTTATCCAAGTTTTAATGACTAGCAATATTCAAAAGTACAGTATATTAGAACATTTTCATTTAATTGTAACCTACATAGTGACACATTTTGTTTTTATAGTTCCTTCATTGCGGAGGCTGATTTACATGCAAGTCCAACATAGACAAAGCCCTTTGACAAAGCTATTTGAATACATTTTCATGACAAAAAGTAAAGTCCACTGTAAAGTGTAACAATTCTGCCCTGTTTCTGACCTTTAACACATCATGTAGATCTTCCTTTATAATTACAATACTCTGGAGCTCCTTTGTACATCCAACATTTTGAAATCAGTATGATTAAGATGCCTCTATATTTTTCATCTGGTTTCTCAATTTTATCTCACTGCCCTAAAATGCTGCCTCCTAGTTACAGTAGTTAGGTTGCAGAGTTTGGAAACAAACAGTGTTGAAAATAATTTGGGTGTTCAAAGTCCACAGACAAACAATTTATTGTTTTCTTTGCACTCTGCTTCCACCTTGTGGATAGTCTTTATTGCTCAATTCTGAAAATGGTGCTGATATGTATTCTTGACAGACAGACTGTATTTAATGTCCTGACTTCCACAAAAGGGAGACATTTATCAAAAGCAGCTATCAAATCACATGTTTCTACCAGTGCAGCATTGTTAGGCTGTCCAGGGGAACAGTATAAAGAACAACACCAGCTCTAAATGCTTCTGTCTTCAATCTTAGCCAATCAGTGTCACTAATGATTGTTGCCAGGTCAGTGTACATCATAATGCAGTAATTCTGTGCATTTATCCATGACTGCTGTGTAATGGTAAGGTTATATTTGTGAGTGATGCTTCTCAAGAATGAGAAAGCAACTGGGACTAAACCTGTTGGTAACATTTACAGTAATAAATAGTAAAGTAATACATTTATATTACAGAACAGTGACTTTACATTGATGAATATTTGAATGATAATTCATGAATCATCATCAGCTATCCTGTATCTGAGTCTGTCTTCCTCCTCCCGGATGTGACACCATGATTCCGCGCATACTCTGACCCAGCAGGATAGCTTTCAGCCTGGACCGGCTTATATTGGGAGCACATCTTTTTTTTCTTAGATCAAAAGGTTCTTCCAGTCTGCCCATTTTCCCCTGGTCTTTTTCCTTTTTTCAGTGACATTGCTCTGAATTTTTTCTGGCGAGGGATGCTGCTCCTCTTCTGGTTTCCTGCGGAGTATGTCGCCTCACTTCTTTTCCATGGAGGATGTCACAAGCCCGGTTTTGTCATTTTTTTCCCTCAGTGTTCTGCGGCATCAACTCATACCTGTTCCGGTGGGGGAGCTTCACTTCCTGGGTTTCCGTGGAGGATGTTACCTCAATTCTGTTCAATGCCGGATGTTGCTCCAAATTACGCCCCTCCAGGTTTCACTGTCACTGCCCACATGAGCTTTGAAGTCCCCCAGTAGATTGACGGAGTCTCCGGTCAGAGCACTTTCCAGCACCCCTCTCACAGACGACAAGAAGGTTGGGTAATCTACTCTGCCATTTGGCCCGTAAGCGTTTCCCCGACTTGAAGCGCAGGGAAACGACTCTCTCGTTCACCGGGGTGAACTCCAACACATGGTGACTGAGCTGGGGGGCTATGAGCAAGCTTACACGAGCCCGCTTCCTCTCACCCCGGGCAACTCCAGAGTAGTAAAGAGTCCAGCTTCTCTCTAGGAGTTGGATCTCAGAGCCCAAGCTCTGCATGGAGGCGAGCGCAATTATCTCTAGTCGGTATCTCTTAACCTCCCGCACCAGCTCAGGCTCCTTCCCCCCCAGCGAGGTAACATTCCATGTCCCTAGAGCCAGATTCTGAGTCCAGGGATTGGGTTGCCGAGGCTCCCACCTTCGACTGCCACCCAATCCACAATGCACTGCCCTTTTATGGTTCCTCCTGCAGGTGGTGGGCCCACCAGTGATCAACCCCATGTCACTCCTTCGGGCTGATCCTGGCTGGGCCCCGTGTGGTAAGACCTGGCCACCAGGTGCTTGCATGCATGCCACAACCCCGTGGCCTGGCTCCAGGGTGGGGCCCTGGTTGCGCCATACCGGGCGATGTCACGGTCCTTGATTTTAAGTTCCTAATAAGGGGGATTTGAACTGCTCTTTGTCTGGCCCATCACCCAGGACCTGTTTGCCTTGGGAGACCCTACCAAGGGCAGAACGCCACAGATAATATAGCTCCTAGGATCATTCAGGCACGCAAACCCCTCCACTACAATAAGGTGGCAGTTCAAGTAGAGGAAAAATAATGAGCAGTTTGAATTTATAGAACACGGCATATATATATCAGGGTTTTCTGCAGCACTTTGCAGTTCGGGCGGCCCGCCTAAGCTGGGAAACCCTTTCTAACTAGGTCGTCCAAAAAAAAACCTAAATTCCACTGCATAAAAGGCCGTCAAGTGCATCTCGGAGAATAACGCAGACGAGCTTCACACCACAAGCGAGCACACAGCCGAAATGTCCCTCCTATCAGCAATCGCCCTCACAATACCTGTCTCAAGTGTGAATTGGGAGAGGGATTTCTCTGTGATGAATAGGGTCCATCATCATCTCTCAATCTTAAATTCTATCAAAATTGGAAATATTACACAAATAAATAAAATAAAATAATCTAAACTTCATTCACTCTTCGTGTATAGATCAAGACAGACTTGCGGAACAGGCTGCAGGGTGACAGCCTGCATGAAAATAAATATCAATGGTCCACTTGTTAAAGATTGCAACTACCAAATGGCCCTTGAATTGTTTTTATTTTAAAAGCAAGAAGGATAGCCTGTAGTAGTGCTATATGTCAGCTCTGCCATAAGCAGTGACTGATCACCTTGCACCTTTTGACAATGTTGTTTTGCACTTGTATAGTAGTAGTTTGTATACTGTTTGTTAAAATTGTTTTTTGTTAAGGCAAATTTTGAATGTTGTTTTGCACTTTCTTATTTATTATTATATATTATTTAAATTTTATATTTAGTGTTAAATAAATAATTGTTAGTACAGAGTCTGTGGTCTATCTCAGAAAGTAGCGCCGTCCCCTAATCTCATAATCAACAAACACCATCCTCCTGGTTAGAACAGCATAGTATTGGCTTAATATTCTAAAGAAACTCAGCCAACCTTCTAGAACATCTGCTGGTACTACGCCATTAAGAACTCCTTGTCCTAATGGATCTTAGTGTGACATGACATCTGCTCTGCAGCTGACCAGAAAGTTAAGAAAGGTTCAACAACACATCCCAAAGATTTAACAAGTTACTATAACACACCTTGCATATTATTTTTGTAGAACACGTGCAATCAGTGTACCAAACGACATGAGCAATACTCGGAGCAGTAATATTGTAAGGAATTCTCATCCGTCGCTTGGACAGGTTAACCCTCTTTCATCTGCCGCCTGCGCAGGATAACCTAAAATTCAGCCTCTCGTTCCTCTGCTCGGTTTCTGGTTCCCGGCGAGTACTCGGGGAAGTCTCAATGAACACACTAGTCAAAGTCTTTCAGAGAGAAATTCCAAAGTTTATTAGGAAAAGCAGGAATTTATAGTCATCCAAGAAGAGGGAGGGTGTATTGAGTGTGTGTGTTGGTATCTGTGCGTGTGCATCTGTGTTTAAGTGACCTCTCATTTACCCCAATGAAGTCAGATCTAATAGGGATGTGAGACTATACTTCCCTTAGTTCCCATGGTTGGAAACATAAAGAATGATTATGGCAGGGCCATCTGTGGTAAAGCTAATTATGGTAAAGACAAGAGTGTGTCTATGTGTTGGGGGAAGAATGTGTGTGTGAGAGAGAGAGACAAAGAACAATGTTCTCTGTTCAGAAAGTCTGCAACATTACCAGAAAAGATTGTTTTATGCAATTATTCTCACAATTCCCCTCTTTTATCCATGATAAACTTATAATGGATAAACAATTCATATATGATTATCTAGCTTTCTCAGGAAGCCAGGCTAAGTGAGTAATCACTGTTACTGCATCCCTGGCCTGGGCCCGACCCTCAGTCACTTCTCAGATACCAAATACATACATCATCTATTTACCTTGCATAGAAATAGGATAATACTCTGATACTCTGGGGATAGGTTGATACCTAGAGATCATACGATGTAACATTGATTGAAAACATTGAAGAATACAAGGGCCACAAAGGCACAACAAAAGCAAAATAAACAATACAGGAACAATCATAGACAAATATGGAGTCCACTGACCAAACAAAATATACCACAATCCCCACCCAGTGCGATCTCCTTTCTCATCTTCTTTAATGGCCTCAACCGTCTTACGCATTTTCTCAACTGCTTGTCCGATCTCTCCATGGGCATCATCATGATCAGGTATAAATGTACAACAGCTGTCACCTACAACAGCGCAGACACCTCCTTTTTCTGCAAGGAGCATGTCTAAGGCCATGCGGTTTTGTATGGAAGTCAAACGAAGAGCAGTAAGCTCTGAACGAACTCCCTCCATAGCCTGGAGTGTTTCATTAGCGAAAGTAGCTAAACGATAGTGAGTTAGCTCAATTTGATTCCATAATTGAGTGACACCATATTGGGGAAAGATGGCATCCCAAAACTTAGCAACTTTAGTTTTTATTTGATGTTCAAGGGGTGGAAAGGTTGGATCATTTGTAGACCTTTTGTGACGAACATTATGGGTGCGATTGCCCTTGACTATAGATAAATGTGAAGCAAATTGTGTGAGTGCACATGTTCCACCCCACCCTTTGGGTAGATACAGGTAGACATTTTTTCCACACACGCAGTACCAGTCCTGTTTCCACGTAGTGCCGGTTTCACCTGGGTAGATCAGGGAACATGTGCTTACATTTTCCTGTCCTACTTCACATGCTGTGTAGGTTTTGTTACAGCTTTTTTTCGTCAGATTTCCTTAGAAAATGTTTCCCCCTGCTGTTACGCAAACTATATACTGGTGGTTAGGTCCCTGGAGGGCCTGGAAGTCCTTCACGAAAGCACTGCCTTTCTGGTCCATCTTCAATGGTGTTCTTAATGCGTTTATACAAAAGAACTCATCATTTGTGTTGTTTGCACACCATCTAGTACCAGTTCTCTTTAGATATCTTATTTGCTGATTTTCGTATCCTTTCTCTGTCGTTTTGCCTGATATGCACGTTTCAGAGATGCAGATCTGGGCCATCACTGTGAGGGTAGTATCAAGAGTGTCATTTCGAGGTTTCAGGCTAGTTGTGGTGGCGGACGTTGGAAACACCTGACACACATAACATGACTCATTAGTAGGTTGCCTGGCCGTCCAATTGGCAAATTTCCAGAATTCGTTGTCGTGAGGATGCGCTTGGACGGGTATCCCTGTCCCAAGGCAGATGATCAAGATGAGGAGGATGACAACCATACTGGTCACTGGTTGTGTGTCCAGTGCTCAACGATAGGCGGTCGTTCAGTTCTTTGTAGCCTTTTACGTCACCTCCTGCAGCTTTAATGATGTCCAAAGAGCCGGCACAGAAGGATCCGTGGGGTCACTGCTGTGCGTCGTGGAGTGATGATGGGAGAAGCCAAGAGATTGAAAGCAGCTTCTAGAAAACTCATGGAAGGGTTAAAAGGCTGTATCATAAAGAAAATTGTGTTACACAGAGAATACTTTTATGCTTGTACAGCAGAGTCGACCCCTGGAGGACATCTCTTCACCCTGGTAGCATGGATCCACTGTGGAAAAAGATCAGTTAGTACACCTGTGCGCGTAGTCACGACTATTTCCGCTGGCCCATCATATTTACTTTCGCCCAATGGTTTAGGTTTTAATGATTTAATTAGGACCATCTCTCCCACTTGAAAGGGATGGGTTGGTGCATTAGAAATGACAGGTATAGTTGCTGAAATTTGTTCATAGTGTTTTGATAAAGTGTCAATCAGGGCAGCGGAATACTCAGCGATGTGCACATCAAGATTAGTTGTACCTATAGCTGGTTTACCCTTCTTCCAGGGTGTGGGAAACGGACGACCAAAAATAATTTCGTGTGTTGATAAATAGACGTCTTTTCGTGGTGTCATTCTCATTTCTGCTAGAACAGCGGGTAACAAATCAACCCAATTTTTGCTACCCGTCGCCTGCATAGCTTTAGTCAACTTATCCTTAATTGTTCGATTAGTTCTTTCCACTATCCCTGAGGATTGGGGATGATAAGGAATATGAAAACGCCATGACAGAGACAGGTACTTACACAGATCTTGTGTTATTTTAGAAGTAAATGGTGTTCCTTTGTCTGAGTCAATAGCATGTGTGACACCATACCTTGGCAAGATTTCTTTGGCCAGAATACGTGTAACAACCTTAGAATTTTCTCTCTGACAGGGGAAAGCCTCTACCCACCTTGAGAACTTATCTACCATCACCAAGATATATTTGAAAGGCCCCTGTGGTGGCATGTGTGTAAAATCAATTTGCCATTCAGAAAATGGTGCAGTTGGTATTGGAAGATTTTCATGTTTAGCTACGCTTTTAGTAGGATTATTTTGAGCGCAGGTCAGACATCTAGATAAGATTGAGTCTATTGTACCTTTTAAATTAGCTACACAAAAGAGTTTATTCATCTCTTCCCATACCCCTCTTTGGGCACGATGTGTAACACCGTGAAACTCGCGCACGAGAAAGGGAAGGCAGTGAGATGGGAGACAAAGGCGGCCATCAGAACTGTACCAGAGACCATCAGAGGCGACGTACGAATTCTGCGTTTGCCAGTAGGTGGAGTCATTAGGTGTAGCATAAGATTGTACAGACAGGAGATCTAAGTTGGGAATGAGAGTGGAAGAGAGGAAGGAGGTGTTAATAGGAGTAGAAAGTGACGGAAAGGGCACTTGAGCTTGTGCCGCTTGTTTAGCTACCCAGTCTGCCAGAGAGTTACCTCTGGCCTCAATAGTATCATCACGTGTGTGTGCTTTAGTTTTGACAATAGCTAAGGAGCGAGGAAGATGGCAGGCAGTGATGAGGTCCTGCACCAGTGAAGAGTGGGAAATAAGTTTCCCCTCAGCGGAGCGGAAACCACGTGTTTGCCAAATTCGTCCGAAATCATGGGCGACGCCAAAAGCATAACGTGAATCAGTATAAATTGTTACATCCTTACCCTCAGAGAGAATACACACACGAGTTAGAGCAAAAAGTTCAGCTGTCTGTGCAGACATAAAAGGTAAAGAGTAAGCTTCAACAACGACATCAGGCAGAGCACACACAGAATATGCACACAGAAAGTGACCATCATGTGGCTTTGAACAAGAGCCATCAACAAATAGCAAATCAGGGCGAATGCTAGTGGAGTGAATGATTTCAGCACAACATTCATGCGGAGTGTGGCATCCTGAGTTCTAAGTAGACGTGCAAGAGCATGACCTAACGTATCTAATGAGGAGGTGGCTTTAATTTCTAGATTACTGGTTGAACATAAGATAGTTTCATAACCTGACCTCCTTTGTGCCATCATGTGTTGAGTCTGTAAGTTCTGAAGAACCTGTTTTACCTGATGTGGTGAATGTAAGATCAGGGGATGAGACAGGACAATTTTCTCAGCATCTTGTACCATTACAGCACAGGCGGCCACAGCCCGGAGACATGCTGGTAAGCCCTGGGCAACAGTATCAAGTGTTTTAGGCAGGAAAGCACATGGTCTCATGCCCCCCCATGCTCCTGGGCCAAGACAGCAGAGGCAGTGCCCTCATGCTCACAGGCATAGAGATGGAACTCTTTTGCATAGTTCGGGAGCCCCAGAGCAGGAGCAGAACATAGAGCTGTCCGCAGAGCCTCATACGCTTCGAGCATTTCAGGAGTCCATGTTAGCAGATGTTGCATTGGGTCCTTGTGGGAGATTGCAGACCGGAGGCATTTGTCATAATAGGAACAGTCAGGTATCCATTGTCGGCAGTAGTTTATCAGTCCCAGGAAAGCCATAAGAGCATGTTTTGTGTCAGGACGCCGTGTGTTGAGGATTACCTGTATACGGTCTTGAGAGAGTTTTTTTCTGCCTTGTGAGAGTTCAAACCCCAGGTACTTCACCGTGGGCAGACAGAACTGCAACTTAGGTTTTGAAACCTTGAATCCTTTTGAAGCTAGATGGCGCAGGAGGCAGAGGGAGGCTTGTTCACAGAGTTTTTCAGAGGCTGCAGAAACTAAGAGGTCATCTGCATACTGTAAGACAACAGAACCATTGGGGAGAACAAGATCACATAATGCATCCCTTACAACGGCAGAAAACACTGCCGGAGAATCAATGTACCCTTGTGGTAGGCGTGTCCACGTATACTGCCGCCCCCTGTGTGTGAAGGCAAAGAGAGGCTGCGTCGGCTCTTCGACAGGAACACTGAAAAAGGCAGAACATAAGTCAATAACAGAAAAGAAAGTATGTTCACATGGAATTGAGGTGAGAATTGAGGCCACATCAGGCACAACAGGTGCCACAGGGATGATGAGGTCATTTATTTTCCTCAAATCTTGTGTGAAGCGCCAAGAACCATCCGGTTTAGGGACCGGATAAACAGGAGTGTTGTATGAACTTACACATGGTTTGACTACCCCCTGTTGTAGAAGAGATTGTAAAACTCCTTACACGCCCTGCAATTTAGCTTCAGACAAAGGATATTGTTTAACAAACACAGGGTCTAAATGTTTTAATAGGGAGTACACTGCACATGACCCACGTCATTCTTATGATCAGCCCACAATGAGGGCGGTAGAGCGTCTAGTAAAGCAAAAGATGGAGATGGTGATTTCTGTGTGGTAGAGAGGAAACATTCGTTAAACGTCATATTAGATAAATGTGACAGTGGAGCAGACTCAGGAACAGAAACGACAAGTTTAGAGCCAGAGAAGCTAATAGAAACGTGTAGCCTGCTCATGAGATCCCTCCCCAAAAGATTAATAAAAGTATGTTCATGTAATATGTACTAGGGGGGAAGTCGTGGCTTAATGGTAAGAGAGTCTAACTCCTAACCCTAAGGTTGTGGGTTCGAGTCTTGGGCCGGTCAGAACTGAGGTGCCCTTGAGCAAGGCACCGAACCCCCCCAACTGCTCACCGTGCTCCGAGGCTTAAATGGCTGCCCACTGCTCCGTGTGTGTGTGTGTGTGTGTGTGTGTGTGTGTGTGTGTGTGTGTGTGTGTGTGTGTGTGTGTGTGTGTGTGCACTTTGGATGGGTTAAACGCAGAGAACGCAGAGAACAAATTCTGAGTATGGGTCACCATACTTAGCTTGTCACGTCACTTCCTATCACTTCTTGTCCTAAATAATGTTTAACATCACATACATTAAAAGATCATACAGACATCATACAGTGAAAATTTGGTACTAATTGAAATATGTGTATGCAAATATGCATTGTAGTCTGCAGCGTGAATGTTTGCTTGACTCCAAAAAACAGAGAGCGTTGCTAGTTTTTATTTTCTAAGTAAATGTATTCAAATTGTCTCAGTGCACTTCTCACACTAAGAGGTGTACAGTAATAATCTAGTCTTTACCTGTTTCTGGCATTGATCCGCAGAAATATGCTAGACCTAAAAGGAAATAAAACAATGACTTAAAATTATTTTCCCACAACATCCTTGTTAGTAGTTCTCTTTACTTTTCTGTTATTATTTGCTTTTAGAACACCACAGTGACCTGGAGGGTGCACCCAGATCTAAACATCTACAAGAAAACCAAAGATGATCTGTAACGTCCAAATCAGGGATGTCAAACTCAAATACTACTTCTGAGAGATGCAAAAAAAAAAGCTGTAATTAAAGTCTTTTTTTCTGTTTAACATATTCTTTCAACTAACACCAATAACCTATAGTCTCAGAAAATGGAATATGATATATAATAATAAAATAATAGATAAAATCATTTTATTTCTGGTTATTCCAACACAGCTCACAATGTGCTTTTATTTTTAGACATGAGTGTGATTTACATCAAGCACAGCACACAGACATTTATTTTAACTTGACCACAGTTTCTGGCCAGGCCACACACTGTACTCCTCCACCAAACACTGTTTGGTGTATTCATCCATAACGAAGCATTATTATTGCACACATCATCATATTACTTCAAAACCTTTTAGAATTTAGAAAGGTGTCATTGTGTCAAAACATGACTTTACAATGATTACACTGACCATAAGTTGGCAGTAGAACAATCAATAACACAAACAGTAATGCAGAACTGGAGGAGATACAGATCCAAACACCAGATTGATATATTTAGTGGTAATGAGTTCTGTGTGTCACTTCTTTATTTCTTTCCAGACATTAGGATTTATTCTAGTATTTAATTTGTAGCATTGTTTTGTCCAGAACTGTGTAATAAGACACTCTTTCTGTGACATTTGTAAATGTGACACTGAAAGCTGGTCTTAGATAACACTTCTTTTCTTATGGAAAGCAGGACTCATTATTTTTATAGTTGTAGTCTGCAGAGAGATGGCTTGTTTTAAACATTATCCAACAATGGAAAACAGTGAAAGTTTTTATTTGATAAGAAAATTCAAACACTCTCTGTGCACTTCCCCTAACACTGTAAGAATCCTGATCTGACCTGTTTCTGGCCTTTAACACATCATGTAGATGTTTCTTTATAATTACAGTACTCTGGAGCTCCTTTGTAGATCCATCATTTGGAAATCATTATGATTAAGATGCCTCTACATTTTTCCTCTGGTTTCCCAATGGGTTTGAATTTATCTCACTGCCTTAAAATGCTGCCTCTTAGTTACCAACAAAAGACAGTGATGATTTTATAAAGCAGCCATGATGCCATGCATTTGGCAGACGCCCTTATCCAGAGTGATGTACATAAGTGCTTAAATCTCTAACATTGAATACATTACGTCAGAATCTTTCCAGGGTTAAAATAACAGATGAAGTATCCAGCTAAGGTTTTAGAGAGTTGTGTACAAGCAGAGAAGATCTAAAACAGAGCTACTGAAGAAACAGCAGCCTTTAGATTTTTATATTACAGGTTCTTAATAATGTTCTTATTGTTAGAATTGACAGAAACATAACATTTACAGTATGTAGCACATTGAGTTTATGTTAAGCTAATTATAAGTGAATATATATAATATTTATATATAGAAAATACTACTGTAACTTTTACTGAATTTCAATTAGTACCAAATTTTCACTGTATGATGTTTGTATGATCTCTTAATGTATGTGATGTTAAACATTATTTAGGACAAGAAGTGATAGGAAGTGACGTGACAAGCTAAGTATGGTGACAGAGAGCAGTGCTAGTTTTTATTTTCTAAGTAAATGTATTCAAATAGTCTCAGTGCACTTCTCACACTAAGAGGTGTACAGTAATAATCTAGTCTTTACCTGTTGCTGGTATTTAACACATAGTTACCAAGAAGAGACAGTGATGATTTTATAAAGCAGCCATGATCATATTGTACATGCTGAATTTTGGATCTGATTATTGGCACATGGCTATTCAACACTAAAGTAACCTGATGAACTCCTTCACTTCTGTCTGTGCTGAAATCTGAGGAAGATGGGGCAGAATTTGGTTTTGTTGAAATAAGGAGTCTGGAGTCTGTGTGAATGTTAAAGTAAGATTTTAGTATATCGGGTGGAAGACAATAAACAGGCTGAGCAGAACAACTTCACACGTCTTTACTTCTTACTTCAGTGAACAGACTAGAGGTGCCTCAAAGGCTCAAATAACATTTGCCCACAAACTTAACATAACAACTGCCTTTACCATAATGACCCAGAAGGTGGCAAACTCAACCTGTCAATACACAAATCTATTACAAAGATGAAAATCAGTCTGCATTACATGTCAGAATCTTTCCAGGGTTACAATAACAGATGAAGTATAAAGCTAAGGTTTTAGAGAGTTGTGTACAAGCAGTGAAGATCTAAAACAGAGCTACTGAAGAAACAGCAGCCTTCTGATTTTTATATTCCTATTGTTAGAATTCACAGAAACATAACATTTATGTAGCACATTGAGTTTAAGTTTGGTAATAAACCAATTATAAGTAAGTAAGAGGCAGCATATTTATTAATATTTATTAATTAATTAATGAAGAACTATTGTAGAAGGTTACGTAAAAGCATATAATATTTAGATATAGGAAATATTACTGTATTTTTTTTACTGAATTTCAATTGTACCAAATTTTCATTGTGTGATGCAGTGTGATGCAGTGCAGTGTCTTAATGGATGTGATGATAAACATAATTTAGAACATATTACATGAACATACTTTTACTAACAAGCAGTATTGTAAATGTTACTTTTTAGAGGTTTTAATAAGAATACATGTGATGCAGTGTCTATGGTGTTTAGTGCTGTCCACTTTAAAATGTGATGTTTTAAGTAAAATGTTTCTTAGACTGAAACACGCGAACAAAGACCAGGTCTATGGAACATGAGCACAGACTAAACAAACATGGAATAAACATTAAAATTGCATGGATCAGACAATGGACAATAAACATTAGACCAAGTCCAAGTGCTTTAGAGATTAAATACTAGTGCTTCAGTGTCCAGAGACATGATTCAGGTGTTTGTGATGATGTGACTTGGTGTGTGGTGTGAATGTGTGCAGTGGTTGATGGGTGCTGTAATCCCTCACTGCTTTTGGCCCTAACCTGACACCTGATGATGATGCAAACTTGATTAGATAATAATTTACAAAGGTGCACAAATAAATCACTTGGTATTTGATACTTACATATTTTTATTTAGGATTGAGATTTTATTTCCATCAGCTAGCTGTCCATCATGAAGCTGAATCTTTTTCTTCTTCTGCTTCTCACTGGTGAGATTATATTTATAAACCACTAATGGCATAATTTATGAAATTATTATCAGGGTTTGAAATGACCGTTTTCACTCAACAGCCAATTTGACTACTAAATGTTTAAGTTACCGGCCAAAACTTCTACTAACTTTAGAAAAAAAATCATCCTTCCATCTCCTCTTCTTCTTTCATCCTCGTCCTTTTACGTGGGCAAATCAGTACAAGTACAAAGAACATCAAACAAAACAACAAGACAAACTTGTGGACTAAAAGATGTACAATATGGTCTGCTAAAATTGTCAGATGTGTCAAAATAAGTCTTTTCTGTTATGTTTTAACCCCATGTAAGAATTACCTCTTTATTTTGTGTTTAATAATACAAAGTGTGTATTTAATATTTCATGATGACTCACGAGTTCAGTATTTGCACAGATTTGACTTACATGAACTTCCCCAAGAAATGAATGAGTGAATATAATTTATGAAAAGTAAGCCGACAAATTGACTAGTGATTTGACAGCATGCTACAGCTGATTTTTACCTGGTGTTGATTTCAAACCATGATAATAATTAATATTACATGTTTAAATATTATTATAATTTTACAAAAGTGTCTGGAGTTTCAATTTTTTTTTTAAAGAATTTAATGAGAATTAAACAAGTCAATATAAACATTTATCAAAGAGTTAAGAATATACCTAACATTAAGTTAATAAATAAATATTGCAATTATATTTAATTTTATATTTAATTTTATTTTATTATATTTAATTGGTTTATCAATAGTCAAATATTCAGCAGTTATAGTTTACTTTGTTTTTTTTTTAAAAATTGTCACCAACAGGACTGGTCCCAGTTGCTATCCTGCGAACCGTCCTTCAAAAATATGACCTGATAATGACAGGGGAGACATGGTCTGTTGCACAGAATTCCTGCAGCGTGACTTACAATGATCTGGCAACAGTCGTAAGTGATTTTGATTGGCTAAGATTGAAGATAGAAACAGCAGACAAACATCTGACATCATTTGCCTGGGTCGGATTATACAATGATATTAATAGCTGGCGCTGGTCCTTAAACGACCTCCCACTGAAGAATGTCACTTATACCTGCTGGTACTCTGGACAGCCTAATACTGTCGGTGGAAATGAAGCATGTGGTATCATAGGTAGTAGTAATGCATGGTGGGATTACCCATGTACAGGACTAAGACGCTTTATTTGCTATAATGGTGAGTGAATATCATGATACTGATCTGTTTTGTGTCAGTTTGAAGGCTGGTTTTTCACATTTTGGGTTTTATTTTGGTGTCATGTTTCCTGTACAGACAGATGACTGAGACATGACATTTATCTTTTTCCCACAGCTAATTTCAGTGGTGCTGCCCGGTTTATTGGCATCACTACACCTCTGTCCTGGCCTCAAGCTCAGGCTTACTGTAGAGAACATCACACAGATTTGGCCAGCGCTCTTAACAGTTCAGACCAAAACATGTTAGTGCAGGTGAAGAACATCCAGGGTGATTCCTGGATTGGGCTCTACCGAGACACATGGAAGTGGTCAGATGGAACCATCGCTTCAAACCTACCATGGGCTTCTGGAGAACCTGATAATTACAATGGCAATGATAACTGTGCAGTGGCTTCTAACGGACTGTTATATGATTTGTCCTGCAACTACGTGTACTATTTTTTCTGTCATTCCAGTGAGTCTTGTGTTTTTCTTGGCTTTTGTTATTAATATACAGTTGATGGCAAATAAAATACTCAAATAATTATTTAATCTAATACACTTATTTTTAATAATTCAAAAACAAACAAATAAACAAATAAATGTAAAATGTATTATTTATTTATTTCAGGAATAACTGACAGTACAAGGAGCAGAATGTGGAGGACGATCAAATTATAATTTTAGGAAAGGAAATTAAACTACAGTGTGTGTGTGTGTGTGTGTGTGTGTGTGTGTGTGTGTGTGTGTGTGTGTGTGTGTGTGTGTGTGTGTGTGTGTGTGTGTTTATTCCACAGTTTCCACTATGAGGAATCAGACAGTGAGACTGCAGGTGAAGTCTGATGGCAGTGTGCTTGATCCTGCTGTTCAGTTTTCCATTTTAGAGCAGGTGAGTCTCAGGACATATCAGAAATTTGGAGTAAGTTTGTATAAAATTTGCTGTTAGTGTTTCTCACTAGAATTCTTTCTTAAATGTATTTCCTTTTTTGGTTTTAATAATTAAATCCTAATTCTGATCTTCAGATGAAGCAGAAACTGAAAGAACATGGCATGTTGGAGAACACCACAGTGACCTGGAGGGTGCAGCCAGATGGAAACATCTTCAAGAAGAAAAAAGATGACCTGTAACATCTAAATGTTCACCTTCAAGTCCAGCAGATTGTAAATTGACTGAAATGTATTTAACCTTCAATATTTAAGGTTTATTCAGTAGGAGGCGGTAGAGGACAAGATTAACTAGAAGTAGAAGAACAAACATCTAATTTTATTGTTCTGTTTGTAACACAACCACTTTGACTTCATCTTAAATTTAACATTAGTTTCAATGTTTTGTCAAATAATTATTATTATGTTCAGCTTTTGCTGCAAGCTGCCACTGGACACAGTGATAAGGAGAAAGTCATATACTGGGTTTAATACATCAGTGTGTCGTAGTAAAGAATAAATCCTATATAGAAGGGAGAGAATGTAATAGAACCTTTAAATACACTGTGTGAACAGTCAGATATAATGACCTTGACTCTATTACTGTCCTTTTATTCTTCTCTCTATTTAGAAATATTTACATAATTTCTGTACTTATGGGCTATAGGGTTATACATTAAAATCATCAATAAACAACCATAGATTAACGTTTATTATGGTTTGATTTTAATAATTCCATGAGATTTATATTCATTTTTACAAACCCATCATCATCATCATCATCCATCATCACTGCTGCATTGCAAAACTGTCCTCATGTCATCAGCAAACAGAGCAAAGGGTCTGCACTGACCACAAGTTGGCAGTAAAAGAATCATTAACACAAACAGACATGCTGAAGTGGAGGAGCTACAGATCCAAACATTATAGATCATGAAGATCCTCCTACTTGTTCATCTGTTTGGGAAGCGGGTGATGAGGTGTGTATGTGTTTGTGTGTGTGTGTGTGTGTGTGTGTGTGTGTGTGTTTATGTAAAACTGCTTTCCCTATGAAAACAGAGCACTTTGTTGTTATATTTGTAGACTGCAGCATGAAATCTGGTTTTAAACATTAATCAAACACTGAAGGTAAACTTTTTACTTGGATTTAGAGAACTCTGATTTACACTGCCACTAATTCTGAGCCAATATCAGAGAAAACAGTGCCATACGAACCAGACAGAGACGGTGACTAAACAGCAAAACTCTTTACCTAGACAGGCTGTGTGCACTGATACAAAACAAAGGTGTAGTAATTGGTGTTGTCTATAAGAACCAAAAGCAGAGAACAGATGTGAAGACTGAAGTGTTTACAGGACGGTTGATAGGAGAAAAATACAGGAGAAAAAAATTATTTATTTATTTACATGTTTATTAGAACAGAACAGATAGAACTTCTTTGTCAAAGCAAAGAATACAGTGATCATAAGAAGAGGTCATAAACAAATGACATCACAAGGTCAGAGCAGAGCGAGACAACAAATATTCAAAATATATAAACGCTCTCACGGGTCCCAGCAGGACCAGGACATGCTCTAAAGGAGCATCAAAGACGGTCTCACTGCTCACTGGTGTGTCTCACAACCTCAACATCATATGACAGCCACCTTGGTGGTCAGACCCAGTAATCAGCAGAACTTACTTCATCGTGTTGATTAGAACAGCTTGTAGTAGCCAAAAAGTCAAAATATGTACCTACCTTGGCACTTCCTGTAGGTAGCTGTATTTGACAGGAAGTGATGTGGAAAGGGGGGTGGGAAGGGAGACAGTTTTTTTGACCTACATGCACAAGGTGGAATTGGATGTATCTTTTCATGTGGAATCGAATCTTTTTCAAATAAATCATCCTCACTTCAACTATGGAGTAGCGTCAACTTTACTTTCCCACAGGAAATCATTTTAAACTCAAAAGGAAGCCATTACACAGCTACATAAGTATTATTAACTAGGGCAACTACAGATTTACATATAACACCTAAAGAAAAATACACTGGAAGATCCACGGTGACAACAAAAGTATTATTATCACAACAACTTGTATAACAGAATGTAAAATCCTATAGTATTTAGCATTATGAGCATCAAACCAACTGCAAGTGAATTCAAAAGAAAAGACACAGGCTAAATTTCTAGCACAATGGTGCTGAGGTGCAATCATTAGGAAAGAGACAAACTTCTGTATGACAAACAAAGTCTACAAAGACACGGACTAGGAAGGCTAACGGTTCTAGTCCATGTCAGATGATAAGATGTGTAAATGCTAATAAATATTATAGAAATATCTTTCACTTGCATTTGGAAAGTAACTCATGTTGCTGCCATTCAGCTTCTATCAGAATAAATCAGAAAGAATTTCTAGGTCAAGGCAAAAGCTATGGAGGTCATAAACAAACGACATCACAAGGTCAGAGCAGAGCGTGCCAACAAATATTCAAAATATATCCAGAGATGAAGAAAACATAAGCTCTTTAGAGAGTCGTGTGCAAGCAGTGAAGATCTAAAAAACACAGATTTACAAAAAACACAATTTATTGTAGAAAGTTGAGTATTTGAAGAAAGAAAATTTATACTATATAGTATTTAGTATGACATAAATATTATCTACTTAAAATGTTAAAAGATTTCATTAAGTAAGAGGATAGAATAATAATAAACCCTGAGTCTTACTCTAACACTGTAATATCCTGCTATTCTGAGTTTAAACAAAAAGGTGGTTTTAAATTTTCTTCCTAATGGATGATTTGAAGGCAAATGTAGGTGCTGATATTATTTTGATGAACAAAGATGGACAAAGACTAGAATTATGTAACATGGACACAGAATAGACAAGCTTAGTGGTTAGCATGTTCGCCTCACAACTCCAGGGTTGGGGGTTCGATTCCCACCTCCGCCTTGTGTGTGTGGAGTTTGCATGTTCTCCCCGTGCCTCGGGGGTTTCCTCCGGGTACTCCGGTTTCCTCCCCCGGTCCAAAGACATGCATGGTAGGTTGATTGGTATCTCTGGATAAAATGTCCGTAGTGTGTGTGTGTGTGTGTGTGTGTGTGTGTGTGTGTGTGTGTGTGTGTGTGTGAGAGTGAATGAGAGTGTGTGTGTGCCCTGCAATGGGTTGGCACTCCGTCAAGGGTGTATCCTGCCTCGATGCCCGATGACGCCTGAGATAGGCACAGGCTCCCCGTGACCCGAGAAGTTTGGATAAGCAGTAGAAAATGAATGAATGGATATCATGGATCAACACCAACATCTACTGTAGCCTTCACATTTCAAGGCACAAACGAAGAGACTGCACTTTGAGCAAAAGTTGTTGTTGTGGCTCATAAAAAAAAAAAAACTCTTACTTTCTGTGCTGAAATCTGAGGAAGATGGGGTCAAAATTTGCTTTTATTTAAAGAAGGACTTTTGCTCCTATGTTATTGTTAACGTAATATGGAAATAATTCTGCGTCACACATGTGGGAATCTTTCCAGGATGAAAAAGAACAGGTGCAGGAAACAGATAAGATATTAGAGAGTGAGATCTACTCGGGAAACAGCAGCCTTCAGATTTTTACAGGTGAGATATAATGTTCTTATTGTTAGAATTGATTCAAATTTACATTTTTAGTTGAATTATATATTTGCAGGTAAATGGCATAAATGGTAAGTAATACTGTACAAAACTATTAAACCCCTTAATCTTTCGTAAGCAGTGGGTTTCTAATGCTGGAATTCCTGCTGTTCTGCAACAAATTGCTTTTTTACATATCAAAAGATTTGAAGTGAATTTATTAAAGGAATTATCTGTTACTGAATTTCTGCAGTTTGTGTACAGTATCATAACAGGCTAAATAAATATTATTATACTGCATGACCCGAGTTTTATTATTAAGCAGTAATTAAATTGGTATTTTATAAAGATTTAAATAAGAATGTCACAGATTCACCCTGGATGCCGGATGCTGCGGCTCTCAGCTCTAAACCACTCCTCCATTTCTGAATTGTTTACCTCCACAGTGGAGTGTTTTTTAAACCAGTCTTTAATCTGTACATACATCTTTCTCTGGCTCCATCACATGACATGACCGGACCACGATTCAAACATCTGACTTCATTCAGTTTTTCTTAAGTTTGATACTCCAGCTCACTACAAGGATCCTTTTTGCTACAGTGTCAGTTTTATTTTGAAAGCCTTGCAGCCTCTAAGCCTTCGCTTCCATATGAAGGTAAAACACCTTTTTGTTCAGTGACACCCAACCTTGGAAAACCCAGCTAAGTTTTTTAGCCTCAGAGACCGGCCTTTAGACTGCCCTTGATATTAAAGAGTAAGACCAATTCGGCTGAACATGAGGTGCTATATGGAGTGGAGGAGTGGAGACTTTCAAGAGAAAATGAAAGATCTATCCAAGGTCATGGCTGAGGTCAATGAGGCAGCTTCCCAAGCCATGCTCATGAGCTTTTCATTCTGTCACTTATTTGCATGTGTCACACCTTTCAGTTCAATACGATCTCCTTTGCTATTTGTATCTTGTTTAGGGTAACTGTTCTCTAATAATCAAGGCTTGAATATTTTATATTGTTTTGTTAATTTTCGATCTTTGGATTTGTCCAAATTGTACTGTTTACTGATTGCCTGACTTTCTGATTGTTCTTTTTTATGCTTGTTTGAATTCCGCTTTGAAACCGTTACAGTGTCTTAAAAAATAAAATATTAACCTCCACTAAAATCTATCTCCGACTCCAATGCATGATAAAGAACAAATGTACTATAGTGTTAAATTCAAAAGACAAAAATTATGAATAAACATTTTGTTCATTTGTTTCTCAGCTATCTGTCCATCATGAAGCTGAACCTTTTCCTTCTCCTGGGTCTCACTGGTAAGAAAAAAAAACAACACTTTTTGTTGTTCATTTATATAGTTTAAAAAAATTATCATTAATATTAAATAAATTAATATTATATGGTTTTATGGTTCTATAACCTTACTCATATCATTTTTAATTTTGAAAACTGAATGGAGTTTAAAACAATGAAAGTTATTATGCAGTTATCAATGAGAGATTATTAGTGAGTTAAAAATATGTCTGTCATTAAGTTATTATTATATGAAGATTTTTATAATAATCTTTATGTTAACCTTTTGTTTTGTTTGTTCTGTAAAGCTGCCTTGAGACAATGTCAATTATTAAAAGTGCTATACAAATAAATTTGAATTTGACTTTGAAATTATGTCAATAAATAAACAATAACTTTATATTACTTTACATTTATTATTTTCTGTTTCACTTCAGCGCATGTTAAGAAAAATTCATTGTTCTTTCTCATAAAACATTTTAATTTTTAATTCTAAAAAACTGTCACAATCTGCAATAATTCTTTGATGTATTTATATTTCTTTGATATATTTATATTTTATAAACTGTTCACTTCTGGATTAGTGGAGTTTTCAGTACTTACTGAAATAATTTCAAAAATCATAATGATCTATAACTAAATCTAATTTAATGAAAAATTATTGAATTATAAGTAATACATCTAATTTGGAAATAGTCGAATATTCACCAGTTAAAGTTTAATCTGTGTCAAATGTCACCAACAGGACTGGTCTCATCTGCTGTATCTGTCCTGCGAACCTTCCCTCACCATTATGACCTGATAATGACAGGGGCGACATGGCCTGTTGCACAGAATTACTGCAGGGTGACTTACAATGATCTGGCAACAGTCGTAAGTGATACTGATTGGCTAAGACCAAAGAAAGAAACAGCAAACAAACGTCTGTCAACAAATGCCTGGGTCGGATTATACAATGATGTCAATAGCTGGCGCTGGTCCTTAAACGACCTCCCACTGAAGAATGTCACTTATACCTGCTGGAACCCTGGAGAGCCTAATAATGGCGATGGAAACGAAGCATGTGCTGTATGTTCCTCTAATGGATGGTGGGATGCACCATGTACAGGACTAAGACCCTTCATCTGCTATAATGGTGAGTGAATATCATGATACTGATCTGTTTTGTGTCAGTATGAACGCTGATTTTTCACATTTTGGGTTGTATTTTGGTGTCATGTTTCCTGTACAGACAGATGACTGAGACATGAACTTTATCTTTTCCCACAGCTAATTTCAGTGGTGCTGCCCGGTTTATTGGCATCACTACACCTCTGTCCTGGCCTCAAGCTCAGGCTTACTGTAGAGAACATCACACAGATTTGGCCAGCGCTCTTAACAGTTCAGACCAAAACATGTTATGGCAGGTGTGGAACATCCAGGGTGTTTCCTGGTTTGGGCTCTACAGAGACACATGGAAGTGGTCTGATGGAACCATCGCTTCAAACCTACCATGGGCTCCTGGATACCCTAATAATTATTATGGCAATTCGAACTGTGCAGTGGTTAATAACGGACTGTTATATGATTTGCCCTGCAACTACGTGTACTGTTTTTTCTGTCATTCCAGTGAGTCTTGTGTTTTTCTTGTTTTTTGCAATTAATATACAGTTGATGGCAAATAAAACAATCAAATAATTATTAATTTAAAACACTTATTTTTATTAATTCAAAAACAAACAAACAAACAAACAAACAAACAAATAAATTAATGTAAATAAAATGTATTATTTATTTAATTCAGGAGTAACTGACAGTACAAGGAGAAGGATGTGGAAGACGTTCAAATTAGACTTTTAGGTAAGGAAATTAAACTACTGTGTGTGTGTGTGTGTGTGTGTGTGTGTGTGTGTGTGTGTGTGTGTGTGTTTATTCCAAAGTTTACACTATGTGGAGTCAGACAGTGAGACTGCAGGTGAAGTCTGATGGCAGTGTGCTTGATCCTGCTGTTCAGTCGTCCATTTTAGAGCAGGTGAGTCTCAGGACGTCTCTGAAATTTAAATACATTTTGTGTTTTAACATCAATGTTATCACTGCTCATCTGTTCAAATTTCTGTCATTCACTCCTTTTTATTAATTCCTCTTTTATGGGTGACATAAATTTCTTTTCTTTTTAATTTTAATGAATAAATCTTAATTCTGATCTTCAGATGAAGCAGAAACTGAATGAACATGGCATGTTGGAGAACACCACAGTGACCTGGAGGGTGCAGCCAGATGGAAACATCTTCAAGAAAGAAAAAGATGATCTGTAACATCTAAATGTTCACCTTCAAGTCCAGCAGATTGTAAACTGACTGAAATGTATTTAACCTTCAATATTTAAGCTTTAATCAGTAGGGGGCGGTAGAGGACAAGATTAACTAGAAGTAGAAGAACAAACATCTCATTTTATTGCTCTGTTTGTGACACAACCACTTTGACTTCATCTTAAATTTAACATTAGTTTCAATGTTTTGTCAAATAATTATTATTTAATATGTTCAGCTTTTGCTGCAAGCTGCCACTGGACACAGTGATAAGGAGAAAGTCAAAGAGGGTCTGTTCATATACTGGGTTTAATACATCAGTGTGTCGTAGTAAAGAATAAATCCTATATAGAAGAGAGAGAATGTAACAGAACCTGTAAATACACTGTGTGTACTTGGAACAGTCAGATAGAATGACCTTGACACTATTACTGACCTTTTATTCCTCTCTCTATTTATATATATTTACTTATTTTGTTGTCTTTTATTCTAATATCTGTACTAATGGGCTATAGGGTTGTTATACATTAATATTATCAATAAAAAATTTTAAAATAACACTTTTGTTTTTGCATCAACTATAGATTAACATTTATTATGGTCTGATTTTATTAATTCTGTGAGATTTATATTCATTCTTAAAACCACTCATCATTCTGCATCATCACTGCACTGCAAAACTGTCCTCATGTCATCAGCAAACAGAGCAAAGTGTCTGCAATAATTACACTGACCACAAGTTCGCAGTAAAAGAATCATTAACACAAACAGATGTGCTGAAGTGGAGGAGCTACAGATCCAAACATCATAGATCATGAAGATCCTCCTACTTGTTCATCTGTTTGGGAAGCGGGTGCTGAGGTGCGTGAATATGTCTAGTCTTTGTGGTCTTATGTAATACTCCTTTTCCTATGAAAAGCTCCAGGGGTCTCATTTATAAAGTGTGTTTTTAGGTGCGCACATTTTCCCGTCAAGTTTGTTTTTTATAGATCACAAACTTTGCCAGTTATCGCGCAAAGTTTGTGATCTATAAAAAACAAACTTGACGCGAAAATGTGCGCACCTAAAAGCAAACTTTTACGCACATTCTGGAGACAAAGGGAATTGGCGACACAGGTGGTGAGGTCGTGAACTGAAGTTAGATTTTAGAAAAATCATGTGAGAAGAACGATTGTAAGAATTCATTCATTCATTCATTTTCTACCGCTTTATCCGAACTTCTCGGGTCACGGGGAGCCTGTGCCTATCTCATCGGGCATCAAGGCAGGGTACACCCTGGACGGAGTACCAACCCATCACAGGGCACACACACACACTCTCATTCACTCACGCAATCACACACTACGGACAATTTTCCAGAGATGCCAATTAACCTACAATGCATGTCTTTGGACCGGGGGAGGAAACCCCCGAGGCACGGGGAGAACATGCAAACTCCACACAGGCGGGAATCGAACCCCGACCCTGGAGGTGTGAGGCGAACATGCTACCCACTAAGCCACCGTGCCCCCTCATTGTAAGAGTTAATGACATTTAATTTTCACTCCATTTGATATGTTATATCCACATTATCTTGAAGATTAAATCCAACAGTGTTATTTGTGCCGATTGTTTTAGGCTATATACATCTAGTAAAATCCAAACGTAATTCAAAATGTATTAAAAATAAAATAATAATGATACTAATCAGCGCTACTCCGTCCAGGGTGTATCCTGCCTTGATGCCGAATGACGCCTGAGGATAGGCACAGGCTCCCCGTGACCCGAGTAGTTCGGATAAGCGGTAGAAGATGAATGAATGAATGAATGAATAATCAGCGCTGCCTTACAGTCACATTGTCCACAATGGGAGCGCAGGAGGAGATGGCGTGACTACATGTGATACATGTGGGCAAGTCGTGGCCTAATGGTTAGAGATTCTGACTCGTGATCCTTAGGTTGTGGGTTCGAGTCCCGGGCCGGCCACACGACTGAGGTGCCCTTGAGCAAGGCACCGAACCCCCATGGAAAGCATAAGCATTAGCTTTAGCTTTTTGATTATGGAAGAATACTGATACATTCAACCTTCTGTGAAGACTCTAATGCTGGATTTTAGGGAGTGCTAAATCCACCTCTGGGTATCCAGGTTTTCTCCTAAATAAACCATAATGCTCTATGCTAGCGGCTAACAGAGCAGTTGTGATGTGAAACCTCTGAAGATGTTTAGATTTCAGAGTCTTCTGTAGCCGGTAATGCTGTCAATCTGTTAGGATTACACGGTTATGGACCAGATTGCTAGGTTCCCTAAGGAGGACAAGGAAAGTGAATGCACAATCACAGACCAGAAAAATTACTGTCACCAAGATGGTTTGATTTACTTAAAGAAAAAGTTTTAAATGCACGTAAATGTGGAATGTAAACAATAAAATAAAAATGACACTGGAGCAATAACAGTATAACACAAAGAAAATAGTTTTCCCTTTTCTTTTAACCCTCCTATACAAATTAGGAGCACTGAGTCAACTTGATCTTATCTGTTTTGACTGCTTATAAAAAATGAGGTATATATGATAGCTATGATAATGATATGATATGATAGCTATGATAATATATACATACAGAAATTTTGAATTATTTTCACTATAGATTTCTAATTGTCAGAAAATAATACATGTTTTTTTCCAGTCCAAATTGACTCAAATGTTTACAAATCAAAAATTCTACAATTATCACCATTCTGTGTGTAATATCTATTTTGCACTTGTAATATCTATTTTGAACACCTGATGTCATCTGATCAACCAACAACAGGCTACACACACACACACACACTCAAAAACATGCCATAATTTCATGTGAATAAAACTTTGTTCACCTGTTTTTTTATTATAATTAATTTATAATGATAAACCTTATGAAATTTTGCCATGTTTTGAGTAAAATATGCAGAAATTATTAAATATTATTTTGGATACACACTGACTGATAAATGACAAAACATTACAAACAAAGCTGACTGATGCAACAAGAGAGAAAACATATATGATTTGAATATGAAAACTCAACATGTGTGTGTGTGTGTGTGTGTAAAGATTGTTGGTAGAAGAAGAGAATATATTGTCCCCAGCTGGACAAATGCATATAACAAGTGTGAAATATTTACAAATGAGTAGCTTTTGTTTTTTCTGGAGGCCTAATGAATTTGTATGCCCAGTGCTTGTGTGTGTGTGTGTGTGTGTGTGTGTGTGTGTGTGTGTGTGTGTGTGTGTGTGTGTGTGTGTGTGTGTGTGTGTGGCATCATTTCGGTAGATCATGTTTTGCCCTCTGCTAGGCAAAGGTATATCAAAAGTGAGAAATATTTACAAATGTGTAGCTTTTGTTTTGTCTGGAGGCCTAATGAAATGCAATGCCCAATGTGTGTGTGTTTGTGTGTGCATGTGTGTGTGTGAAATGTTTACAAATGTGTAGCTTTTGTTTTGTCTGAAGCCAACTGAATTGCAATGCCCAATGCTTTGAACAGTGTTTGTGTGTGTGTGTGTGTGCATGTGTGTGTGTAGCATCATTTCGGTAGATCATATTCTGCCTTCTGTTAGGCAAAGTTATATCAAAAGTGTGAAATATTTACAAATGTTTGGCCTTTTTTTCCCCTGCAGGCTTAATAAAATGCAATGCCCAATTTGTGTGTGTGTTTGTGTGCGCATGTGTGTGGGGTGTGAGTGTGTGTTTTGGGTGCGTGTGTTAGTGGACATTTTATGTGTGCATTTTTGTGTCTGTATATATGTTCATTGCGCTGAAAAGTTCAACGAAAATAGACAAAATTAATTTTACTTTCAAAGGTCATAATTTGGAACAATTTTGGTAAATTTCAGGCAAATATGTGGAAGAAAACCCAAGTTATGACACATTAAACTTTCCAGATGAGTCAAAAAGACCCAGGGAAAATAGGAAGGTTCAAGAAAATGTAAAGATCTTGAGGTCCTTTGTAGTTAGTTGACCTAATTATAATGTGTTTTGTTTATATTTGTGTTATAATTGCTAATTTGGATATTAATTTGCGTTTAAATTAATTCAAGCTTAACGTTGTTTTATAATCTATTATATTTTTGGAGTTTTGCTTCCTATAAATTTGGTTAAATTAGCACCTTTAACCCACAAAGAAATATTCAATTATATTCAATTTCAGATACACAACAGATTACATGAAGTGAAATAAAGATATACATGAAAATTATTCAAACTTGTCAAAATGTATCATGAATGAATAGTTCTCAACCCATGGAACAAGTATATATGAATGTGTGTAAGGAAAATAGTCCTTTGAATCCAAAAGTCTTGGTATGATGTGTGCAATTATTGACCGTGTAAATGTTCAATAGTGTGACAATCAGTTCTGTGCAATGAGGTAATTAATGAGAAATACTGACAAAGCTGGGTGAATAACACTTTTAATAGCAGATAAGGCATGGATCACTTGATGAATCATGAATTCTCTTCTTTCGTCTGTCTTATGGTTCTCAAACTGGGAGGCTTGCCATCTCAGGATCACAGCTTTTCCTAGCGCTCACAAAAAACCTGATGTGTTCATATGAACAGTGCCATGAACATAGTAGACAATTAATGTATTTTAAACTCAACATATCTTAAATACATTAACTTAACTATGTGGAAAATACTATTTGAGCACTTTGTCACTCAATATATAAGCAATAATTTACATAAATGATAATTATTTGAAAAAGCATTGTAAAGCTCTTTAGAATTGCAATGCATACCGTTAGAATACACTACACATTCCAACTAGACAAAGAAATGCATAAAACTCATAAAACACTTTTGAACACGAATAAACTCAAACACTTCATTTCAGAGAACTAACATCATATTTTGAAATTCACCAAATCCGGCGAATTTTAACACAATTAATTAATCACATCGGATGCTACTCGGTCCACAATCGACTATCATCCACTTCAATCTCATCAATCATCGCACTAAAATAATCCAAATAAGTTTTATACAACATGTTATAACATCATATGATATTATTTATGCATATTAAATGATGCTTGTTATGTTTGCCTTTTAATCCGCATTGAAACACCCGCAAAATACAAAGTAGTGATGGCCAGTTCGTGAACGAACCGTTCTTTTGAACCAGTTCTTTTTAGTGAACTGCATGAACCGGTTCACCAAATCGGACTGATTCATTCTAAACAGTTCGCGTCTTGAATCAGAGCTGATCCACAAGTTACTAAAGTTACTCACTTTCGGTCATGCCTGACAGTCTGTCCGACTCTAAATAAACTAATATCCCGGAGTATATGTAACTCCTGTACACTGAACTGAGACATGTTGTGCTGAGAGAACTGTGAGCGCCTGCTGTTAATACTGCGCATGCGTGAACCTTCAGAGCAAATTATACATATTGGGATATGCATAGTAAGTAGTCATAGGCTATTAAACATTTTAATAAAAAAAAATCAATGTCACTCAATATATGTCAGTTAATTTTATTATTGACTATTGTGCAGGTTAGTCTGTATTTTTATATGCCGCTTTTTGTAAGTTGATGAAGAGTAGTTTATTAACTTTATATCTTTAAGACATGTAAAACATCCACGTTTGCATATAAATGCCTGTACTGGGTGTTTTAGTTGCAAAACCTAAATGTAAGAAACGTATTCAACTAAAGTTATGATTACAAAGAACCTTTAGAATGTGTTAAATTGATTGTATTAATATGTGCCGGCAGCGGGATGATGGAATTTGCATCATTACGCCATTGTGAATGACGTCATTACGTCAGGACGTAAAAGAACTGGTGAACTGGATTTTTGAACTGGTTCATTAAATCGAACTGTCCGAAAGAACCGGTTCGCGGAAAAGAACCGAACTTCCCATCACTAATATGAAGCATGTGCTCTCCATGCAATTACATTGTCTCACCTCTGTGACACATTTTATTTTTCATCAGCTCAATTCTGACCTGTGTTACACTTCCTTTTAGGGTTCACCACTTTCCTGTACTGTAAAAGACAATATAAAATAAACAGTGAATAAAGTCAAACCTTAAATAATATCCAATATACAGGCAAATACTGCATGCTAGTGTCACGGATTTGCCAGGTTTTCCCTTCACTCAGCAAACCAGATCCTCATCACCTGAGTTCTAATCAGTGTTGGGCAGTAGCGCGTTACCGTAACGCAGTTACTTTTGACAGTAACTAATACTGTAAAGCATTAATTTTGAAATAAAGAAACTCCGTTACTGTTACCATATGGTGCGTTTGTCTGTTACTTTTTTAAATGAATTAATTTTGGCTAAAGTGTAGCCTACAGCTTAACCTGTTTATAGCAGTGATAAATTGTAGGACTGGTGGATGATAACCTGTAAATACGAAGATGGCGCACTGTGGGCGTGTTTCTGTTTATTCAAGTATGTGCGGAAGTAATCGTGAGTCAAGGACAGAGCAAGACGAGTTTCGCTAAGTGGAAATATGCTCATTATTTCACATTAGTTGAGTAATTAGTAATTGAGTAATTCACATTAGTTAAGACAAAAACCTTTTATTCAAATGTAAGCTGTGTCTTTCTGGTTCAAAGGTCCATCTACTTCGATAATCAACAATTCCAATCTGGAGGTAGAAACTACATGCCTCTACAAGCTAGAATCTAACCCAGTGTCGGTGGACACACACGAAGTGACTCAAGCCCCTCCAGCCAAACAACAGTGACTAGATTTTAACTGGACTGTTAGCCAGGACAGTTTTGTGTTGTGTTTGCATAGACTATAACGCATAAAAGGGCATTAATGGGAACATTAAAGAAAGTTCTTTAAAAAAGTAACTAAAAAGTTACTTTTAACAGTAACGCTTTACTTTTTGGAGTAAGTAATCAACACAGTTATTGTTACTTTTTGAATGAAGTAACTAGTAACGGTAACTAGTTACTATTTCTTAGTAACTAGCACAACACTGGATCTAATCACCAGCAACTGGCACCCCTCATTACCTCACCACATAAAAGACGCTCTCATACACACACACACTTTGTCCGGTCTCGTAAATGCTACCTACAACTACATGCTGGATCTTCTAACCTGACTCTCTCTTTTCTACCAGTAGTTTCCCGAGTTCGTCATCCACAGAAGGATCTAGGTATCGTCGGCTTGCAACCTGTGACCTGGCGTGTGTGTGTGTGTGTGTTGAAGCTTTCAATTCAATTCAATTCAAGTTTATTTGTATAGCGCTTTTTATAATAGACATTGTCTCAAAGCAGCTTTACAGAGCATAAACATAGAGCAGAAGGAAGACATAATTAATGATAAAGGAAATAACGAATAATAAAAGAAATAAGAATTTACAGAATAAAAATTCTAGGTTATTATTAGATGTATATAGTTCACAATGTGTATGTATTTATTCCCCTATGAGCAAGTCTGAGGTGACTCAGGCAGCAGTGGCAAGGAAAAACTCCCTTAAAATGGTAAAGGAAGAAACCTTGAGAGGAACCGGACTCACGGGGGAACCCATCCTCATATGGGTGACACTGGGGGTGTGATTGTAATATACAGTCATTTAAATGTTGTATTGGTGTAAGGATCATGGACTTCGGATCTCCTTAGTATCACAGCTTCACCTGGACTGATCAACCCTCACTCACTTCATTTACTTCTGCTTTTCAATAAACTCTGTGATTGTACTTTATATCTGCCTCCATCGTCTTTTTACAAAAAAATCGTTCCACAGGGAGATTTTTGTTTATCGTACTTTGTGACAATTTAAATGAGATTGTAAATCATTTAATACTGTTTACAGTTTCATTTACATGAGTGTACAAAATCTGACAAATTTCAAACTGACAAGCAAAGTCCATTTGCATTTTATTTACAAGTCAGTCAGAAAAATAAGTTGATGACCAGAAGGATGACATGAAGGAGCTACAGATCCAAACACCAGATTTATTTAGAATTACCAAAAGTGCACTTCCATGTAGCCGCATGCAAAGATATATTGCATATTACAGCAAGCATCACATTGTAACAAGCATCATAATTGGGTAGCAGGTGACGAGGTCTGTGTGTCACCTCATCCAGCAACAGCAGTATTGACTCCAAATCCCAGCTCAGGCACACTGACTGCTGCAAATGTGGAGATATATATATATATATAGTTTTTTACTGATTTATTCTGGTATTTAATTTGTTTTGTCCACAACTGTGTAATAAGACACTCTTTCTGTGACATTTGGACCTGTGACACTGACGGTTGGTTTTAGATAACACTTCTTTTCCTATGGAAAGCAGGATTCGTTATTTTTATAGTTGTAGTGTGCAGCGTGAATGTTTGCTTTACTCCAAAAATGGAGAGCAGTGCTAGTTTTATTTTCTAAGTAAATGTATTCAAGTTGTCTCGGTGCACTTCTCACACTATAAGGTGTAATAATCTAGCCTTTACCTGTTTTTGTCCTTTACCACATCATGTAGACCTTACTTTATAATTACAATACTCTGGAGTTCTTTTGTAGATCCATCATTTTCAAATCATTATGTTTAAGATTTCCTCTGGTTTCCCAATGGGTTTGATTTTATCTCACTGCCCAAAAATGCTGCCTCCTAGTTACCAAGAAGAGACAAAGATGATTTTATAAAGCAGCCATGATCATATTGTACATGCTGAATGTTAGATCTGATTATTGGCAAATGGCTATTCAACACTAAAGGAACCTGATGAACTCCTTCACTTCCTGTCTGTGCTGAAATCTGAGGAAAATAGGGCAGAATTTGGTTTTGTTGAAATAAGGAGTCTCGCTTCAAAGTGACAGTTAAAGTAAGATGGAAGTCAGTCTGCATTACACGTCAGAATCTTTCCAGGGTTAAGATAACAGATGAAGTATCCAGCTAAGGTTTTAGAGAGTTGTGTACAAGCAGTGAAGATCTAAAACAGAGCACTGAAGAAACAGCAGCCTTCAGATTTTTGTATTACAGGTATGATTTAATGTTCTTATTGTTAGAATTCACAGAAACACAACATTTATGTAGCACATTGAGTTTAAGTTTGTTAATAAACCAATTATAAGTAAGTAAGAGGTAGCATATTTATTAATATTTATTGATTAATTAATGAAGAACATTTGTAGAATGATAAGTAAATAAATATAATATTTTGATAAAGGAAATATTACTGTAATTTTTACTGAATTTCAGTTGGTACCAAATTTTCATTGTGTGATGTCTGTACAGTGTCTTAATGGATGTGATGATAAACATTATTTAGAACATACTACATAACATACTTTTATTAACAAACAGTTTTGTAAATGTTATTTTATAGAGGTTTTAATAAGATGTGATGCCTATGTGTCTATGGTGTTCAGTGCTTTCTTTTTAAAACATGACAAAAATAGTTCTTTAATTAGACTGAGACATGTGAACAAAGACCAGGTCTATGGAACATGAGCACAGACTAAACATGGAATAAACATTAACATGGCATGGATCAGACAATGGACAATAAACATTAGTCCAAGTCCAAGTCCTTTACAGATGAAATAGTGTTTCAGTGTCCAGAGACATGGTTCAGGTGTTTGTGATGATGTGACTTGGTGTGTGGTGTGAATGTGTGCAGTGGTTGATGGTGCTGTAATCCCTCACTGCTTTTGGCCCTAACCTAACACCTGATGATGAGGTAAACTTGATTAGATAATCATTTACAAAGGTGCACAAATAAATCACTTGGTATTCATAATCACTTGGTAGTTCTTCACAAATATGATGTGATAATGACAAAGGTGACATGGCCTGTTGCACATAATTACTGCAGGGTGATGTACAATGATCTGGCAACAGTTCTAAGTGATTTTGATTGGCTAAGATTGAAAAAAGAAACAGCAGACAAACGTCTGGCAACATAGGTCTGGGTCGGATTATACAACGATATCAATAGCTGGCGCTGGTCCTTAAACGACCTCCTACTGAAGAATGTCACTTATACCTGCTGGTACTCTGGAGAGCCTAATAATCTCGGTGGAAACGAAGCATGTGGCAGACCTGCCAACCTTTACGCATTTTGTGTAGCAGATACGCATTTAGACATTAAAGTACGCTGCTACGATTTGTCACTTCAATTTGTCACTACGCATTGTAAAAAAAACAGTCACTTCATTTGTCACTACGCATTGTAAAAAATCATTGATGGCTTTGAGTACAACTGTCTGCGCACCAGGCAATGCGCCTATGGGTGTAACGGCATTGGGCATTGGGGAAAATAATACAGTAATTCGACAAATCAGAGCGCCAGTTTAAAACTCTTCAACGCTACAAGAGACGTCAAAACGAATGTGGTTTTCATCTGTCTCTGTCCGTCTTCAATTCTTCTTACAGTGACTGTTTTTTTACAAGTTAGGACTTAACGTTTCAAAGGTAAATAGCCAGAATTGTGAATTGCATCCATTTTAATAAGCCTGCCGAACCACATGCGTTGTTAGACTCCTTTACTGTGGCATGTGTCCGGTGTTGTGCTTCATGTTTAAGTTTTACGCACAGATCAAGTTTTACTTTATTTGCCAGTATTTATTATAGGAAACGTAAGTCATGCCTGTAAACGCATTGCCGTCGTACTTTAACGGAAAAGACAAACTGGCACGAGCACGCAGAAATCAACATCCGTGAGCGTCTGTGTATCCCTTTTATAGCACGCAGTCATGCTGTAACATGACGAAACTAATGTAATTTTTTAAATATCAATCGTATTCTGATTCGATTGTTACTGGCTCCTGTAGATCACATCTGATGAACATCAGATTTTTTTGTGAAAAGCAGGGAAATAGAAGCAGAAAGTAGAAATGATGAGGGAGGTATTATTATATGATTAGCCAGTCAAAACCATAGTGAAGTCTAGAGTTGCATTATTGCTGAGAAAATTAACACATGTATGTGTTGTCAGATATGAAGTTACTGTTTAGTTCATTAGATCAAATTTATGGCAATACATAAAGAGTTGTTAAAATAGTATGCAGATATTACACAAACGATCATGCACATAATGTTATAGCTACTCTTTATTTTAGTAGCAGCTAAATTATTTCAAGTATTGTTATTGTACAACATATTAATAATGTACAAAGAGTTTTCAAGCAATTGCGCGTGGAAACCTATTATGAAAAACATGAGAATGATGATGTGTGTGTTTTGTGTGTGCCTTGCAGTTAGTAATACACATGATGTCAGATGAGGATACTGACAGAGAGGGAGAGGGAAGCAAATCTAAAAAGAAGTGAGTATATGCCCCTCAGAAGTTCTTGACCGGTGTTGTGCCTCAAGTTTAAGTTTTACACACAGATCAAGTTTTACTTTATTTGCCAGTATTTATATAGGAAAGATATAGTAAAAATTTGTGATGAGTGTGCCTGTGAACTTAATCAACACTGACCAGCAAATGTGCCAGACCTCGCGCTGCGTCGCTGCAGTAAGTTGCTACTCAAAATTTTTTTCCAAGGTTGGCAGGTCTGCATGTGGTATCATAAGTGGTGGTAATGCATGGTGGGATTTCCCATGCACAGGACTAAGACCCTTTATCTGCTATAATGGTGAGTGAATATCATGATAATGATCTGTTTTGTGTCAGTTTGAAGGCTGATTTTTGGGTTGTATTTTGGTGTCATGTTTCCTGTACTGACAGAAGACATGACCTTTATCTTTTTCCACGGCTAATTTCAGTGGTGCTGCCCGGTTTATTGGCATCACTACACTTCTGTCCTAGTCTCAAGCTCAGGTTTACTGTAGAGAACATCACACAGATTTGGCCAGCGCTCTTAACAGTTCAGACCAAAACATGTTATGACAGGTGAGGAACATCCAGGGTGATTCCTGGATTGGGCTCTACAGAGACACATGGAAGTGGTCAGATGGAACCATCGCTTCAAACCTACCATGGGCTCCTGGATACCTTAATAATTATTATGGCAATGATAACTGTGCAGTGGTTTATAACGGGGTGTTCTCCCTGCAACTTCGTGTACTATTTTGTCTGTCATTCCAGTGAGTGTTGTGTTTTTCTGGGATTTTGCTATTAATATACAGTTGATGGCAAATAAAATACTCAGAGAATTATTTAATTCAATACACTTACTTTTATTAATTCAAAAACAAATAAATCAATGTAAAATATATTATTTATTTATTTCAGGAGTACCTGACAGTACATGGAGAAGAATGTGGAGGATGTTCAAATTAGACTTTTAGGAAAGGAAATTAAACTACTGTGTGTGTGTGTGTGTGTGTGTGTGTGTGTGTGTGTGTGTGTGTGTGTGTGTGAGGGTGTGTGTGTGTGTGTGTGTGTGTGTGTGTGTGTGTGTGTGTTTCCAGTATGAGAAATCAGACAGTGAGACTGCAGGTGAAGTCTGATGGCAGTGTGTTTGATCCTGCTGTTCAGTCGTCCATTTTAGAGCAGGTGAGTCTCAGGACGTCTCTGAAATTTGGATTAAGTTTGTATAAGACTTTCTGCTAGTGTTTCTATACAGAAAGTTCTGCTAGTGTTTTAATAATTAAATTTTCAGATAAAGCAGAAACTGAAAGAACATGGCATGTTGGAGAACACCGCAGTGACCTGGAGGGTGCAGCCAGATGGAAACATCTTCAAGAAGAAAAAAGATGATCTGTAACATCTAAATGTTCACCTTCAAGTCCAGCAGAGTGTAAACTGACTGAAACGTATTTAACCTTCAATATTTAATCTTTAATCAGTAGGGGGCAGTAGAGGGCAAGATTAACTAGAAGTAGAAGAACAAACATCTCATTTTATTGCCCTGTTTGTAACACAACCACTTTGACTTCATCTTAAATTTAACATTAGTTTCAATGTTTTGTCAAATAATTATTATTTAATATGTTCAGCTTTTGCTGCAAGCTGCCACTGGACACAGTGATAAGGAGAAAGTCAAAGTGGGTCTGTTCATATACTGCGTTTAATACATCAGTGTATCGTAGAATAAATCCTATATAGAAGATAGAGAATGTAACAGAACTTGTTGTAGCGATTTTGGCTCGCGAAGCAAGGTAAATATTTATAAGCGACTATAACGTGTTATAGTGGCTTCCAAATATTTTAACCTAAGTTGAAATTAACGGTACTGGAATTAACGTTAAGCTTATTTGGTCTGTTCGTCCGACGAACAGGCCGTGTAACCTTTATTAATTCTATGAAGGCGGTATCTTCCCGGCCAAGAAAGATTCACTTTCCTTTTACTGTATACCGTAATTTAAACTAAATTAACTTAATAGAGCATGTAGTTCAGACCAGATATTGCAGGTACCTTAATTTGTGAGCGATACTCAGAGACAAATCACCTGTGGCTCAAAATTATGACATTTAATGAATGAGACAAACACAACATAAAACTACACAAACAAAAGAAATAGGGAAAACGAAAATGAAAATAAAATAAAACAAAAGAAATTAAAATTGGGGAACGGGAGGAAGAGACTGGAAAGAAGAAACTAGAGAAAGGAAGGAAAGGAATGGCAAGCTTAGACTCAAAAATTAATCACACCCTAACTGGGAAATCGTAACAGAAACTTAAATTCACCTTATGATTCAATGAAAGATTCCTACTTAAAATTATGCATCTAAATTGATTGGTAAAGGTAAAGGTTACTTGCATTGGCTTACTGAACAAGAGTCCGGATGCAACAGAGAAATCTCTGAAAAGTCAGTTAGGGTGGGGTCAGACTTTCTTCCAAGTTCTCCTGAAGATCACAGCAGTTGTCGTTCTTGGAAGTGAGGCTTGCTGGAACTTCTTTGAAGGAAGATGGAGTCGTCTTGAAGCTGTTCCGGAAGTCTGACCACGGATTAGTGGTGTTTGTGACAATTTAAAGGTCGCGAACTCCACCCATCTTTGGGGAGATGACCAATACTTCGGTCAAGGTTTTGGAGGGAAAAACTCCCTTTGTTTCAGGTGTCTGTGGGCGTGGTTTAGCTATCAAACTTTTAGATGACTTTAAAGTTTGATCCAGGGTGTATTAAGATGGTATGGCGCCTTTCGTGCTCAAATAAAATACACCAGTGCTTGAAAAATGAGTAACCGATAATTTTGTGGTCATTTGGATACTAAACATGAAGGGTAATGATGGTATGAAGGCAGCGGTACATTACATACATAGATCATTAATCAAAGTATAACTTATTTTAAAATACAATGTTGTTTTCTGACACATGAATACAATACACCCTTGTCAGGAAATTAAGGAGCAAATAATTTTAAGTCAGGCAAGCCTTTAAGAAGAACACATTACAAAAAGGGTTATAAGAATGAGAACCTTAGAGTACCTTATCTTCGGGTTTTATTAGTAAAAGGAATGTCTCATTGTGTGAGTGTGTGTGTGTGTGTGTGTGTGTGTGTGTGTGTGTGTGTGTGTGTGTGTGTGTGTGTGTGTGTGTGTGTGAGTGTGTGTGTGTTCTGGTTTAGGGCCCCTATGAGTCGTTTAGGGCCGCATGGGTTATCTGGTCTTTGTGTAGGTTCCAGACATTCTGGAGCCAGGTGTGTGTGTAAAACTGGGTTGCTCATCGGTTAATTGAGGAGTAGATGTTGAAATTTAGGGTGCTACAGACGCTACATTGTAAATACACTGTGTGTACTTAGAACAGTCAGATATAATGACCTTGACACTATTACTGTCCTTTTATTCTCCTCTCTATTTAGATATATTTACTTATTTTGTTGTCTTCTATTCCTATATCTGTACTTATGTGCTATAGGGTTGTTATACATTAATATTATCAATAAACAATTTAAAAATATAACTTTTGTTTTTGTATCAATCATAGATTAATGTTCATTATGGTCTGATTTTATTAATTCCATGAGATTTATATTCATTGTTAAAAACCATCATCTTTATCATCATCATCATCATTATACATCATCACTGCACTGCAAAACTGTCCTCATGTCATCAGCAAAGTGTCTGCAATAATTACGCTGACCACAAGTTGGCAGTAAAATAATCATTAACACAAACAGACGTGCTGAAGTGAAGGAGCTACAGATGCAAATATCATAGATCATGAAGATCCTCCTACTTGGGGGTCCGAATCTGGAGTTCACGGGTCTGAGTGAACGCTGGCGCGTCTTGGCTGCTGCTGCTCTCCCCGATAACGATAATTAGCATTGCTTATGGCTTGTACTTGCCTGGTCTGTACTGCCTCTTGTACAGTCCGCAGTACTGTTTCAATACTCTGCTGCTGAACTTTTGAGTTTCCATCAGTGTTTGTATGATTCAACACCTCCTGCAATGCTTGCTAATCTGGACATTTTATATCTGCCAAGGCGAAAATATATTCATCGTGGCTCTGGGCGGAACTTCTGGTTTAATAAATCAAGTGAATCACTATGGTCAGCTGTTCGACGCCCACCAAGGAACGCCGGTCGCCGCGCCGGTCAGCTTGTGCTGGCGAACCTGGCTAACTCGGCTAACTCGGCTACTAGACCAAGTAACAACAGCACTGTCAGTTTCGGTCTTCTTAACATCCGCTCTCTTACAAGTAAAGGGCATCTTTTCAAATCCCAAGATTGATTTTCTCTGTTTGACCGAAACATGGCAGCAGCAAAATGACTTTATTGCACTCAACGGCGCCATTCCGCCAGGGTTTGTTTACATCTCTCAACCACGTGATTCTGGTCAAGGAGGAGGTCTTGCGATAATCTACCATGAGAAGTGGAGACTGAGGTCAGTGAATGTTTCTGTCTCCCACTCAGCTGAGGCTGCAGTTTGTCGGCTCTCTGGATCTACTCCAACTATTATCAGCTCTGTATATCGACCACCAAAATTTAACAAGGATTTTATCCCTGACTTTGCTGCTTTTTTGAATGAAATAACTACTCTCTCACCAAATATAATTCTTGTGGGGGATTTCAATATTCACATGGATGATGTTCACAACAAAAGAATTCACAGCTAAAGAATTTACATCTTGAGTGGATAGCTTCTGACTGCAGCAACATGTGAATTTTTGGCCCAAATCAGATTTGAATTTTAATCTGTTGTTCAGGTGTCTCTCCAGGCAACCTCAGTGCAGACTTGTTTCCATGTACTGATCATCTGTTACTGTCCTTTTATGTTGTTCTTCCACTTTTCAAATCAAAATCTTCATGTATGATATCATTCTGGAAAATCAAGGACATTTATTTGGACAACTTTTCTTTAAGCATTGCAAGTCTTCCTAGGGCTGACAGCTGTTCCACTCCAGATAATTTGGTCTCTCAGTACAATAATAGTCTCCATAATTTACTGAATACTTTTGCTCCAGTTAATACTAGGACTGTTTCGTTTACTGTTACTGCACCCTGGTTCACTCCTTTTCTCAGGCAATTAAAAGCAAAAGGACGGCAGCTTGAGAGACTTTTTAGACGAACTGGCCTTACTGTCCACAAGGAAATGTATTCAGAACATATGTCTCACTATAAAGACACTATTGCTAAAGCTAAATCTACATACTATTCTGGCTAAATTGATTCTAATGAAGGGAATTCAAGGGTTCTTCTTTTCCTTATTGAAAAATTTTACAACACCCCCTGACTCACTTCCCTCTCATTTGTACTCATCTGATTTCTGTAATACTTCATTATAATAGCATCATTCTTTACCTCAAAAATTGAAGGCATTCATCGTCTACTTATGGCCACTCCTGTTTCTACTCCATGTGTCTCAGTTTGCCCTGTTGCTACACAACTGTTCTCTGAGTTTATTCTGCCTTCAGTTGATGATTGACCAACAGTCCTTGTTAAGGCTACTGCTTCCTCTCTGTCCCTTTTTATTATGGATATTATTTATTATTAATCTTCTGGCCCCAGAGCTTTTTCATTTTATTTTTTTTCGCTAAACAGTTTAGAGAAAACCTACTTAAGTGAACAGAAGGCGAATGGTACTTCTATGGGCAATTCGAAGTATTAAACATTGTGGAGGAAATTCTATTCCTAATTTCAGGTGTGTGAGTGTATTGATAAAGAATGTTCAATGTCATTTTTGTTATTCTCAACATTTTTCTATTACACCGTTCACAACTTCTACCTGCTGTAAGGGATATAATGCCAGAGTTTTTGGATTGTTAACTTCACCTAAGGCATCCAGACATTCCCCTAGAGGAGCTACACTACAGGCACTCTCATTAACAATCTCTAGAGTCTGACTGCAAATTTCTCCATCATAGAGCTAACCTAAATACACTTGTCACAAATTAAGGCCATTAGGCTATGCATATATGATCCAAGCATTTTAGCTGCTTTTTATTAAAGTAGAATAAGCAGTTTTAAGCATGCTTTAAGTTGCAATATCGTACTGCTCAGATTATTGCACATGTCGTTTGGTACTGAACACTGATTGCATGTGTTCAACAAAAATAATATTCAAGGTGTGTTATAGTGGCTTGTTAAATCTTTGGGATGTGTTGAACCTTTCTTAACATCCTGGTCAGCTGCAAAGCAGATGCCATGTCACACTAAGATCCATTAGGTCAAGGAGTTCTTAATGGCGTAGTACCAGCAGATATTCTAGAAGGGTTACTGTGAGTTTTCATAGAATATTAAGCCAATACTATGCTGTTCTAACTAGGAGGATGGTATCTGTTGATTATGAGATCTTCAGAAATGTGGGTTGCATGGGATTTTCCTTGTGCTTACACCATGAAGTGAGTGGGTGATATCATCATCTGTAGATAAAGTGTCTGATTATTAGAGGCTGTTAAGTGTGTCACAGCAGGCTCTTGTATTCCAAATTCAGATGAAGATTTTACTGAACAAAACACAGGTAATCCTGGGAAAGGCAGTGACAAAACAAGACGAGAAACATGACCACACACAACAGCCACAAAAGAAAACAACCTTCACAGAACATGGGAAACACACAGGGTTGAATACATACAGGAAACCAATGACAAACGAGAACAGGAACACATGACTATATAAGACAAAGCACAAAATGTGAGAAAATACGCACTGACAATAATATTCATAAACACTTGCTAACCTTAATTAGTTGACTATAACCACTATAAGCATGCATGTCATAGTAGTAAGAAGTAATGCTAGTTGTTTATTCTTCTTATCATAAACGTGTTCAGGTTGTCACGTGAAACTTTGTTTAAAAAAATATGTGAATGCATTTATGTGTAAACCTTAACAATTAAACGTCGTACAGTTAAATCAGTTACTATTGTGCGTAAAATTAATTTTATCTTTAATAATGACTTTACCAGTGATTATGCCAAAAAATACCATTTTATTAAGTTGTTTATTCTCTGGACTGGATTTTCTTATCAGAAACAGCTGCCTATGTTACAGCTACAGGAACTACATTCTGATAAATTAAGTAATGTGTCAGAATCTGCTGACATGTTTAAACTGATTATTACATTTTGTTCCAGTATTTTATCCATTTTACAGTATGGGTAGGAAATTCTGATAAAGTAAGACACACCAATGGCATAACTATGTTTTTGTTACCAGTAGGAAAATCTCACAAGAAGGAAAAATGATATACCTGCATTAATTATTGTGTTAGTCCAATACTCAAACTCACCTGCTCTAAAATATACAACTGTATATTAGGATCAAACACACTGCCATCAGACTTCACCTGCAGTCTCACCATCTGTCTCCTCACTCGTCGAGCTGTGGACCACACACACACACACACACACACACACACACACACACACACACACACACACATTTCTAGGTGATTTAATGATGAATTTTAACTTACTTTTACATTTATCACACATATAGTCCTTATGTTCTAGGAATGTATATTTTTCTCTATTCTTTATTGTAAGTTTTTTGTTTGTTTGTTGGCAAAATTCCTAAATTAAAGTGGACTTCTTCACCACAGTGAATTGGATTTAATTAAATTTTAACTTAATTATTTCCATCAAGCAAGACTCACTGGTGTGACAGAAGAAATAGTGCAGGTTGGTGCAATGTTCATCACTGAACAGTCCGTTGTTAAATAATCCACAGCTCCCCATAATTCTCTCAGCATTATGTGGTTTTCCAGTAGCCCATGGGATGTTTGAGATCACTGTGCTATCTGACCACTTCCAACCATCTCTGTACAGGCCAATACAGGAGTCTCCCTGGACAGCCTTAATCTGTGCTAATATGCTTTGATCTGAGCTGTTAAGAGCGCTGGCCAGGTCTGTGTGATATGTTCGTCAGTAAGCCCGAGCTTCATACCAGCGCACTAGACTGTTGACGCCGATGAACCTGTTAGCACCACTGAAACTAGCTGTGAAATGGCAACATATTTTTGATCACATTAAAACTGTGAACAATTTTGCACCTGACTTTTTTCGCCTCACACCTCCAGGGTTGGGGTTCGATTCCCGCCTCCGCCTCGTGTGTGCGGAGTTTTCATGTTCTCCCCGTGCCTCGGGGGTTTCCTCCGGGTACTCCGGTTTCCTCCCCCAGTCCAAAGACATGCATGGTAGGTTAATTGGCATCTCTGGAAAATTGTCCGTAGTGTGTGAATGTGTGAGTGAATGAGAGTGTGTGTGTGCTCTGTGATGGGTTGGCACTCCGTCCAGGGTGTATCCTGCCTTGATGCCCGATGATAGGCACAGGCTCCCCGTGACCCGCGATGGGTTGGCACTCCGTCCAGGGTGTATCCTGCCTTGATGCCCGATGATAGGCACAGGCTCCCCGTGACCCGCGATGGGTTGGCACTCCGTCCAGGGTGTATCCTGCCTTGATGCCCGATGATAGGCACAGGCTCCCCGTGACCCGAGGTAGTTCGGATAACGTGGTAGAAAATGAGTGTGTGATTAAGTAATGTTTATGATCCTATCTTGTTTGTCAGTCACTAAAAAATCACTACTACTACTACTACTACTACTACTACTAATACAGAATAAATACAAAATTACAGAATCATTTAAATTAAACCAGTTCACTTCATTACCAGTTTATTTTGTTAATTTTGCTTTGTTTTATTAAGGGTTATCTGTACAATGAGAAATAAACTTAAACAAACAAACAAAAGTTTGTTTAAATGTAAAAAAAAGTCTCTAGGTTACGACCATAACCCTAGATCCCTGAGGAACGAGACGCTGCATCAAAACACTATGGGAACGCCCCTGTGTGACCGCGCTCTGAAGCACATGTGTAATCTGTCCAATAGGCATTGGAACGTGACATCATCGGCGGGTGACGTTGCGTAAACAGGAAGCTACAATTGGCTGCAAGATGGACAAGACGCTACCTCCTGCAAGAGAAGGTAAGCGCTGCAGGGATGCAGGGAGTGTGGCACGGAGAAGCAGCGTCTCGTTCCTTAAGAAACTAGGGTTACGGTCATAACCTAGAGATGTTCCCTTTCGGAACTCGAGCTGTGTCGAAACGCTATGGGAACTAGTGTCCAATCACGCCACACTGACCAGACCCTGCTTAGAGAGTGAGGGCCTTGGCACCTGCACATAGGACAGAGGAGCCCAGGGTGGCTCTGAGGTCAAGGTCATAGAACCTGACAAAGATCAGCGGGGTGGACCAACAGATGTCTTGGTGTGCCATTCCAGCGGACCAGGCCGTAGAGGCCGCCACACCCTGGGTGGAGAGAGCTCGGACCCTGAGCGGTGCGGGGAGGCCAGAGGACTCGTGAGCCGACACAATCGCATCCACTACCCATCTGCTCAACGACTATTTAGCGACCGGGAAACCCTTCCTGTTAGGGCCGTAGCAGACGAGCAGCTGCTCCAATTTTCTCCATGGACTCGTCCTGCGGAGATAAGTGACCAGTGCTCACACTGGACACAGTCGGTACTGTCGCTCCTGTTCGGGGGCTATAAATGGAGGAGGGCAGGATGCCTGCAACACGACAGGTCGTGAGGTGCCGAAAGCAACTTAGGTACGTACCTCAGGTTTCGGATAGAGAAACACTCTGGACATGCCAGGGGCAAACTCCAGGCGAGACGGGCCACGGACAGGGCCTGCAGATCACTGATCCTCTTCCGGGAGGAAATCACCAAGAGGAAGGTGGTCTTAGACAGAAACCTAAGGGCCATTTCGGTCAATGGCTTGAAGGGGGGCTCTGGGTCGCTTCCCAGGCCTCAGGCTCCGGGCGCCGGGGAGGAAACATGTCACCAATGGGTGCCTACCCAGCAACTGCCCCGCCAGTGGGGTGCTATATGCCGCGATTGCAGACACGTAAACCTTCAGGATAGAGGGGGCTAACCCAGTGGCAAACTGTTCCTGTAAGAACTCCAGAACTGAGCCGATCAGGCAGTTATCTGGTTCCAGGCGTAAACAGTCGCCATCAGCTTTGGAGTGGAGAAGGGTCTCTACTACCTCGGTAGAGAGACCAGCTGCTATGAACTGTTCCCCCTCAGGGGCCACAGCCACAGCCTCCACAGCTCTGGGTGGGGGTGCACCAGCGTTCCGCCAACCTGTGATGGGAGATCCCTCCTGGGGGGAATTTCCCATGGAGGGCCCTCGAGTAGGGACACCAGATCCATAAACCATGGCTTGCCCGGCCATCGAGGTGCTACCAGGAGGAGATGGACTCCATCCCGGCGAACTCTCTCCAGACCTGCAGGGAGCAGTGCGATTGGGGGAAAGACGTACAGGCATAGCCTCTGCCACGACTGCACCATGGCATCCAGACCTAACGGGGCTGGTTGTAAGAGAGAGAACCAGATGGGACAGTGCGAGGTCTCCCGGGTTGCAAACAGATCCACCTGGGCTCTGTAGAACCTCCGCCATATGAACTCCAAGACCTCGGAGTGGAGATGCCATTCCCTAGGCCTCGGCCCCTGCCGTGACACAGGGCACAGGAAACACTCATCCAGCTTACTGGGTGTGCACTGCTTCTGCTGCTCCACCGGCCAATCTAAATCCAGCTTGGCTACGGCTCGTGTCACGACCTCGAGGAGCTCCTCATACAGCACAGGCTGTGAGGTGCCCACAGGCTCACTAGCATCCATCAGCTCTCTTTCCTCAGAGGGAAAGACATGTAATGCCACGCTGCTCGCGTCGGGAGAAGAAGCAGCCATTGGGACTCATCTGCTTGCAATCCACTTGTCCATCTCGCAGCCATTTGTAGCTTCCTGTTTACGTGACGTCAACCCGACGATGACATCACGTCCCAACGCTTATTGGTCAGATTACACACGTGGTTCAGAGCATGGTCACGCAGGGGCATTCCCATAGCGTTTCGACGCAGCTCGAGTTCCGAAAGGTAACTGAATGCCATATGTAGAAAAGAGTCTGCTTCATGATGTTGCTGTGGAGTCAAAAAAGCAAATAGCAAAAATGTGCAATCAGACAAAGTAATAATTATAATTTTAACAAATATGGCTAAGATTAATCTGTAACATCTGTAGAGCATTAATCTGTCAGCCTTTCAGAAACATGGCGATAAACGATCTAGATATAATTATGATTATTAAGAGCTCAGCAGCAGGATTGTAGTTACATTTTAAAAAGCTACATCAATAAAATGATAAGCTCCTCTTTGGGATGGTTGAGAGATGCATTCACAGATTCCTGGATCATGTAATAATTAATAACGGCTCTGTGAACTTGGCATATCAGACTATTGGATGCAGACAAATTGCACTTTCTAATTCCTCTCAACTACTTTCTCATTATGATATTAGACCTCCATACTGAACACCATATTACACTGCAATGCTTTAAACACTACTGGAATTTAGTAGCTAAACTTTAGTTGTTTTTTAAAAAAATGTAAACATATGTCCATGCAATCAAATGAAATAAAATAATTTCTCTAATCAATCCCTATAAATTCACTCTCTTACATACAGAGCAAACAAAGATGAGAGAGAAGCATTACACCATATCTGAGCATTTATAACAAAAAAATTATGCTTATAGTTTAAACTAAAAAATAAAAACCTACCTTGAAACAGACCTAAAAAGGTCCCTGGTTCTTTATCTTAAAATGCAGAGACTGATTTCCATTTTGACATTTGTGTTTAATCAAATACATGAAACCTTTTGACAGTGATGGGGAATTTTACTGAATGTGTTCCACACACTCACTGAGGCTATTTGACATCTGTGAGGTTCAAAACAATTTCTTTTATAGCTCAGATGTGTGTGAGAATTTTATTAAATGTAATAAACACTCACTGTGAATATTTATTAACAATGGCTAAAATTATAAGAACACTTCTTTGTGTGTCTGAAGCTCTGTGTGAAATCAGCCCGGGTAGGTCATGTAACTGAGAAATGCACTCCAGCAAGACCATATAGGTGGATGTACATCACATTAATATTCCTTCTGTGCAGGGTCATAAGGGTCAATGTGTCGTGGTCTTCAATCCCTTCTTAAGTGGACAAGACACCAGCCATTTGGTGTGATTTTACACAGAGCTTCAGACACTACTGCTGCAAAGAAATATTCCCATAAGTTCAGCCATGACACAGTATCTCATTTCGTAGGTCTTCAGACTGGATGTTAACGAAAGGTAAGGAAAGGTAACGAAAATGATTTGTAGGTCTTGTGTAGGAGCAACAACACATCAGCTTATTTACCAAAATAATGACATGTAGCCATAACATTTTTAACAGCTTTCAAACAAAATAATTAGAATACAACCCATTTTTAATACTACAACTGTATTTTTATTAAACAGGAGAGAAAACCGTTAGGCCAAATTGAAACAACTTTTTCTGGTGATAATACACACAATTATTGAGCTGACATCTTGAGTGTTTCTTCTACAGATCTTCACTGCAAATGATTCTTTTGCTCCATCATTTCATTTTCTAAACAAATCAGTGCTCATCTTTAGACAAACAAATGATGAGAATTTACATCACAGTGGACAGAATTTCCATTTCTACTTTCCCTTTTCTTAAAAGGGAACTATGTTTTTTTAAGACAAAAGGGTATGAAAATAATGACCAATTACATTATTACATTTCAGCATGAATAGAAATAAATAAATAAATGCAATAATGTAAAACAACAGAAAACATAAAGAAAAAATCTTCCAACAAAGCTTTTAATTTTGAAGAACAGTATTATTCTAGTGATAACATTTGATTAGACCTCTGAGTAAGGTATAACATGTTAGGTTTATCACACATAGCACTTGAATGTGAATCTCTCATTCTTAGTCTCATCACACAATTTCATCAGACATTTTGTTGAGATATTAAATTAATACTCAGTTATAAAAAGTAAAACTATAATTTTTACAAGTTTTAATATTTATAACATAAAGGTCTGAATGCCCACTACAGTGATCTATGGGGAAAAGAAACCATTCTTTTTTTTTTTCCTAGAGCAGGAACCCAAAGTGTTGAGAAGGTGGCTAAATTGGCAAGGCAATACCAAACCAGCACTAATTTTCAAAGATAGCGATTTAGTGTTTACAGACACAAACAATCAAAACTGAGCACATAAGTAAGCTTTAAACATCTCTTAAATAGGCCAGTGACAAGTACAGATATTACAATAAAAACAACAAAATAAGTAAATATATCTAAATAGAGAGAAGAATAAAAGGACAGTAATAGTGTCAAGGTAATTATATCTGACTGTTCTAAGTACACACAGTGTATTTACAGGTTCTGTTACATTCTCTCTCTTCTATATAGGATTTATTCTTTACTACGACACACTGATGTATTAAGCCCAGTATATTAACAGACCCTCTTTGACTTTCTCCTTATCACTGTGTCCAGTGGTTGCTTGCAGCAAAAGCTGAACATATTAAATAATAATTATTTGACAAAACAATGAAACTAATGTTAAATTTAAGATGAAGTCAAAGTGGTTGTGTTACAAACAGAACAATAAAATGAGATGTTTGTTCTTCTACTTCTAGTTAATCTTGTCCTCTACTGCCCCCTTCTGATTAAAGCTTAAATATTGAAGGTTAAATACATTTCAGTCAGTTTACAATCTGCCGGAATTGAAGGTGAACATTTAGATGTTACAGGTCACCTTTTTTCTTCTTGAAGATGTTTCCATCTGGCTGCACGCTCCAGGTCACTGTGGTGTTCTCCAACATGCCATGTTCATTCAGTTTCTGCTTCATCTGAAGATTAGAATTAGGATTTATTCATTAAAATTAAAAAGAAAAGAAATTTATGTCGCCCATAAAAGAGGAATTAATAAAAAGGAATGAATGACAGGAATATGAACAGATGGGCAGTGATAACATTGATGTTAAAACACAAACTTTCTCCAAATTTCAGAGACTTCCGGAGACTCACCTGCTCTAAAATGGACGACTGAACAGCAGGCTCAAACACACTGCCATCAGACTTCACCTGCAGTCTCACTGTCTGATTCCTCATAGTGGAAACTGTAGAATAAACACACACACACACACACACACACACACACACACACACACACACACACACACACACACACACACACACACACAGTAGTTTAATTTCCTTTCCTAAAAGTCTAATTTGAACATCCTCCACAATCTTCTCCTTGGACTGTCAGTTACTCCTGAATTAAATAAATAACACATTTTATATTTGTTTGTTTGTTTGTTTATTACTTACTTACTTGAATTAAAAAAGTGTATTAAATTAAATAATTAATTGAGTATTTTATTTGCCATCAACTGTATATTAATAGCAAAAATCAAGAAAAACACAAGACTCACTGGAATGACAGAAAAAACAAAACAGGTTGTTGCAGTCTGTATCATAGAACACTCCGTTATAAACCATTGCACAGTTCTCATTGCTATAACGATTATCAGGTTGTCCAGTATCCCATTGTAGGTTTAAAGCGATGGTTCCATCTGACCACTTCCATGTGTCTCTGTAGAGCCCAATCCAGGAATCACCCTGGATGTTCCTCACCTGCCCTAACATGTTTTGGTCCGAACTGTTAAGAGCGCTGGCCAAATCTGTGTGATGTTCTCTACAGTAAGCCTGAGATTGAGGCCAGGACAGAGGTGTAGTGATGCCAATAAACCGGGCAGCACCACTGAAATTAGCTGTGGGAAAAAGAAAAGAAGGTCACGTCTCAGTCATCTGTCTGTACAGGAAACATGACACCAAAATAAAACCAAATGTGTGAAAATCAACCTTCAAACTGAAACAAAACAGATCAGTATGATGATAATCACTCACCATTATAGCAGATGAAGGGTTTTGGATGTATACATGGTGCATCACACCATGTATTAGAGCTACCTATCATAACACATGCTTCATTTCCACCGAGATTATCAGGCTCTCCAGGGTACCAGTTTGTATAGGTGACATTCTTCAGTGGGAGGTCGTTTAAGGACCAGCGCCAGCTATTGACATCATTGTATAATCCGACCCAGGCATTTTTTGCCAGATTTTTGTCTGCTGTAAGTTTCTTTACTCTTAGCCAATCAAAATCACTTATGACTGTTGCCAGATCATTGTAAGTCACCCTGCAGTACTTCTGTGCAACAGGCCATTTCGCCCCTGTCATTACCAGGTCATATTTGTGAAGGACGGTTCGCAGGACAGCAACTGGGACCAGTCCTGTTGGTGACATTTTATTTATTAAATACAAAGTAAACTTTAACTGCTGAATATTTGACTATTGATAAAACAATTAAATATAATAAAATAAAAATAATAAAACATACAATTAAAACTAATTACAATTTATATATTAACTTATTTATTTATTAATTTATTTATTAACTTATAAAATAATGACAGGTATATTCTTTTATAACTCTTTTATAAATGTTTATATTCACTTGTTCAATTCTCATTAAATTCTCTAAAATGTTATTTTGGAAACTCCACACACATTTGTGATATTTAAATATATAATATTTAAACATGTAATATTAATTTGTGTAATAATTAATATTACACAAATTAATATTACATGTTTAAATATATAATATTTAAACATGTAATATTAATTTGTGTAATATTAATTATTATCAGGGTTTGAAATCAACACCAGGTAAAGATCAGCTGTAGCATGCTGTCAAATCACTAGTCAATTTGTCGGCTTACTTTTCATAAATTAGATTCACTCATTCATTTCTTGGGGAACTTCATGTAAGACAAATCTGTGCAAATACTGATCTCATGAGTCATAATGAAATATTAAATACACACTTTGTATTATTAAATACTAAATAATGTGGTGATACTTACATGGGATTAAAACATTTGGTCAACAGAAAAGATTTATTTTGCAACATCTGACAATTTTAGCAAACCGTATTGTACATCATTTAGTCCACAAGTTTGTCTTGTTGTTTTGTTTGATGTTCTTTGTACTTGTACTGATTTGCCCAGGTAAAAGGATGAGGAGATGGAAGCATGAGGGTTTTTTCTAAGGTTATTAGAAGTTTTGGCCGGTATCTTAAACATTTAGTAGCCAAATTGGCTGCTGACTGAAAATGGTCATTTCAAACCCTGATAATAATTTCATAAATTATGCCATTAGTGGATTATAAAAATAATCTCACCAGTGAGAAGCAGAAGAAGAAAAAGATTCAGCTTCATGATGGAAAGCTAGCTGATGAAAATAAAACCTCAATCTGAAATAATAATATGTAAGTATCAAATACCAAGTGATTTATTTGTGCACCTTTGTAAATGATTATCTAATCAAGTTTACATCATCATCAGGTGTCAGGTTAGGGCCAAAAGCAGTGAGGGATCACAGCACCCATCAACCACTGCACACATTCACACCACACACCAAGTCACATCATCACAAACACCTGAACCATGTCTCTGGACACTGAAGCACTAATATTTAATCTGTAAAGCACTTGGACTTGGTCTAATGTTTAATGTCCATTGTCTGATCCATGCCATGTTAATGGTTAAGTCTGTGCTCATGTTCCATCAACCTGGTCTTTGTTCAGGTGTTTCAGTCTAAATAACATTTACAAAACTGCTTGTTAATAAAAGTCTGTTCATGTAATATGTTCTAAATAATGTTTAACATCACATCCATTAAGACACTGTACAGACATCACAAAATGAAAATTTGGTACCAATTGAAATTCAGTAAAATTCACTCTCACTCACTCATTTTCTACCGCTTTATCCGATTCAGTAAAATTACAGTAATATTTCCTTTATCAAAATATTATATTTATTTACTTAACTTTCTACAATAGTTCTTCATTAATTATTCAATAAATATTAATAAATATGCTACCTCTTACTTACTTATAATTGGTTTATTAACAAACTTAAACTCAATGTGGTACATAAATGTTGTTTCTGTGAATTCTAACAATAAGAACATTAAATCATACCTGTAATATAAAAATCAGAAGGCTGCTGTTTCTTCAGTAGCTCTGTTTTAGATCTTCACTGTTTGTACACAACTCTCTAAAACCTTAGGGGGATACTTCATCTATTATCTTAACCTTGGTAAGATTCTGACATGTGATGCAATCTGATTTCCATCTTACTTTAACATTCACAAAGACTCCAGAGTCCTTATTTCAATAAAACCAAATTCTGCCCCATCTTCCTCAGATTTCATCACAGAAAGTAAATGAAGTTCATCAGGTTCCTTTAGTGTGGAATAGCCATGTGCCAATAATCATATCTAACATCAGGGCAGTGAGATAAAATCAAACCCATTGGGAAACCAGGTGGGAATGTAGAGGCATTGTAATAATTTAAAAATGGTGGGTCTACAAAGGAGCTCCATAGTATTGTAATCATAAAGGAAGACCTGATGTGTTAAAGGACATCAGGCCTTTCCTTGTTTGGATAAGTGCACTATGACTATTTGAATGTATTTTCCTGGCAAATAAAGAGTAGGTCTGCTCTCCAGTTTAGGCCTCTCACTGATTAATCACAAAATAAGGTTTATGCGTGGTTTTTGAAAAAGCAAAAAAAAAAAAAACAAAAAAAAAACCTATAGTAAACATGTTTTCACAAGACTTTTTGAGAACAGATCTTCTAATGTAGGTTTTTTTTTTTTTTTTTTGTAATCATGTGAAAATCATCCTGCCTGCTCATTCACATTAAACAATACTGTTATGAGAACCACGAGGGCTTCCTCTTCTGGCCTGCAGAGGATTTGCTGCACTTTAGAATCAGGACTCTATTTCCCACAATTCATTGAACCTCTTACTCAGCACACCTGTTTCCTATTTGCAATCACCTGGTTTATTTAAGCCCACTCAGAACTCCTGGATGTTGTGAAGTATTGTTAGTTTGTTAGCATTCTGAGTGTGTTATCGGTTCCGTCTTTTGCCTTGTTTTGACCTTTGCCTGTTTTCGTGTTTATGAATGTTTGCTACCTGCCCTGACCCACGCCTGGAGGATTGAATACTGTTTTTGGATTTCCTCTGATATTGCTGATGTTTGAACCTTGCCTGTTTTGGAATTTGCCTAATAAAACACCCCGACCACTTCACAAAATGGCTGCCTCACCTACCTCTCCTGTTTCTGCAAAGCCACAATTACTAATGTCTAGTCTACTGGACCCCCAGATGACGTCTGTATGGGTGTCTAAGAGTCGAAGTCCAGTTATGTCAAGTTTAATGATCCCCAGGGCTACAGAGGTGTGTTCTCTCAGTCCCATGCCTCCTGTATTCGCTATGGCACCGCGGAATGCTTGCTGCTCGGCTATTTCCCACCAGGCAGTTCCCAAATCCAGGACTCTGAACCAGCTGCTCGGCTATTTCTCACCAGGCAGTTCCCAAATCCAGGACTCTGAACCATCTGACTCTCCCGAGCCATCTACAACTAACTCTTCTGAACCATGTGCACCAATTGAGTCACCGGAGTCATCAGAATGAACCAGACCCACTGACCCAACCGAATCACCTGCCTCACCCGCCTCAACTGAACCGTCTGAATCTACTGAATCACCTGAACCCTCTGAACCATCTGACTCTTCCTGGCAATCTTAATTATCTGAACCAATTGGGTCACCGGAGTCATTCCAGTCATCTGAACCAGGGGAATCATCGGAATCATCTGATTCATCCAGACCCACTGAATAAACCGAATCACCTGATCCATCTGCATCAACTGCCCCAACTGAATCTGCTGAATCAGCTAGTATGGTCACTCCTAAGTTCCAAGGACTCTCTACCCCTGCCACAATAGCTGTAAACAACCCCCAGAGACTATCTGTCCCATGTAAGATGGCCAACTATGAACTATCTGCCTGGCCTAAACCAACCAATTCTCCTGTGTTATCTGTCTTGTGGCTTATTTCACTGGCTTTGCTAGCCCCTCTACCTCCTGTCCCTGTTTACAGGCCCAGAATACCTCCAGCACCACCTTGGATTGTGATGCTGACCAGTTTACTGAGTTGCTCTGTGGCACCACCCTGGTCTCCAGTACTACTCTGGTCTCTGGCTCTGCCTCTGGCACCACCCTGGCCGCCAGCTCCGCTCTGGTCTCTGGCTCTGCCTCTGGCACCACCCTGGCCGCCAGCTCCGCTCTGGTCTCTGGCTCTGCCTCTGGCACCACCCTGGCCGCCAGCTCCGCTCTGGTCTCTGGCTCTGCCTCCGACACCGCCCTGTCTTCCAGCTCTGCTCGGGTCTCTGTCTCTGCCTGCAGCATCGCCCAGTCTACCCTCTCTTCTGGCGCCGCCCTGGCCACCGGCTCTTCCAGCGCCACCCTGGCCACCAGCTCTTCCGGTGCCACCCTGGCCTCCGGCTCCGCCCGGGCCACCTTCTCTTCCGGCTCCGGCCGGGCCACCTTCTCTTCTGGCTCCGCTCGGGCCATCTGCTCCACCGGCTCCACCCCGGCCTTCTGCTCCGCCCTGGCCTTCAGCTTCGCCCTGCCCTCTACCACCACATGGACCTGGCCCACTGTCCCAACCCCTGTTCTGGCTCTGCTCCACCACCCTCCGGGGGGGTGGGGGGGGTGGGTTCTGTTATGAGAACCATGAGGGCTCCCTCTTCTGGCCTGCAGAGGATTTGCTGCACTTTAGCATCAGGACTCTATTTCCCACAATTTATTGCACCTCCTATTTGTTTCCTATTTGCAATCACCTGGTTTATTTAAGCCCACTCAGAACTCCTGGATGTCGTGAAGTATTGTTAGTTTGTTAGCATTCTGAGCATGTTATTGGTTCCGTCTTTTGCCTTGTTTTGACCTTTGCCTGTTTTCGTGTTTATGAATGTTTGCAACCTGCCTGACCCACACCTGGATTATTGAATACTGTTTTTGGATTTCCTTTGATATTGCTGTTTGCCTTATTTTTGAACCTTGCCTGTTTTCAAATTTGCCTAATAATCCAGCATTTGGATGTAACCTGTTTCACGTGCATGACAAATACATTGGTTTAAAATTTAAAAGACAATATAAAAGCGATTTTCTCACGTGAACTGCCAATATACAGACAGCATGTTGCATGTCCCACCAGAGACAGTAACACACTGGTTCACTGATACACAACAATAAAGGATGCATATCACTCTGTCTCACAGGCAGCTCTGGGACTCTGTTTAGTTCATCTCATACCTACCTACAGGCAGAAACTGAAATCAGCTAAATCTGTTTTACGGATTCAGTTTTCCTCTAAAGACTTAGCTTCAGTGTGGAAAGTTCTGAAAGCCATCAACAACTACACAACACCATCCCCCTGCACCGTGGTGAAACATCTGGCAGACGACCTGAACGTGTTCTATTGCAAGTTTGAAAAAGCCCAATTCACACCACCTGGAACCCCGGACTAAGCCACACCTAAAATCCAGTTCAGTGAAGATGATGTATCACAGGTCTTCAGGAAGATCAAGAGTAGAAAGTCACCAGGCCCAGACAGCATTTCACCAGCCTGTCTGTAAACCTGTGCTTATCAGCTGGCCCCCATCTTCACACGGATCTTCAACAGATCACTGGAGCTGTGTGAAGTCCCCACCATCATCCACGTCCCAAAGAAACTGAAAATTACCGGACTAAATGACTACAGACCTGTGGCTCTATCATCTGTGGTCTTGAAATCATTTAAAAGACTGGTTCTGGCTTATCTGAAGGACATCACTGGACCCTTAATGGACCCTCTGCTGTTTGCCTACAGAGCCAACAGGTCTGTGAATGATGCAGTCAATATGGGACTGCAGCATCTGAACAGACCAGGGACTTATGTGAGGATCCTGTTTGTGGACTTCAGCTCGGCTTTTAACACTATCATCCCATCACTCCTCTAGCACACCTTAACCCAGCTCTCTGTGCCCTACTCTGTCTGTCAGTGGACCACCAGCTTTCTGACAGACAGGCAGCTAGTGCGACTGGGGCAACTCAAATCCAGCACACGCACCATCAGCACTGGTGCTCCTCAGGGTTGTGTCCTCTCCCCAGTGCTCTTCCCCCGTACACAAATGACAGCACCTCTAATGTCCCCTCTGTCAAGCTCCTGAAGTTTGCAGATGACACCACACTGATCGGCCTCACCGAGTCTGCCTACAGACTTGAGGTTGAATGGCTGGCTGTCTGGTGCAAACTCAACAACCTGGAGCTGAACACGCTCAAGACAGAAGAGATGATTGTGGACTTCAGGAGAAACCCACCCTATATATATATATATATATATATATATATATATATATATATATATATATATATATATATATATATATATATATATTACAATTAACAGAAATAGAACAAAAGACTCATTGGACTCACTCACAAATAATGCACTCATATTAAGCACTTCGCTAATCAGTGATGCACAGTCTTCATTGCCAAAATAATTACCGGGTTCTCTAGGAGTCCATGGTAGGTTTGAAGCAATGGTTCCACCTGACCACTTACTTGTGTCTGTAGAGCCTGAACCAGGAAGCTCCCTGGATGTCGCTCAGTTTCCATAGGATGTTCTTATCTGAGCTGTTAAGAGAGCTGGCCAAGTCTGTGTTCGGCAGTAAGCCTGAGCATCAGGCCAGGTCAGATAAGGACTAATGATACCGATGAACCTGGAATCACCACTGAAATTAGCTGTGAAATGCAAAGATAAACATTGTTAAATTTTATTGTAGTTAGATTAAGTTATGATTATACTCTTCTGTTTGAAAAGATAATAGGAAATCACTCCGCACACAAATATATATATACACACAAAAAGTGTTGGCCGATTTTATTATTTTTTTGCATGTTTGTCACGTTTTAATGTTTCAGATCATCAAACTAATTTAAATATTAGTCAAAGATAAAGTTATAAAGTCACGTATACGTTATAAAGTATAAGTTATAAAGTCACGATGTGGGGAATAAAAATGGACCCAAACACAGGATAATAAAATAAATGGGGTTTAATAACAAAAGAAAACGATACATGACATGGACTAGAGACAGGACAAGACAACAGTAGATTCCACAGTGCACAAGGCAACGCGGCACAGTTAAATAGACAAAGGATAATGACAATGGGAAACAGGTGTGTGGAGATGGGAGGAGCAGACAAAGGCGGGGCAGACACGTGACGAAGAACATAAACAAATGCACGTGGCCAAAGTCCGGGCTGAGTCCTGACAGTCATCCCCTTCAACGTGCGGCTCCCGATTCGACAATTTGTCCTGACAGTCTAGACGAGGTCCAGGTGGGGGGCCCAAGGCACACGACGAGGCAGGTGGGGGAGCAAGGCACATGGCAAGGCACGTGGGGGGAGCAAGGCACATGGCGAGGCAGGTGGAGGGAGCAAGGCACACGGTGAGGCAGGTGGGGGGAGCAAGGCACATGGCGAGGCAGGTGGAGGGAGCAAAGCACGTGGCGGCGTAGCCATGGGGGCCGAGCGACATCCACAGCAGAGCAGGGGGGCCGAGCGATGTCCACAGCTGAGCAGGGGGGCCGGGCAATGTCCACAGCTGAGCAGGGGGGCCGAGCAATGTCCACCATCAAGCAGGAGGGCCGAGCGCTACCCCCGACGCACCGCGGCCAGACCCACCTCTCAGAAACCAGGAAGGGGAGGTAGGGTGGGGAAAACAAAAAAATCCTCCTACACAGAACAACAAAAAAAAATATCCATGGGGCAAAACACGGGCCTCCAACACCCCCACAGACAGGAAGAGGGGCGGCATCCTAAATGGAAATCGGAAGTTTCCAGATAGTTACGGGGCGATGTCGCAGGACACCAAAAAAAAAAAAAAAAAACTCAGGCTGGTGACATGGCCTACAAACCTGCAAACCGGAAGCGAAGCGGCGTCCCTCACCGGAAAAATGTGGACCGATGTCAGCAAAACCGCGAAGTTCCAGCGGGGAAAAAAAAAAGGGCTCCCAATCGGTTGGTCCAGGCTAAAGCTATCCTGCTGTGTCTTGGTGTGGTGGAATCTTCTGTCACAAAGCAAGGAATGAAAACAGACCCAAATGCAGGATAGCAAAATAAACGGGGTATAATAACAAAAGAACACGAAACAGGACACGGACTACAGAGAGGACAAGACAACAGTAGATTCCGCGGTGCACAATGCAATGCTTCACAGTTAAATAGACAAGGGATAATGACAATGGGAAACAGGTGTGTGGAGACTGGAGAAGCAGACAAAGGTGGGGCAGACACGTGAAGAAGAACATAAACAAATACATGTGGTCAAAGTCCGGGCCGAGTCCTGACACACAACATGCAGTTTTTAAATGAAGGTTTTCATTATTAAGGGAATAGACAAAATCCAAACCTACAGTACATGGCCCTGTGTAAAAAAGTGCTTGCCCCCTAAACCTAATGACTGGTTGGTCCGCCCTTAGCAGCAAGAACAGCAATCAAGCATTTGCGATAACTTGCAATGAGTCTGTTACAGCACTGTGGAGGAATTCTTATCCACTCATTTTTGGCACTGAACACCATAGACACTGCATCACATGTATTCTTATTAAAACCTCTATAAATTAACATTTACAAAAATTAAGCTTCGCGTTAGTTCTGGCAGGCCACATCGTCAAGCGTGCATCAGCTGTCAATCAGCAGTCCACAACGCGCACCAATCCGGTTATGTCATCCATATTACCCGACCATTTAAATTCCCATTCATTGAGCTGCTTTCTAGCGCGTCGCTGCTGCTTTCTAGCGCGTCGCTGCTGCTGTGACTTAAACTCCTTCACTGCTGCCGGCCAATTTAAACTCCATTATACTCCATGGATTCGAGCTGAAAGGAAAGTCTGGCCATCTGCTCAACCCAGGGTGATGCTTCCCCTGTTCATGATTAACCCTGCATGTACTAGCTTCCAAAAGTACGTTCCGACATCAAGCTTCATGAGCAACCTGAGTCTTCTACAGGGTGAATGCTTCCCCTACCTGTTATCGCTATAGCTTAGCATATATACAACATGCTTGTTGCATATTGCTGCCGCAGGGGTGTATTTGGCTTTCCCCTTTACGCTGCACACTCGGCCTCAACTTACTACAGCAACACGTTTGTTGCAAATATGCCGCCTACTGCTCAGCCCAGAGTGATGCTTTCTCTGATTATTGACCAGCAGCGGATGTACTAGAGTCTTCTACAGGGTGCATGCTTCCCCTACCTATTATCGCTATAGCTTAGCGAATATACAACATGCTCATCAGATACTGCTGCCGCAGGGGTGTATTATGCTTCCCCCTTTACGCTGCACACTTGGCCTCAACTCTCTAAAGCAACATGCTTGTTGCAAATATGCCACCATCTGCTCTGCTCAGGGTGATGCTTCCCCTGCTGCCTCCACTATAGCTGAGCAGATATACAACATGCTCGTTGCATATTGCTGCCGCAGGGATGTATGCTTCCCCCTTCACACCGCACACTTTGCTTCAACTGACTACAGCAACGTGCTCGTCGCAAATATGTCGAAATTTGCTCAGCCAGTTTTTCCTTGGCATATGGTTTTGTTTTGTGGGTCTATTATATTTTCTAGTCGCTGCTGTCCCCGCTCGGTCCGTGGCGTGTGAATTCTTGCCCTGAACAGAACCATACTGCCAAAACTAACTTTATGCTATCATCTAATCTACTTTGACAAGTGGTCCTGACATAACTGCTTGTTAATAAAAGTATGTTCATGTAATATGTTCTAAATGGTGTTTATCATCACATCCATTAAGTCACTGTACAGTCATCACACAATGGAAATTGGGTACCAATAGAAATTCAGTAAAAATTACAGTAATAGTTCCTATATCTAAATATTATATTTATTTACGTAACGTTCTACAATAGTTCTTCATTAATTAATCAATAAATATTAATAAATATGCTACCTCTTACTTATAATTGGTTTATTACCAAACTTAAACTCAATGTGCTACATAAATGTTATGTTTCTGTGAATTCACGTTCCTTTAATATGGAATAGCCATGTGCCAATAATCAGATCCAACATTCATCATGTACAAAATGATCATGGATGCTTTATAAAAACATCACTGTCTCTTCTTGGTAACTAGGAGGCAGCATTTTTGGGCAGTGAGTTAAAATAGAACCCATTGGGAGGCATCTTAATCATAATGATTTCAAAATGATGGATCTACAAAGGAGCTCCAGAGTATTGTAATTATACAGGAAGATCTACATTATGTGTTAAAGGCCAGAAAGGCCAAATCGAGATTCTTAGAGTATTAGGAGAAGTGCACTGAGAACTAGCATTAATCAAATGCTATCACTAGAAAAGTATAGTAGAAATGGAAATTCTGTCCACTGTGATGTAAATTCTCATCATTTGTTTGTCTAAAGATTAGCACTGATTTGTTTATGAAATGAAATGATGGCACAAAAGAGCAGTGAAGATCTGTAGCTCATGATGTCAGCTGAATAATTGTGTGTATTATCATCAGAAAAAGTTGTTTAGATTCAAGCTTAACAGTTTTCTCTCCTGTTTAATAAAAATACAGTTGTGGTATAAAAAATGGGTTGTATTTGTTGTAATTGTTATTTTGTTTGAAAGCTGTAAATAATGTTATGGTTACATGTCATTAATTTGACAAATAAGCTGAGGTGTTGTCGCTTCTACACAAGACCTAAAAATCGTTTTCGTTACCTTTCGTTAACATCCTGAATACGTACATTGTTTTTGGACACTGTAAGAAAACGACAATGTGAAGAAAACATGAGGTGATGATGCAAATTTCCACACAGTAACAGCTGGTAATATTACAACCTCCAAGACATTCCTTAAACCTCAAAGGGAGAAAATACTTGTTTTTCTCTATTTTTTCTGGATATGTGAATTTTTATTTGGATTTTTCTACAACATGTCCCAAAAGGGTACATATGTAACCCAGTAAGGAAACGACATACTGTGTCATGGCTGAACCTATGGGAACACTTCTTTGTAGAAGTAGAGTCTGAAGCTCTGTGTGAAATCACACCAAATGGCTGATGTCTTGTCCACATAAGAGGGGAATGAAGACTATGACATATTGACCCTTATGACTCTGCACAAGTCTCTGCAGGGGTGAAATGTCTGCTCCCGAGTCATCCATTTTCACTGTCAACATTCTCTGCTTCAGCCATGAGGCTGAGTACGCTCTGTGCCAGGGCAGCAGGGAGGAATTGCCCTAGTCAAATATTCATCACAGCAGAAAGGACAGACTTCACCCAAGCACATGACAGACGCTCGTATCATGGCTGATTCCCACACTACCGTCTGAAAAGGAGAAAACATGCACTACTCTGGGTTCAGCCTGAGGCCTAGAGATCCCATATGGGCAAGCATGGCATCTCAATACCTGGCCGCTATGTGCTTTAACTGCACAAGAATGTGTGTAGATAATTGAGTACACAAATTCTCTGGAGATGCAATGGCACCAGGGCAGCATCCATGCACATTGTGAAAGTGTGTGAATAAGGCTAGTTTGAAAGGAAGAACACATTACTGGTATGCACATGCACACAAACAAAAACAACAACACAGAGTCTGAAGATAAAGAAGGTATAGTAATGTGATGTACATCCCCCTATATGGTCTTGCTGGAGTGCATTGCTCAGTTACATGATCTACTGTACCTGGGCTGATTTCACACAGAGCTTCAGACACGACTTCCACAAAGAAGTGTTCTCATAATTTTAGCCATTGTTAATAAATATTTACAGTGAGTGTTTATTACATTTAATAAAATTGAATCTCACAGATGTCAAATAGTCTCAGTGAGTGTGTGGAACACATTAATAAAATCCCCCATCACTTTCCAAAGGTTCCATGTATTTGACTGAACACAAACGTCAAAATGGAAATCAGTCTCTGCACATTAAGATAAAGAACCAGGGACTGAAAAGCAGTTTTGGTACTTATTGAAAACCAGTTCAAGCAAAAACATCAGATCAAGAAGACACCGAGGGATCAGACGCTGTACCTAGACAGCTGGAGAAGATTCCAAAATAAAAAAGAAGACTATAATGCATTATGTGTTATTATGTTTTATTTTCAGAATGTTCAAAAGAAATTCTGAAATGCTTTTCTTTTACTTATAATCATGTATCCTCATGTAATAGAGTTGATTAGATTAATCTTGTGTAGTTTACTGTAAACTTTCTAGTAGTAAACACTTATAAAGCCTACTGTGTATTACTGAGAGTCTTTGCACACAAGTGTTTCAAGGCCTGCTGTTAAAAGTAAAGCCTTCTGTGTATTCGGAGTAATCTGCACGTGCAGTGTTTTATAGCTTGCTGTCAAATTCCACGGCGAGAGGAAGCTTCAGTTCTATATAATCACAGCCTGAGAAGTTGCAGGAAGTATGACCATATATAGAAGTGTTAACCGTTAGGTTAGAAGAGAAAAGACATTAGCAGAGCACACAGAGTCGGCTGGCAAGATATGTTTGGGAAACCGAGAAGTATTTATGAAATAAGATGGTAGCCGTCTAAAAGGTACAAAGCCAACCAAACTTGACAGCCAAATCTGGCCACATTAAAAAAGTATAAAAGCCTGCCTTGAATCACATTGAGTGTGCATTCTATTGTAGACAGCCTTAGTGCATGTTATACTTTAGGTGCATCATAGAACAAACACAAGTTTACACTTGGAGAGTGTTTCTTGGTTTGTTATAATCTTTGCATCTTAATGCCTTTTACTTATTCTAGTACTGTTTGATTATTTGAAGGAAGTTTTTATTTGTAATCTTTTTCTTTTACATATATTACACACACCTATTTGTATTACACTTTTTTTTTTATTACACTTTTAATAAAAACAAGGCCTCCCATTGTGAGGATCCTGAAAAGACAAAAAGGTCTAAGTCTGCCTCCTTCATTTAAAGATTCAAACAATAGTTTAAGTAGAAGACCTTGGAGAGCAGCCTTTGTTAGTAGACCGAGGGGACTTCGAAGGACACCTGTGTTCAGGGTAAGACCCTGAACTTTTAATAGTTGATCTTGTGTTTCCAACACGACCTCATGCAAATTAAGATACACTCCTTAGTGGGGGCGCGTAAGGTTTCCTATGCAATCCGAAAACATGTGTCGCTAAGGGGCAAGTATATCAGTATAATTACTTCAGTTTACATTGTTTTAAAAAAAACAACTAAAGTTTAACTAATAAATTCCAGTAGTGTTTAAAGCATTGCAGTGTAATATGGTGTTCAGTATGGAGTTAATATCATAATGAGGAAGTAATTGAGAGGAATTAGAAAGTGCAATTTGTCTGCATCCAATAGTCTGATATGCCAAGTTCACAGAGCCGTTATTAATTATTACATGATGCGGGAATCTGTGAATGCATCTCTCAAACATCTCAAAACAGGAGATAATAATGTTATTGTTGTAGATTTTTAAATGTAACTACAATCCTGCTGCTGAGCACTTCATAATCATAATTATATCTAGATGGTTTATCACCATGATTCTGAAAGGCTGACAGATTAATTTTATTAATAATCTATAACAATGTAATTGTTATTACAATCACACTCCCAGTGTCACCCATATGAGGATGGGTTCCCCCTTGAGTCCGGTTCCTCTCAAGGTTTCTTCCTTTACCAATTTAAGGGAGTTTTTCCTTGCCACTGCTGCCTGAGTCACCTCAGACTTGCTCATAGGGGAATAAATACATACACACTGTGAACTACATACAACTAATAATAATCTAGAATTTTTATTCTGTTAATTCTTATTTCTTTTATTATTCGTTAATTCCTTTATCATTAATTATGTTTACCTTCTGCTCTGTGTTTATGTTCTGTAAAGCTGCTTTGAGACAATGTCTATTGTAAAAAGCGCTATACAAATAAACCTGAATTGAATTGAATTAATGCTCTACAGATGTTACAGATTAATGCTAGACATATTTATTAAAATTATTATTATTACTTTAATTGCACATTTTTGCTATTTGCTTTTTTGACTCCACAGCAACATCATGAAGCAGACTCTTTTGCTCCTGTATCTCACTAGTGAGTGTCCTTATAAACTTGTTTTGCTGTTGCTTTCTTCTACATTATGTATAAATTAAACTGTTAATACACCGTTCACGGTTATAATATGCATAAACTACATATGGTATTCAGGTCTTTTTACTTTTAAACAAACTTTTGTTTGTTTGTTTGTTTTAGTTTGTTTCTCATTGTACAGAGAACCCATAATAAAAAAAGCAAACTTAACAAAATAAACTGGTAATAAAATGAATTGGTTTAATTTAAATGATTCTGTCATTGTGTATTTATTCTGTATTATTATGTTGGCTTTGTAGAAGATATTTCAGCGTAGACAAAAATATATAAAATTTAATGCGGCCTAGGGCTTTCAAGCCACATGCACTAAATTCGGATATGTTGTAGTCTGTGGTCTGAAGTTTGTTGCTGTTACTTTTCTAAGCGATCTGAGTACCGGTACTTCCGGTACCGGGTCTCAAACTGGCCTTTTTATAAAATTTGGAGGTTTATAACTCGGCAAGCTTTCAAACTATTTAAACCAAACTCGGCCAGCTCCTTTAGGGTGATACTCTGAACAAAGGTTTAAATTGGTGTACTGACTGGCCTTTCGGTTGTGCCGCAGCCCCACCCCCAAAACATACAAAATCAAAAAACTTTTTACAACATGGACATGTGACATATCAAAACACTCAGAACAATGAGGGGACCTTCCTCATGTGTATTCTGATGATGTCACATGATGTCACGTAAAAATAAAAAATTAGCACAACATGAACATGTGACATATCAAAACACTCAGCCCAAGGAGGGGAACTTCCTCAGGAGTATTCATTCGGATGACATCACATGCTCGTCTCAACTTGCCCCCAAATGTTTTGGCACCCTATCCTTCTGTCCACTTGCCTCCAAAAGTAACACTGACCCTTATGTCCACTCACCTCCAAAAAGCACCGGCCTTTGCAAATACTTGCCTCATCAAAGACAACATCAAAGTTTGTCGCGACAAACTTTACAAATCTAGTTAGTAGTAGTTTTTTAGTGACTGACAAACAAGATAGGATCATAAACATAACTTTTTTTTGGTAATTATTATTCAAACATTCACCAATGTAAAGTGAATGTTCACTGCTCTGTAATAAAAATGTATTACTTTACTATATATTACAGGTTTAGTCCCGGTTGCTTTCTCCTTCCCAAGAAGCATCACTCACAAATATAACCTGATCATGACACAGCAGTCATGGACAAATGCACATAATTACTGCAGGATGATTTACACTGACCTGGCAACAGTCATAAGTGACACTGATTGGCTAAGACTGAAGACAGAAGCAGCAAGTAAAGGTCTGACATCATTGGCATGGGTCGAATTGTATGATGATTACACTAGCTGGGGCTGTTCCCTAAACAACGTCCGACTGAATTATGTCACTTATACCAATTGATCCCCTGGACAGCCTAATAATGCTTTGCCAGTAGAAGCATGTGTTCTGATTGCTGGATCTGCTAAATGGTTTGATTTATTGTGTACATATTTGAGAGCCTTCATATGCTACAATGGTGAGTCAGTATCCTGAAATGTGTTTAGTTTTTGACATTTTATATTGTGATTATTGTGAATGATTTCTACCTTGTGAGTAGAAAAATGTCAATTACTGAAATGAAAAGGGTCAAAAAATTATAAATAATATATTGGCATAAAATTTTTTGGAGTCAGGTGCAAAATTGTTCACAGTTTTAATGTGATCAAAAATGTATTGCCATTTCACAGCTAGTTTCAGTGGTGCTAACAGGTTCATCGGCGTCAACAGTCTAGTGACCTGGTATAAAGCTCGGGCTTACTGCTGAACATATCACACAGACCTGGCCAGCGCTCTTAACAGCTCAGATCAAAACATATTAGCACAGATTAAGGCTGTCCAGGGAGACTCCTGGATTGGCCTGTACAGAGATGGTTGGAAGTGGTCGGATAGCACAGTGATCTCAAACATCCCATGGGTTCTTGGAAAACCAGATAATGCTGAGAGAATTATGGGGAGCTGTGGATTATTTAACAACGGACTGTTCAGTGATGAACATTGCACCAACCTGCACTATTTCTTCTGTCACACCAGTGAGTCTTGCTTGATGGAAATAATTAAGTTAAAATTTAATTAAATCCAATTCACTGTGGTGAAGAAGTCCACTTTAATTTAGGAATTTTGCCAAAAAACAAACAAACAAACAAAAAACTTACAATAAAGAATAGAGAAAAATATACATTCCTAGAACATAAGGACTATATGTGTGATAAATGTAAAAGTAAGTTAAAATTCATCATTAAATCACCTAGAAATATGTGTATGTGTGTGTGTGTGTGTGTGTGTGTGTGTGTGTGTGTGTGTGTGTGTGTGTGTGTGTGTGTGTGTGTGTGGTCCACAGCTCCACGAGTGAGGAGACAGATGGTGAGACTGCAGGTGAAGTCTGATGGCAGTGTGTTTGATCCTAATATACAGTCGTATATTTTAGAGCAGGTGAGTTTGAGTTTTGGACTAACACAATAATTAATGCAGGTATATCATTTTTCCTTCTTGTGAGAATTTCCTACTGGTAACAAAAACATAGTTATGCCATTGGTGTGTCTTACTTTATCAGAATTTCCTACCCATACTGTAAAATGGATAAAATACTGCAACAAAATGTAATAATCAGTTTAAACATGTCAGCAGATTCTGACACATTACTTAATTTATCAGAATGTAGTTCCTGTAGCTGTAACATAGGCAGCTGTTTCTGATAAGAAAATCCAGTTCAGTGTATAAATACTTAATAAAATGGTATGTTTTGGCATAATCACTGTTAAAATCATTATTAAAGAAAATTAATTTTACGCAATAGTAACTGATTAACTGTACAACGTTTAATTGATAAGGTTTATACACAAATGTATTCACATTTTTTTTAAATAAAGTTTAACCTGAACACGTGTATTATAAGAAGAATGATCAACTAGCATTACTTCTTATAACTAGGACACGCATACTTATAGTGGTTATAATCAACTAATTAAGGTTAGCAAGTGTTTATGAACATTATTGTCAGTGCATATTTTTTCACATTTTGTGCTTTGTCTTATTATAGTCATGTGCTCCTGTTCTCGTTAGTAATTGGTTCCCTGTATGTATTCAACCCTGTGCAACCCTGTGTTCCCTTTGTCGGCTGTTTTCTTTTGTGGCTGTTGTATGTGTGGCCATGTTTCTCCTCTTGTTTTGTCATTTCCTTTCCCAGGATTACCTGTGTTTTGTTCAGTAAAATCTTCATTTGCATTTGGATCCTCTGCCTCTTCGTTCTACATATGTGACACAATAGTAGAATGGATTTATGGGCGGGGTTTTTTTCATAGGAAATAATGAGCAGTTTGAATTTATAGAACATGGCACCTGACTTTATAACTTGCAGCATGAGTGCTCATATATTTATCAATTAAAATCTTACTTCCCAAACCCTAAAACAATGTGCTAGTTTGTCATCTTCTCATATTAGTCAGTTCTTGTATTCATCCAACAAACTAAGGAAAGAAAATCAGCTGAACACCTTGCATATTATTTTTGTTGAACACGTTCCATTAGTGTTCAGTACCAAACAACATGTGCAATACTCTGAGCAGTACGATATTGCAACTTAACAGGTGCTTAATAACTGCTAATTCTACTTTCATAATCACAGTAAGTTCCTGTAGATTTAAATATACAAGAGTTACTACAGTAATAAAAATGTCTTTATTATATAAGAATGGTATTGAGGAATCAAATTCTGTTCTTCAGATAAAGCAAACACTTGAAGAAAAGGGCCTGTTGGAAACCATCACATTGACTTGGAGGATGCAGCAAGATGGAAACATCTTTTACAAGAAAAGACAGGCTCTCATTCCAGACAATGAATGCTTCAAAATGCTCCATGAGGATTTCACATAAGAGTTACTCTTAAACTTATATAATATCATTTGTAATGAAATCTTAAGGAAATTACATTTACATTTACATTTACAGCATTTGGCAGACATTAGCAGAAATTAGCAAAATACCTGTCATATACACCTTTAACATTTTTCATTTTACTGAGTTAAATGTTTATGCCTTTCTAATTTATCTGTATGAACTGATAAATTATGATTTAATGCTTAATTTCAGGTGTCTATATATTGTTTTTTTTAATATTATAATGTATAAACTAAATATAATATATATTTGGTTTTAATGTCTATATTATAGAGAAATTATATTATAGAGAAATTATTTAAGTTGGGAAATTTAATACAGTCTCTCTGTGGTAAATGCATATCAGCACCACTTTAATTTTTAGGCAATAACGACTTTGTCCACAAGGAGGAAGCAGAGTACAAAGCAAATAATGAATTGTTTGCTTGTGGACTTGCAGAACACCAAAACTGTTTGCAACCGTAAATAATGTTCATAGTATTTTCTTTTTTTTCTTTTTTTCCAGTAATGAATGTTTCCAAAATCCCTTCCTAACTAACAAAATAAATAAACTATTTCATTCTTCTTCTTCCTCTTCTTCTTCTTCTTCTTCTTCTTCTTCTTCTTCTTATTATTATTATCATTATTGAGTAGCCTGATCCCTTTATTCACTAAGTATTTTGTTACTTGCATGAAGTTCTATCTCAAAAGAAGCATCCAAAATGCTTGTATCATATGCTCCTTATGTTCAGGGGTTGGACTATGAAACCGAAATATTGGCTAATATAGTGTTAAAGGTTTCATGCTTGAATATGCATAGCCTAATGGCCGTTGTTTGTGAAAAGTGTATTTTATTAGCTGTAGGATGGAGAAGTTTGCAGGATTCAAGCTGTACATTCAGACTAGAGAGTGTTAATGAGAGTGCCTGTAGTGTAGCTTCTCTAGCGGAATGTCTGGATGTCTTCAGTGAAGTTAACAATCCCCAAACTCTGGCGTTATATCACTTACAGCAGGTAGAAGTCATGATGACTCTGTAGCATAACCACTAAGAACCTCTTACGGGCCGCCGTGAAGTAGACGTGACCACTAGGGGATGACCCAGAAACAAGCTTCAATTCAACTTTAAAGCATCAAATCCTCCAAAACACGAAAAAACCTATTTACCTAGTAAAGTTTATACTCTCAATAATTTTTTAAGCCCACACACAAAGCACAATATGATTCACAGCCTTCATACAAATAGAAAAAAATTTCGGACAAAACTGACCTAGGTGGCGCTATACCGGCTTTTCCCTTACCTTTAGACGCGTCTCTTTCTTCACTGGGGTAATATATTCCAACACAAATAATCCACAAAAATCCACACAGGTCCAAGGAATTGAAATCCTGTAAGCCTTTTAATCCAAATATTCCGTTAGTGTTCTGAAAACTGGAAACAGAAGTGCGCCATCATCTCGTTTTGCCGCTCTAACTCCTAATTGGGATATTCAAAAATTCAAAGTCTACGTCATATTTATAGCCCAGATCCTAACGAATCAAATAAGCCCTCATTTGAGCCAATCAGTGCTTGTATGGCAGAGATAGACGGCTGGGAAGCCAATGGTGGCATGACCTCATTTTTTGGGAACCCGCCTTTGACTGACAATTACTCCTTCCAATAGCAATGAAATGGGCTGGGACCTATACAGCCGTTTAGCCAATAAGCAGACAATTCCAACGGTATATGACATGCCGTATGTTCTTTGCCTGTGTCTGCGTGAACTGGATGCGCAGAAGAATTCTTGCGTAATCCCTGACCTTTTGTCCCTCTCACAGCTCAGGGTGTCAAGTTACAGGCCTGTTTTCACACCAGAGTGATAGAGAGAGAGTCTAGGCTTATTTATGGCTTGTCAGACTGAGCCTGCAGCCTTTTATTTCAAAGTTATATAGTAAACAAGTACACAAAAACGCTGCACCCGACGACCAGGGCCGTAGATAAATATTCATATAAAATCCATTTTTGGGTCTTTTGACTTGAATTTTTTTTGGTGAAAGCCAAGACATGTGGCTATGACTCTCAGTTGTTGGTTTGTCCCTAACATGTTCCAGAAAAATAAGATTAATCAGTTTATCAGAAAAACAACCCAGGCGGACAGGAAAATCTGCATTCAAACCCCTGTAACTTTGTGCCAGTAAGGCCTAGAATCAATCTGAAACTAGTTTCTGAAACTAGAGAATCTCTTCTTTCAAATGACACCAGGCTCACCCTAACCCCTGTGTGTCAAAGTATGTGGGAGCTGTACCACTTTTTTTCGTACAATGGATATAGGCGGAGGTCCATACTAGCCCATAGAAGTACCATTGATCTCCAGTACACTCAAGCAGGTTTTCTCTTCGCTGTTAAGCACCTGCTGAAAAACTTGAAAGAACTCTGGTTACAGAAGATGCTATAATATTGCAAATGAAATTAGCTTGGCCTTTATTGGTAGCAGATAATCTTCGGGTCTTAAGCTAGCTTTTCAAAGTTTTTACATTTGGCAGACTTCCGTATCCAAAGTGATGTACAAAAGTGCTTTGATGTATCTATCAGTTACTGTAGGTTACAGAATTAGGACACAATCAGCCTAAAACTCTGTTTTATAGCACATCTTAAAACACCAGCAGAACAGGATCACTTTTCTGAAACTCAACCACCTGTTCCCTGGTGTATCCGGGAAATGTATGACTGTTACCTTGGAGAGTAGTGATAGCATCTTCCCCAGCCTCCAACGCACGAATGCCCGAATGCCTCGACCTGCTGCATTCAAAACCCTTCAAATCGCTACATACTCATCCCAGTCAGCGTCTGGATCAGGTCCAGGCTCCCCTGCAAACTCCTGCCTAGACAGAGCATCAGCTGCAGCGTTACTCTTGCCCGGTCTGTAATGCACCTTGAAGTTGAATACCGACAGCTGTGCTACCCATCTCTGTTCGATCGCTCCTAACTTGGCAGTTTGCAAGTGACAGAGCGGATTATTATCCGTGATCACCTCGAACCAAGACCCATGTAAATAGCCATGAAATTTCTCGACTACAGCCCACTTAAGAGCTAATAGATCGAGCTTCATGCTACTGTAATTACGATCATTTCGCTCTGCATTACGCAACCTGCGGCCGGCGTATGCAATGACCCTCTTCACGTCACCTGTTTCTGGTACAGGACGGCTCCTAAGCCATTCTGGCTTGCATCGGTTTCGAGAATGAAAGGACAAGTGAAGTCTGCGAAACCAAGCACAGGTGCTGTCGTCAGCTTCCTCTTCAACTGATTGAATGCATGGTCACATTCAGCAGACCACAGAGTGCTAAAGCGACGACCACTCCTTACACACCTGCCTTCACACAAGCAAGCATTTACTAGGTCATGTAAGGGGCCAGATATCTTAGAAAAACCCTCGATGAACTTTCTATAATAGCTGCAAAACCCTAAAAATGACCTCAACTCCTTGACAGTTTCTGGGGTCTTCCAATTACTGACTGCAGCAACCTTGTCTGGGTCAGGAGAAATCCCTTGCGCTGACACCTGGTGGCCAAGGAAACGCACAGAGTCTTGGAGAAATGGCACTTGCCCAACTTGACCTTTAAACCAGTCTCAGCCAACCTTTTCAGTTCCCCAAACATCTGTGAAAACAGAAAGATGTCATCTAGGTATACTATCAACACCTGGAAGATCAAGTCGCTCATGATAGCCTGCATCAGCCGCTGAAAGGTTGATGGTCCATTACAGACCCCAAACGGCATCCTCCATTACTCAAATAAACCAAAAGGCGTGATGAGAGCCGTTTTGGCCCTATCCCTGACTCTCACCACGATCTGATGATACTCAGAGGCCAAGTCCACAGTTGAGAAAAACATTGCTCCCCTGAGGGCATCAAAGCTCTCGTCAATTCTGGGTAGTGGAAATGCGTCACGCCTCGTCTTGGCATTGAGTTTGCGATAATCTACGCACAACCGTAGCAACCCATCAGTTTTTCGCACCAGTACCACAGGCAAGGCGTAAGCACTCACACTCTCCTGAATGACACCCTTCTTCAGTAACTTAGTTATGTGCTCTCTAACCTCTTGGTACTGATTTGGGGGAATTCGTCGGTACGGCTGATTCACTGGTATGTCATCAGTCAGATGTATCTCATGCTGAACCTTACCTGTATAACCCAAATCATCGTCCTCCAGGGCAAACACACTTGAATACTTGCCCAGCAGAGCTTTTAACTGAACCTGCTGCTCAGCAGTGCCTCCCATGCTGACATAATTCAAGACTAACTGGGCCTGAGGCTCCACCAATAGTGACTTGTTCTATCTCTGCAGAGATTCACTGAAACCTTACTTCGCAGGACGAACCCTCACTGTTACCACCTACCGGGGACAGCAAACCCAAATGGGCCCTAGGTTAAAGCCAAAGATCTTCCTGTGACAGGTTAAGTACTCTCACTGGACACACAGGTAATTCTGGCGTGACCAAGGTAGGTACTACAACCAAACCTTCTGGTAAGGGCAAATTTGCTGGTTCTACCAACCACACAGAATCATCCTTTTTACTGCGTTAGAGCCCCTTAATCAGGACAGTGGCTGCCGACCAAGCTGGAAAATGAGCAGGAGTCTTACCCACGACCCAAGCAGATGAAACTCGCTCAACTAACTCCACTGATTGTGCCTGCTGGAAAACTGCCCCCAGTCAGAAACTAGCCTACCACCCAGCATGGTGTCAAATTCAGCGTGAACGATCTGTCGGCACTTACTGATAATGTTCATTCCGATAAGCACAGCCACAGACGTTGGGATAGGAGCTTCTTTCACGATCAAGAACCCACACTCTTGGAAAAAATTCCTCAGTAATAGTACTGACCTGACTTCCAGTGTCAAGCAAACATGACACTGGAACAGACTTGATTTTCAGTTCTATCATGGGGCAAGTTCCAACTGCACGTTCCAAGAAACGGTCTGGTAAACCAGAAACTACCCCTTGTGCAGCCTGACTCATCGCAACAGAAGGACCTGGTTTTTCTTGACCTTCAGTGGTCTGGGTAGCACTTTTAGGTCTCCCACCCCATCTCACAATGCAGCATCTATTGATATGCCCAACTCCATTCCACCTGAAACAGATAGGTTCTCCCTTTTCTGTAAACCTGGGAGGAGAATTTGATGAAGGTGCGACATTCTGCTGAACCGACATTGACCGCTGCACAGTCAATTCTTTGACCACCTTAGTGAGCTCTGAAATAGTCTGCTCTTGCTCACTTATTCGCTTGTCCTGCCGGGAAATTACCTGCAAAATATCATTCAACACAGAAGAGTTTTGATTCTCAGACCCGACAGAAGTACATTCAGGTTCCCCTAACACTTCTAAATGGACCGGTCGACTATTTGCTACTCTGGTTGGCCTGCTTTCTTCCATGGACCAAAGAATGGCCTCATTACTAATCTCAAGCAGGGTCAAATAGGGCTTTATTATTTTACGCAGCTCTCACCTCAATGCGGCATCTCGCACAGCCTCCACAAACTGATCGCACAAAATCCCCTGCTCGTTAGCCAAACCATCTGGGGACAGTTTCAGAATGGAACTTCAGGCGAGAGAGAGCATGAGAGTAGTTTCGGAGATCTTCCCCCTCCAATTGTTTGCAATTGTAAAACATTTGCAACAACAGAGTCCCACTAGGCCGTTCCCCAAACGTGTCCCGCAAGAAAGTACACAAATCACTGGCCTGTCTGGACTGATTTCCCACACATAAACACACCTCTTCCAGTGCAGGCCCCCGCAAAAGTGAGATGATAAAGTCCAGCTGTTCTTCTTGTGTTTGGTCTCTGGCCCGTAGAACCTCCACCTCCTCAATAAACTCCTCTACAGACCTTCCATCTTTGTTATACTCCCCACTAAAAGGTTGAACCTGGCGTTCACGAGGAACATAAAGGTAAGAGCGAGTTGTATTACCCCCACCAGCAGCCCTACTGGCCAGAGTGTCATTCCTCCAATCATTTAAATCTTGAATTTGACCCTTTATTTGCTTTATGACATCATTCCCCACAGCCCCAACATAAGGGACTTGTACGCTCTCTTCAGGCCGTTCATCAGAGTCAGACATTTTCTACAGAAGTAGGTCAAAAAGCATTAACTCAGAATTAACTCAACTCAGTTGAAGATTAATGTCCTTGGTGAGAAACTCATCCCGCTTTCTCAGTTTTTTTTTTTTTTTTTTTTTTAGTACCTTAGACACACCCTCACACTAATGCACAGTTCCTGGGATGCAGCCATGAGATCCTGGAAGGCCACACGTTGACAGCAGGAAATGCATCAGTCTGGACCGATCTTCTTAGCAGCCGTCATGCCTGGCACACTGGAAACCCAATTGGTCGCACGCTGACCACCTCATCCGCGATCCTCCGCACTCTGGAAGTCCTCCGCCTCTGTAAAATATTCACCACTGCCGTACTGTCTAACTAAAACGCTCTGGAAAAAAAAAACTAATCAGATTTGAATAAACAACCCCACTCCTGGTACCAAAATGTGGCCGGGGATTTAAATTCACCACCAGGAACACATTGAGGGGTTCTACTTTATTGTTTATTCATTTACTGTTTTCGAGAAAATGAGTCACTATCAAAAGCGACCTCACAACTTAATTGAGAAGAAAGTTTACAAAAAGATCAGTAAAAGCGAAACAAAATTTATATAAACAAAATGAGTGCTTTCACCGAGCTGAAGACACAAATTAAACCTCTGTAGCTCTAAAATGTTATTTTCAAATGCAAGAGAATAGGAAAATTACAAAAATCTCAGTGCAAAAAAAAAAAAAAAGAAAAGAAAAGAAAACAATTACAAGTAATGCAACAATACCAAAATGTTACAACACAATACGGCAGTGGGAATACTGCACAAAAACAACAAAATGACATGAGTACATTTTTATATTACCCACTTACACTATTTGAGTGAAATGAGAGAAAATAACACTCACATCACGATGAGCAACAGATACACTTTACAAAGGATAAAATCCCCAACATACTGTATGTTGTTCACTGCGTAAAGAATCACATTAAATACACATCACATGAAAAGCACAACATTTGAAGAATAAAGTGTATAACATTTTCTTAATGTTAAATGAAACAGGCTAAACCGCATGGTATGATGTCATATCGGCATGGACATTATACACGACATATCATTTCAAATACGACAGTTCTCCAACTCAACATAACAAAATATACATCCAAAATGGGTATTTAACTAAAATATAATCACAGATCAGTGTATTTACCCATGGATGATCACAATTTCCAGAGAACACATGTTGCTTGCACTTCTCGCAATCTCAACGGGATATTTCAGAGTGAGAGCACATGCGCACTGTCTAATAAGCAACACACACAGTGCCACCAGCTGAACACTCCAGGAACATACATGTAACTACTGTTTATCTTAACCTAATACCCTAAATATAATGAGAATAATAAAGTAGCAGAATTTAACATGCAAGGAAAGAAACAAATTTTAAGGTAATTTACCACCCGATTACAAAGGGAAGAGGTAGGTCTTTCTGTAGATATTTTGGGTTGCCGAATTGCTGGATGTCTAAATTGTACCCTGATAACAATGACAACTGTTTTGAGGACAATTCTGGTCTGTTAGGCTTGGATGGTGTCAATTCCACTGGGGAAGGCGCTGCTCTCATTTCTTTTGGAAAATAACAATCTCCAAGAACAATGTACTTGTGTGTTTGTGTGGGTGTTTTTGTATCTCATGTTTCCTGTTTTCTGTATCTTTTTCTTCACTTTTTTGACACTAGCTTGAATCAGCAAAGCTTCAGCACAATTGTATCAGACAGAAAACGGTTTAAATCAGAGCTCGATGAGGACCTCTGCTGGTGAAAGTGAGAGAAAGCACTATGTTGGGAAAAGGGTTGTGCTTAACATGTTTTGAACTGGGACCAGCACAGTGCTTTGAAACAGTGGGAGTATGTATGTAAATGACAGTGACACTGTTTAAAGAGATGCAGGCATGGTGGAATTGGAATATGTTGTTCAGGGGAAAATTTATTGTAATGATTTAATGGTTTTATTTAGAAACAGGATTTTCTCCACAGTGCTGGGACTGAGCCTATTTCTCTTCTTGCTGATCAATTCGCCAGCCTTAGAAAATACCTAAGACACAGCATAAGCAGGGCAAATAGCTCAGGCCAAGCATGTATAAATGTGGGTAAATGTACCTGTGCTGTGACCAAATCTTAAGTGGATTATCAGAGCGGGGGATGTTGGCTAAATTGGTAGCACTGAACCTCAATTGTGGCATTGGCACTCTTCACCTTTTTTGTTTCCATCACCTGTTGGTCAGGACCATGATGAAGTTGGAGCCATACCTGAGGCAGATGCAGCTGCTGAAGGGGTTTTCACAGGTTCTGGTACTGGGTCAGATGCTGTGTCACTTACCTTAGCAGCACATTCAGTTGTCAGCTTTTTGACAACATTCTGGGCATTAGATGGGTTGCAAAGCCCAATAGTTTTAAAACAACAATCCATGAAAGTGGCAAGGGTCATTTGTCCATTCCTGTGGTCGCAGTTCACCATTGCTCAGTTGATAACCTAGTTAGTTGGTCTCCCGCCTTGCCCACTCACACTTGGTGATGTTTAAGGACAGGCCCGCTGCATGGATTTTCTCCAGGGTCTGTCTCAGATGGTCCAGTTGCTCCGTCCAGTTGTGGCTGTAGATGACCATCAGTCATCTACTGTCCATCAGATGCTGGAAGGTGGCAGGCACCCCATGCAGGCCAAAGGGGAGGACCGTGAAATGGTACAGTCCAGTAGGTGTTCGTAAGGTGGTAATAGATCGGGAAATTGGATCTTACACAAGTCCAGTGTGGTGATGTAGTGTGCTTGTCCTATCTGGTCCAACACATCGTCAATCCTGGTCATAGGGTAGGTGTCAAACTTCGACTGGGCATTTACCTTAGGGAAGTCGACACAGACACTCAATGATCTGTCCTTCTTTGGTAAGATGACCAGTGGGCTGCTCCATTCACTTGTAGATGCTTCAATGACACCCAACTCCTCCATCATTTCGACTTCTTTCTTCAACAGGTTCAACAGCCTTTCTGGAATTTGATAAGGTTGTTGTCTGGATGGTGTGGAGTTTGTGAGGTTGGAACAATGATTGGAACAATGACTCTTCTTCTTCTTACCATCAGAGATGTAACTGGGGGTTTTACCTCCCACTCTTTTGGGAGATTCAGATGGTAGGTCTGGTGTGATCGTCACATGTCAGGGTGTAGTACCTCGTATGTTACAGGCCCCATCTTCCTCACAATGGTGTGTGGTCCACCCCACTTGGCGACTAACCCTAACCCTAACCCTAACCCTTAGGTTCAGGTGAGACCTCCTGCAACTTGTCAGAGTATGAAAAATGTGCTTTACCTTTAACTAATTGTGTGTGCGGTCCAGAGCGATGGGCATTCACATACTACTGCGCCAACTTTACCGCTGTCAGTCCTGAGTCCGGTTCATGTTCCTTCACCCAGGTACGGCGGTCATTAGGAAGTACTTGAGGCAGCTGCTCCAAGATGATCAGCTTACTCTGGCGTATGCAGATCAGCGTGTACCCATCAGTAGTAAAGATTCCTCAGACAATGATAGGATTTTGCTGGTGACTCACCCTCTGGTACCGTTGTTGCCCAGAACTGTTGCCGATACGTCTCCACTGAGATGTTATTTTTTCAGCAATGCATCCTTCAGGTGATCATCATAATAGCTGTCGATGTCATCCCCTGGCTGTAGGGCAGGCACCAGGGTCTCCATTCTGCATATAGGTGACCTTGTCTGTGGATGCAGTCTGGTTGCATTTGTGAATCCAGGGGTCAGTAGATCCATCCGCAAACTCCCAGCATCACTCGGGGATAGGGATGTTCTGACTGTTTGCTGGATGCTCACGAAGCCCCTTTAGCTCCAACACATACCTCTCTTCCCTGGCTTGCTGTGCATCGAGGAATTCCCTCATCAGACCCACCAGGCTCGCGGTGAAAGGGCCGCTGGGCTCACTGGGTTTGCTTGGCGCTCTAGGGAGCTCAGCTATCGGCCCCTCTGAGGTCTCTTCTCTGTCTGACGTCATGATGTCCCAAGTGTTGTCCCCCTTAGCCTACGTTCTTGCATGTTAACACAGACCGGGCCTCTTCCCTTTTGATGGCCATCCTACTTCTGACAAGAAATGTCAAAACAAGTACGAAAACAATGATGACAAAAATGTGTGTGGGGGGTCATCAACAAAGCCAACAGCATTGTCGATGCATTGTCAACAGCATGGTCGATGAACCCACATTACCCTCACACACACACTCTTCACCCTCCTGCCGTCTGGAAAAAGGTACCGAAGCATTTGGGCCCTCACAACCAGACTGTGTAACAGTTTCTTCCCACAAGCCATCAGACTTCTCAATAACTGAACTGTACTGTACTGAGCACAACATACACACACATCATCTGTATGGACTGCATAGACCCTCACAAAACACACACACTGTTTTGCACACTTTTCTGCTGTTTTTGCACATACTGTCCAACATTTCAGCTGTTTTTGCACATATTGTACAATATCTCAGCCATTACGCACATACTATACAATATTTCAGTCATTTGCTGTTATATTATTTTATATATTATCCAAAGGACCTGCTGCTAAGAAACTGTGCTCATTCTAATGTTACTGCACGAAATATTGTTTGAACATTCAATATTCACATACAGATTTTACACTGGTCGGTCGGCGCTGTTTCTGTTACTGTTCATTGTCTTTCGTGTACTGCATTTTTTGTACTTTTTGTATTGTCTTGTAACTTTATGTCTGCACTGTCTTTTGTCCTGCAGTGTCTTGTTTGTCTTGTCCTGCACTGTTTGCACCAGGTTACACAGTTGCACTTTATGTGGCTAAGACTACTTACATGTCCTTAGCCCTGCCTTTGTTTTATGTAGCACCTTGATCCTGGAGAAACGTTGTCTCATTTCATTGTGTACTGCAACAGCTATATATGGTTGAAATGACAATAAAAGCTTCTTGACTTTACTTGACTTGAAAATAACAAACAAAAGAAAAGTATGTAAAAATGCATATCACTGTACAAAGATATCTACAATCACTCTCAGTATCCAAAATATACAGGTATAGTTTTGGCTTACAGTTCCGCAGTAGCACGCTCGCTCAACATGGTAAGCAAGCCCTGATCTGGAGGCTGGCTGCAGCTTATAAAGGCCAGACTCCACCCCCTTTCCATGCAACCTCATTGTAGCCTAGGTATTACATTGCTTAATCATCCACTTTTAGATTACTTAATAATAACATAATACCAGCAGAATAATAACATCATAACAAAACAAACCCCTGATCATAAATAATAATTAAACATGATCAAAACAAAAATAACATCATAATTATTGTTCTCTTTTTACAGGATTCATTTTTGGTTTTTGTTCATTAATGGTTTCACCGGGTTCTGGCTCACTGTGGGTTCTGGACGTCATAAGCGTTCGCCCTTCAACAGCTTGAGTTCACCCATATACTGTAGCTCTCAGCAACCCAATTATCCACACAAACAATACATTATTGTACAATTAAACAAGACAAATAGACGATGGGTATGTGTGACTGATCTAGTATGAATGACAGAAGGCTTCAGATGGCTACACTATGGATCTACTGTAGAATCTGGATAGAGTGAAGATGTTCAGCATTAGAGCACTATGGGCATTTTCACTTTTATTTTTCATGTATGCCAAAATAATTGAGGCTGTGGGCTGGATTTAGTGTGTAGTCCTTGTGTGTGGAAAATGTTTTAAATGTTTTAAAGAACATATATAACGTGATTAGAACTTTCTTTGTCTGTTATTATTAATTCATTATGGAAGGCATCTTCATCATTAACGAATCATTATCATTGTACACATCAGCATATTACTTCAAAACCTTTTAGAGTTTAGAAAGGTGTCATTATGTTGTGACGGTGGCACGGGCACCACCGCAAAAACACCGAGGAAAAACCGCTCTTCGCCCACTGCAGCGGCAACCCGGAAGTGAGAGAGCGGAACAGACGGCGGTTCAGCACCTTGGCCAGCGGCGCTAACCGCGAGCTCCAAATCTTCAGCACCATGGCCAGCACTGCGACAAGTGAGAGCGGGGCGGAGCGGCAGGAAAACATGGACCGATCAGGAGCGCCACTGGAGCATTCACCCTCCAGGAGGAAAGCACAGCAGGAAGCAAGGCTCCACGGCTGGAGAAGGAAAAGGGGTTGTGGCCTAACCGAGACTAATGCTTGTTATTTGTTCTAATATCTTTCTACAGAGACATCCAGCTGACTCAGGACTCCCTACCGCCGACTGCGCCTGCACAACGTGCCTGGAGAGATCTGCTCCGCCGCTACCCTGCCGCCCTCCTCCTGTTGTCTAGACAGAGAGCCTGGACCCCTGCCCAGCGACCCCTACAGGGAACTATTCTTGCTTTCACTGCCTTCCTACTTTTCCCTTATGCTTTCAGTGTTGGACAATTAAACTCACTTTTCTGCTAAAACCCTGATCCAGTCTCTCTGCCTCTTCTTCCATGTCCCGTCTCTCTAAGAGCCCTACAATGTCAAAACACGACTTTACAATAATTACACTGGCAGTAGAACAATAAGTAACACAAACAGTAATGCAGAACTGGAGGAGATACAGATACAAACACCAGATTGATATAGTCAGTGGTGATGAGTTTTGTGTGTCACTTCTTCCGGTTTGCTTTGTCTTTCATTGATATTAGGATTTATTCTAGTATTTAATTTGTAGCATTATTTTGTCCACAACTGTGTAATAAGAAACTCTTTCTGTGACATTTGGGCCTGTGACACTGAAGGCTGGTGTCAGGACTCTGGCCACGTGCATCTGTTTACATTCCTCTGCACGTGTCTGCCCCCCTTCGTCTGATCCTCCCTGTCTACACACCTGTTTCACAATGCGATTACCCTAGCGTAGAATCTACTGTTGTCTTGTCCTGTCTTTAGTCTGTGTGATGTTTAGTGTTTCCTTTTTTTTAATTTATTAAACCCTGTTTCTGTGGCTAACCTGCATTTGGGTCAGTTTTTTTCCCGCGTTCATGACAGAAGATTCTGCCACACCAGGACCTAGCAGGATAGCTGCAGCTTGGTCCGGCCGATTGGGAGTATTTTTTTCTTATTTGATATTTTTCCCCCCTGGACTTCGTGGGATTGGTGACATTGGTCCGCATTTTTTCGGTGAGGGACGCAGCTCCGCATCCAGTTTCTCTGCGGGAGGCTCCGCCTCACTTCCTGGTTGCGGGCCATGTCGCCATGTTTTTTTGGTGTCCTGTGACATCGCCCTGCTTTTATACGGTGGGTGGCGTCGCTTCATATTTGTTTTCCGTGGAGGATGTCACCCCACTTCCTGTCTGTGGGGGGTGTTGCAGGCCTGTATTTCACCCCTTTGTATTTTCCGTTCTGTGGAAAAAAATTTTTTCTTATGTTCCTGGTTCCTGAGAGGTGGGACTGGCTGCTGTGCGTTGCGGGTAGCGCTCAACCCGTCAGCTCGGCTGTGGAGGTTGCTTGGCTTGGCTTGGCTGTGGACGTCGCTCGGCCCATTGGCTCGGCTGTGGACGTCGCTCGGCCCGACAGCTCGGCTGTGGACGTCGCCCGGCCCTCTCTGGTTATGCCACCATGTGCCTTGCTCCCCCCACCTGCCTCGCCGTGTGCCTTGCTCCCCCCAACTGCCTTCACCGTGGTCCTTGATCCCCCCATCTACCTCGCCGTGTGCCTTACCCCCTTCCTGGACCTTGACGGGATTTGGCGCGGGGGGGGGGGGGGGGGTGTTAGTGGTTACTGTCAGGACTTAGCCCGGACTTTGGCCACGTGCATCTGTTTACGTTCCTCATCACGTGTCTGCCCCGCCTTCGTCTGCTTCTCCCTGTCTACATACCTGTTTCCTATTATGATTACCCTGTGTAATTAACTGTGCCACGTTGCCTTGTGTAGCATAGAATCTACTGTTGTCTTGTCCTGTTTTTAGTCCGTGTGTTGTTTAGTGTTTCCTTTGTTATTAAACCCTGTTTATTTTGTTATCCTGTATTTGGGTCCATTTTTATCCCGCATTCATGACAGCTGGTCTTAGATAACACTTATTTTCTCATGGAAAGCAGGACTCCTTATTTTTATAGTTGTAGTCTGCAGCGTGATGGCTTGTTTTACACGTTATCCAACAATGGAAAACAGTGAACATTTTTATTTATTAAGAAAATGTATTCAAACAGTCTCGGTGCACTTTTCCTAACACTGTAAGAATCCTGATCTGACCTGTTTCTGGCCTTTAACACACCATGTAGTTCTTCCTTTATAATTACAATACTCTGGAGCTCCTTTGTAGATCCATCATTTTTAAATCATTATGATTAAGATGCCTTTTACATTTTTCCTCTGGTTTACCAATGGGTTCTATTTTAACTCACTGCCCAAAAAATGCTGCCTCCTAGTTACCAAGAAAAGACAGTGATGATTTAATAAAGCAGCCATGATCGTATTGTTTAAGTGTAGTAATAAGGCAATTATAAGTAAATATATATAATATTTATATAAAGAAATTTCAATTAGTACCAAATTTCCCTGTATGATGTCTGTATGATGTTAAATATTATTTAGGACAAGAAGTGACAGGAAGTGACATGACATACGGCTATGTATGGTGACCCATACTCAGAAATTGTTCTCTCTGTTTAACCCATCGAAAGTGCACACACACAGAAGTGAACACACACACACACACACAACGTGAATACACACCCGGAGCAGTGGGCAGCCATTTATGCCTCGGCGCCCGGGGAGCAGTTGGGGGGGGTTTGGTGCCTTGCTCAAGGGCACCTCAGTCCTGGCCGGCCCAAGACTCAAACCCACAACCTTAGGGGTTAGGAGTCAGACTCTCTAACCATTAGGCCACGACTTCCCCCCTAATACATATTACATGAACATACTTTTATTGACAAGCAGTATTGACTCCAAATCCCAGCTCAGGCACTCTGACTGCTGCAAATGTGGAAATATAAATAGTTTTTTACTGATTTAATCTAGTATTTAATTTGTAGCTTTGTTTTGTCCACAACTGTGTAATAAGACACTTTCTGTGACATTTGGACCTGTGACACTAAAGGCTGGACTTAGATAACACTTCATTTCCTATGGAAAACAGGACTCTTTATTTTTATAGTTGTAGTCTGCAGACTGAATGTTTGTTTTACTCCAAAAATGGAGAGCAGTGCTAGTTTTATTTTCTAAGTAAATGTATTCAAATTGTCTCACACTATAAGGTGTACAGTAATAATCTAGTCTTTACCTGATTCTGGCCTTTAACACATCATGTAGATATTCCTTTATAATTACAATACTCTGGAGCTCTTTTGTAGATCCATCATTTTTAAATCATTATGATTAATATGCCTCTACATTTTTCCTCTGGTTTCCCAATGGGTTCTCTCACTGCCCAAAAATGCTGCCTCCTAGTTACCAAGAAAAGACAGTGATGATTTAATAAATTGTTACCCGCTCTAGGCAAGAGAAACCCAGAGGGGCAAGTTGAATGTGTAACACTGCAGAGAAATAACAGAGATGTTTGAGCTGTGAGCTCTTGCAATGTTTAATGAACTCTGACCTTTCTTTCTCTTTTCTCTCAGATAAGGTCAACATGAATCACAACTATTCAGATTCTGAAAAAAACAAAGAACACACTAGGAAAATACATTTCTAATCAACTATGTCTTCAAGAGTCCATAAGTTCAAATAAAGTCTCTCTTTTCAAATAAAGTCCATATTGGTACCCGTAACTCAATAAGTCATCAATGTGAACAATACATTGCATCATATCAATAAATATTTATAAATGGTAATTTAAATCACAACTGTTTCCATTTACTTTACTCGCATATTCACAGTTTTCATAATCATAAACGAAGCATAAGTGCCTATTATCTCTTTTCATTAACAAGGCTTTAAACACGCCATTTTGTTTCACGCTATTTATCACATACCGCCATTTTGGCTCTGAACGAAATTTACATTAAACTCGCATATAATTATTTTCAAACTCACAATCCATATAGAAAACTATTTAAACACATTAACAAACTCATTTTGTGTCCATTTTAGCTTATCTTTTGCTGTTTCTTTGTACATATGTTCATGGATTTAACAATTTAATCGTGAATTTAACAAAACTAACAAAATAACTTTTTTTACCGAAGTTTCTCGGTACTATCATTTATAACAACAACATCATAACTCATTTAATGTCATTTTTAAGTGATTGACAAACCATATTTTTGCTCACCTGCAGAGAAATAACAGAGACGTTTGCGCTGTGAGCTCTTGCAATGTTTAATGAACTCTGACCTGAGCTCTGCAACCTCTATATCTCAGAAACGCTAAACGCCCTCTACAGGAGGCAATTGATAATGACCAATTAAAGGTACATCCAATATTAATGAGTCCATAATATGCAGAACAATATCCGGTATATGTCAAAAAAATGTTTGTATCCACAATTTTATTTTGTGGGGTGTCTATTTTTCTTTACCTTTATTTCTTGGCCCTCTACAAAAGCAGCTATGATCATATTGTACATGCTGAATGTTAGATCTGATTATTGGCACATGGCTATTCAACACTAAAGGAACCTGATGAACTCCTTCACTTCCTTTCTGTGCTAAAATCTGATGGGGCAGAATTTGGTTTTGTTAAAATAAGGAGTCTGGAGTCTGTGTGAGTTTTAAAGTAAGATGGAAATCAGTCTGCATCACACATCAGAATCTTTCCAGGGTTAAGATAATAGATGAAGTATCCCCCTAAGGTTTTGTGTACAAGCAGTGAAGATCCAAAACAGAGCTACTGAAGAAACAGCAGCCTTCTGATTTTTATATTACAGGTATGATTTAATGTTCTTATTGTTAGAATTCACAGAAACATAACATTTATGTAGCACATTTAGTTAAAGTTTGGTAATAAACCAATTATAAGTAATAAGTAGAATGTTTATTAATATTTATTGATTAATTAATGAAGAACTATTGTAGAATGTTAAATGAATAAATATAATATTTAGATATAAGAAATATTGCTGTAATTTTAACTGAATTTCAATTGGTACCAAATTTTCATTGTGTGTCTTAAAGGATGTGATGATAAACATTATTTAGAACATATTACATGGACAAACTTTTATTAACAAGCAGTATTGTAAATGTTATTTTTTAGAGGTTTTAATAAGAATACATGCAATGCAGTGTCTATGATGTGAAGATTGACGTGTTTACAGGACGGTTGATAGGAGAAAAATACAGGATACACGAGAAAAAACTTAACTGCCACAGAGTGTCCGTGTTCAGGACATGTTTATTAGAACAGAACAGATAGAACTTCTTGTTTATTATAGAAATTACAGAAAAAAACTGTTAACTGTCACTGTTAAATGATCATTAGAACAAATAGAATTGCTAGGTCAAAGCAAAGAATACAATGATCATAAGAAGAGGTCATAAACAAATGACATCACAACGTCAGAGCAGAGCGAGACAACAAATATTCAAAATATATAAACGCTCTCACGGGTCCCAGCAGGACCAGGACACGCTCTAAAGAAGTATCAAAGACGGTCTCACTGCTCACTGGTGCGTCTCGCAACCTCGACCTCATTTTTCAGCCATCTTGGTGGTCAGACCCAGTAATCAGCCTACAGCTTAACCTGTTTATATCAGTGATAAATTGTAGGATTGGTGGATGATAACCTGTAAATACGAAGACGGCGCATTGTGGGCGTGTTTCTGTTTATTCAAGTATGTGTGGAAGTAATCGTGAGTCAAGGACAGAGCAAGACAAGTTTTGCTAAGTGGAAATATGCTCATTATTTCACATTAGTGGAGTAATTGGTAATTGAGTAATTCACATTAGTTAAGACAAAAACCTTTTATTCAAATGTAAGCTGTGTCTTTCTGGTTCAAAGGTCCAGCTACTTCGATAATCAGCAATTCCAATCTGGAGGTAGAAACTACAGGCCTCGACGAAGCTAGAATCTAACCCAGTGTCGGTGGACACACTCGAAGTGACTCAAGCCCCTCCAGCCTAACAACAGTGACTAGATTTTAACCGGACTGTTAGCAAGGACAGATCAACAAACAGTTTTGTGTTGTGTTTGTATAGATTATAACACATAAAAGGGCATTAATGGGAACATTAAAGAAAGTTCTTTAAAAAAGTAACTAAAAAGTTACTTTTAACAGTAACGCTTTACTTTTTGGAGTAAATAATCAACAAAGTAATTGTTACTTTTTGAATAAAGTAACTAGTAACGGTAACTAGTTACTATTTCTTAGTAACTAACACAACACTGGTTCTAATCACCAGCAACTGGCACCCCTCATTACCTCACCACATAAAAGACGCTCTCATACACACACACTTTGTCCGGTCTCGTAAATGCTACATGCTAAACCTACAACTACATGCTGGATCTTCTAACCTGACTCTCTCTTGTCTACCAGTAGTTTCCCGAGTTCGTCGTCCACCGAAGGATCTAGGTATCGTCGGCTTGCAACCTGTGACCTGACGTGTGTGTTGGAGTTTCACCTGGACTTATCAACCCTCACTCACTTCATTCACTTCTGCTTTTCAATAAACTCTGTGATTGTACTTTATATCTGCCTCCATCGTCTTTTTACAAAAAATCGTTCCACAGGGAGAATTTTGTTTATCGTACTTTGTGACAATGTAAATGAGATTGTAAATCATTTAATACTGTTTGCAGTTTCATTTACATGAGTGTACAAAATCTGACAAATTTCAAACTGAAAAGCAAAGTCCATTTGCATTTTATTTACAAGTCAGTCAGAAAAATAAGTTGATGACCAGAAGGATGACATGAAGGAGCTACAGATCCAAACACCAGATTTATTTATTTACCAAAAGTGCACTTCCATGTAGCCGCATGCAAAGATATATTACATATTACAACAAGCACCACATTACAACAAGCATCATAATTGGGTAGTAGGTGACGAGGTCTGTGTGTCACCTCATCCAGCAACAGCAGTATTGACTCCAAATCCAAGCTCAGGCACATTTGTAGCTTTGTTTTGTCCACAACTGTGTAATAAGACACTCTTTCTGTGACATTTGGACCTGTGACACTGACGGTTGGTCTTAGATAACACTTCTTTTCCTATGGAAAGCAGGACTCTTTATTTTTATAGTTGTAGTCTGCAGCGTGAATGTTTGCTTTACTCCAAAAATGGAGAGCAGTGCTAGTTTTATTTTCTAAGTAAATGTATTCAAATTGTCTCAGTGCACTTCTCACACTATGAGGTGTAATAATCTAGCCTTTACTGTTTTTGTCCTTTACCACATCATGTAGATCTTACTTTATAATTACAATACTCTGGAGTTCTTTTGTAGATCCATCATTTTGAAATCATTATGTTTAAGATTTCCTCTGGTTTCCCAATGGGTTCGATTCTAACTCACTGCCCAAAAATGCTGCATCCTAGTTACGAAGAAAAGACAATGATGATTTAATAAAGCAGCCATGATCATATTGTACATGCTGAATGTTAGATCTGATTATTGGCACATGGCTATTCAACACTAAAGGAACCTGATGAACTCCTTCACTTCCCGTCTGTGCTGAAATCTGAGTAAGATGGGGCAGAATTTGGTTTTGTTGAAATAAGGAGTCTCGCTTCAAAGTTACAGTTAAAGTAAGATGGAAATCAGTCTGCATCACACGTCAGAATCTTTCCAGGGTTAAGATAACAGATGAAGTATCCAGCTAAGGTTTTAGAGAGTTGTGTACAAGCAGTGAAGATCTAAAACAGAGCTACTGAAGAAAAAGCAGCCTTCAAATTTTTATATTACAGGTATGATTTAATGTTCTTATTGTTAGAATTCACAGAAACATAACATTTATGTAGCACATTGAGTTTAAGTTTGTTAAAAAAACAATTATAAGTAAGTTTATTAATTAATTAATGAACAATTGTAGAATAAGTAAATAAATATAATATTTTGATAAAGGAACTATTACTGTAATTTTTACTGAATTTCAGTTGGTACCAAATTTTCATTGTGTGATGTCTGTACAGTGTCTTAATGGATGTGATGATAAACATTATTTAGAACATATTACATAACATACTTTTATTAACAAGCAGTTTTGTAAATGTTATTTTATAGAGGTTTTAATAAGAAGTGATGCCTATGTGTCTATGGTGTTCAGTGCTGTCGTTTTTAAAACATGACAAAAATAGTTCTTTAATTAGACTGAGACATGTGAACAAAGACCAGGTCTATGGAACATGAGCACAGACTAAACATGGAATAAACATTAACATGGCATGGATCAGACAATGGACAATAAACTTTAGACCAAGTCCAAGTGCTTTACAGATTAAATACTAGTTCTTCAGTGTCCAGAGACATGGTTCAGGTGTTTGTGATGATGTGACTTGGTGTGTGGTGTGAATGTGTGCAGTGGTTGATGTGTGCTGTAATCCCTCACTGCTTTTGGCCCTAACCTGACACCTGATGATGATGAAAACTTGATTAGATAATCATTAACAAAGGTGCACAAATAAATCACTTGGTATTGATACTTACACATTTTTATTTAGGATTGAGATTTTATTTCCATCAGCTAGCTGTCCATCATGAAGCTGAATCTTTTTCTTCTGCTTCTCACTGGTGAGATTATTTTTATAAACCACTAATGGCATAATTTATGTAATTATTTTCAGGGTTTGAAATGACCGTTTTCACTCAACAGCCAATTTGGCTACTAAATGTTTAAGTTACCGGCCATAACTTCTACTAACCTTAGAAAACCATCCCCTCTTCTTCTTTCATCCTCGTCCTTTTACGTGGGCAAATCAGTACAAGTACAAAGAACATCAAACAAAACAACAAGACAAACTTGTGGACTAAAAGATGTACAATATGGTCTGCTAAAATTGTCAGAGGGTTCAAAATAAGTCTTTTCTGTTAACCAACTATTTTAACCCCTTGTAAGTATCACCACATTATTTTGTGTTTAATAATACAAAGTGTGTATTTAATATTTCATGATAACTCATGAGTTCAGTATTTGTACAGATTTGACTTACATGAAGTTTCCAGAGAAATGAATGAGTGAATATAATTTATGAAAAGTAAGCTGACAAATTGACTAGTGATTTGACAGCATGCTACAGCTGATTTTTACCTGGTGTTAATTTCAAACCCTGATAATAATTGATATTACACAAATTAATATTACATGTTTAAATATTATATATTTAAATATTATTATAATTTTACAAAAGTGTCTGGAGTTTCTATTTTTTTTAGAGAATTTAATGAGAAACATTAAACAAGTCAATATAAACATTTATCAAAGAGTTAAGAATATACCTGACATTAAGTTAATAAATAAATATTGCAATTATATTTAATTGTATATTTAATTTAATTTTATTATATTTAATTGTTTTATCAATAGTCAAATATTCAGCAGTTATAGTTTACTTTTTGTTTAAAAAATAAAATGTCACCAACAGGACTGGTCCCAGTTACTATCCTGCGAACCGTCCTACACAAATATGACGTGATAATGACAAAGGTGACATGGCCTGTTGCACAGAATTCCTGCAGGGTGACTTACAATGATCTGGCAACAGTCGTAAGTGATTTTGATTGGCTAAGATTGACGAAAGAATCAGCAGACAAACATCTGACATCATTTGCCTGGGTCGGATTATACAACGATATCAATAGCTGGCGCTGGTCCTTAAACGACCTCCCACTGAAGAATGTCACTTATACAAACTGGTACTCTGGACAGCCTAATACTGTCGGTGGAAATGAAGCATGTGGTATCATAGGTAGTGGTAATGCATGGTGGGATTACCCATGTACAGGACTAAGACGCTTTATTTGCTATAATGGTGAGTGAATATCATGATACTGATCTGTTTTGTGTCAGTTTGAAGGCTGACTTTTCACATTTTGGTTGTATTTTGGTGTCATGTTTCCTGTACAGACAGATGACTGAGACATGACCAGTATCTTTTTCCCACAGCTAATTTCAGTGGTGCTGCCCGGTTTATTGGCATCACTACACCTCTGTCCTGGCCTCAAGCTCAGGCTTACTGTAGAGAACATCACACAGATTTGGCCAGCGCTCTTAACAGTTCAGACCAAAACATGTTAGTGCAGGTGAAGAACATCCAGGGTGATTCCTGGATTGGGCTCTACAGAGACTCATGGAAGTGGTCTGATGGAACCATCGCTTCAAACCTACCATGGGCTCCTGGACAACCTGATAATTACAATGGCAATGATAACTGTGCAGTGGCTTCTAACGAACTGTTATATGATTATCCCTGCAACTTCATGTACTATTTTGTCTGTCATTCGAGTGAGTGTTGTGTTTTTCTTGGCTTTTGTTATTAATATACAGTTGATGGCAAATAAAATACTCAAATAATTATTTAATCTAATACACTTATTTTTATTAATTCAAAAACAAACAAATAAACAAATAAATGTAAAATGTAATATTTATTTATTTCAGGAATAACTGACAGTACAAGGAGCAGAATGTGGAGGACGTTCAGATTATACTTTTAGGAAAGGAAATTAAACTACAGTGTGTGTGTGTGTGTGTGTGTGTGTGTGTGTGTGTGTGTGTGTGTGTGTGTGTGTGTGTGTGTGTGTGTGTGTGTGTGTGTGTGTGTGTGTGTGTGTGTGTGTGTGTGTGTGTGTGTGATTGTGTGTGTGTGTGTGTTTATTCCACAGTTTCCACTATGAGGAATCAGACAGTGAGACTGCAGGTGAAGTCTGATGGCAGTGTGTTTGATTCTGCTGTTCAGTCGTCCATTTTAGAGCAGGTGAGTCTCAGGACGTCTCTGAAATTTGGAGTAAGTTTGTATAAAAGCTTCTGTTAGTGTTTCTCACTAGAATTCTTTCTTAAATGTATTTTCTTTTTTGGTTTTAATAATTAAATTCTAATTCTGATCTTCAGATGAAGCAGAAACTGAAAGAACATGGCATGTTGGAGAACACCACAGTGACCTGGAGGGTGCAGCCAGATGGAAACATCTTCAAGAAGAAAAAAGATGACCTGTAACATCTAAATGTTCACCTTCAAGTCCAGCAGATTGTAAACTGACTGAAATATATTTAACCTTCAATATTTAAGCTTTAATCAGTAGGGGGCGGTAGAGAACAAGATTAACTAGAAGTAGAAGAACAAACATCTCATTTTATTGCTCTTTTTGTAACACAACCTTTTGATTTCAACTTAAATTTAACATTAGTTTCAATGTTTTGTCAAATAATTATTATTTAATATGTTCAGCTTTTGCTGCAAGCTGCCACTGGACACAGTGATAAGGAGAAAGACAAAGAGGGTCTGTTCATGTACTGGGTTTAATACATCATTGTGTCGTAGTAAAGAATAAATCCTATATATAAGGGAGAGAATGTAACCTTTAAATACACTGTGTGAACAGTCAGATATAATGACCTTGACACTATTACTGTCCTTTTATTCTTCTCTCTATTTAGAAATATTTACATAATTTCTGTACTTATGGGCTATAGGGTTGTACATTAAAATCATCAATAAACCACCATAGATTAACGTTTATTATGGTCTGATTTTAATGATTCCATGAGATTTATATTCATTTTTACAAACCCATCATAATCATCATCATCATCATCATCCATCATCACTGCTGCATTGCAAAACTGTCCTCATGTTATCAGCAAACAGAGCAAATGGTCTGCAATAATTACACTGACCACAAGTTGGCAGTAAAAGAATCATTAACACAAACAGACGTGCTGAAGTGGAGGAGCTACAGATCCAAACATTATAGATCATGAAGATCCTCCTACTTGTTCATCTGTTTGGGAAGTGGGTGATGAGGTGTGTGTGTGTGTGTGTGTGTGTGTGTGTGTGTGTGTGTGTGTGTGTGTGTGTGTGTGTGTGTGTGTGTGTGTGTGTGTGTGGTTTTATGTAAAACTGCTTTTCCTATGAAAACAGAGATCTTTGTTGTTATATTTGTAGACTGCAGCATGAAATCTGGTTTTAAACATTAATCAAACACTGAAGGTAGAACTTATTTTTTTACTTTCATTTCGAGAAGAACTCTGATTTACACTGCCACTAATTCTGATATCAGGGAAAACAGTACCATACGAACCAGACAGAGACGGTGACTAAACAGCAAAACTCTTTACCTAGACAGGCTGTGTGCACTGATACAAAACAAAGGTGTAGTAATTGGTGTTGTCTATAAGAACCAAAAGCAGAGAACAGATGTGAAGACTGAAGTGTTTACAGGACGGTTGATAGGAGAAAAATACAGAGGAGAAAAAATTTAACTGCCACAGAGTGTTTATTTATTTACATGTTTATTAGAACAGAACAGATAGAACTTCTTGGTCAAAGCAAAGAATACAGTGATCATAAGAAGAGATCATAATCAAATGATATCACAAGGTCAGAGCAGAGCGAGACAACAAATATTCAAAATATATAAACGCTCTCACGGGTCCCAGCAGGACCAGGACATGCTTTAAAGGAGCATCAAAGACGGTCTCACTGCTCACTGGTGTGTCTCACAACCTCAACATCATATGACAGCCACCTTGGTGGTCAGACCCAGTAATCAGCAGAACTTACTTCATCGTGTTGATTAGAACAGCTTGTAGGAGCCAAAAAAGTCAAAATATGTATTTAATATTGTAAATTTAATGTTTACTATGTCAATGTTCATGTTCACTTGCTTATGGTGTTTTGTGCTCCCCCTGTGGTGAATGGGACGAGTTGCACCTACCTTGGCACTTCCTGTAGGTAGCTGTATTTGACAGGAAGTGATGTGGAAAGGGGGGTGGGAAGAGACACAGTTTTTTTGACCTACATGCACAAGGTGGAGTTGGATGTATCTTTTCATGTGGAATCGAATCTTTTTCGAATAAATCATCCTCACTTCAACTATGGAGTAGCGTCAACTTTACTTTCCCACAGGAAATCGTTTTAAGCTCAAAAGGAAGCTATTACACAGCTACATAAGTGTTATTAACTAGGGTAACTACAGATTTACATATAACACCTAAAGAAAAATACCCTGGAAGATCCAAGGTGACAACAAAAGTATAATTATCACAACAACTGGTATAACAGAATGTAAAATCCTATAGCATTTAGCATTATGAGCATCAAACTACAAGTGAATTCAAAAGAAAAGACACAGGCTAAATTTCTAGCACAATGGTGCTGAGGTGCAATCATTAGGAAAGAGACAAACTTCTGTATGACAAACAAAGTCTACAAAGACACGGACTAGGAAGGCTAACCGTTCTAGTCCATGTCAGATGATAAGATGTGTAAATGCTAATACAGATTATAGAAATATGCTTCACTTGCATTTGGAAAGTAACTCATGTTGCTGCCATTCAGCTTCTATCAGAACAAATCAGAAAGAATTTCTAGGTCAAGGCAAAGGCTATGGAGTTCATAAACAAACGACATCACAAGGTCAGAGCAGAGCGTGCAAACAAATATTCAAAATATATCCAGAGATGAAGAAAACATAAGCTCTTTAGAGAGTCGTGTGTAACCAGTGAAGATCTAAAAAACACAGATTTACAATAAACACAATTTATTGTAGAAAGTTGAGTATTTGAAGAAAGAAAATTTATACTATATAGTATTTAGTATGACATAAATATTATCTACTTAAAATGTTAAAAGAGTTCATTAAGTAAGAGGATAGAATAATAATAAACCCTGTCTTACTCTAATACTGTAATATCCTGCTATTCTGAGTTTAAACAAAAAGGTGGTTTTAAATTTTCTTCCTAATGGATGATTTGAAGGCAAATGTAGGTGCTGATATTATTTTGATGAACAAAGATGGACAAAGACTAGAATCCTCCAGGGTTGGGGGGTTCGATTCCTGCCTCCACCTTGTGTGTGTGGAGTTTGCATGTTCTCCCCGTGCCTCGGGGGTTTCCTCCGGGTACTCCGGTTTCCTCCCCCGGTCCAAAGACATGCATGGTAGGTTGATTGACATCTCTGGATAAAATGTCCATAGCGTGTGAGTGTGTGAGTGAATGAGAGTGTGTGTGTGCCCTGCAATGGGTTGGCACTCCGTCCAGGGTGTATCCTACCTCGATGCCCGATGACGCCTGAGATAGACACCCCGTGACCCGAGAAGTTTGGATAAGCGGTAGAGAATGAATGAATGAATATCATGGATCAACACCAACATCTTCTGTAGTCTTCACATTTCAAGGCACAAACGAAGAGACTGCATTTTGAGCAAAAGTTGTTGTTGTGGCTCATAAAAAAAAAAAAAAAAAAAAAAAAAAAAAAAACTTTCTGTGCTGAAATCTGAGGAAGATGGGTCAAAATTTGCTTTTACTTAAAGAAGGACTTTTGCTCCTATGTTATATTTAACATAAATCGTATCTGTTTTTAAATCGCAGTTGAAGACATATTTATTCATACAAGCTTTTAAAGCGTAGACCCGGTTTCAACTGCTATTTTATGTTTCATTGTGTTCTTATTGATTCTATTTATTTTGTTTTTTATTGTTGTTTTACTGGAAAGCACCTTGTGCTCCTTTTGGCTATTGTAAGGTGCTCTATAAATAAAATTTGATTGATTGATTGATTGATTAACGTAATATGGAAATAATTCTGCGTCACACATGTGGGAATCTTTCCAGGATGAAAAAGATCGGGTGAAGTAAACAGATAAGATATTAGAGAGTGAGATCTACTCGAGAAACAGCAGCCTTCAGATTTTTACAGGTGAGATATAATGTTCTTATTGTTAGAATTGATTCAAATTTACACTTTTAGTTGAACCAATTATAGAATTATATATTTGCAGGTAAATGGCGTAAATGGTAAGTAATCCAAAAGTCTTGGTATGATGTGTGCAATTATTGACGGTGTAAATGTTCAATAGTGCATCAATCAGTTCTGTGCAATGAGGTAATTACTGAGAAATACAGACAAAGCTGGGTGAATAACACTCGTAAAAGCAGATAAGGCACAGATCACTTGATGAATCGTGAATTCTCTTCTCTTTCATCTTTCTTAGGGTTCTCAAACTGGGAGGCTCGTCATCTCAGGATCACAGCTTTTCCTAGCTCTCACAAAAAACCTGACCTGTTCATACAGTATGAACAGTGCCATGAACATAGTAGACAATTAATGTCTTTTAAACTCAACATATCTTAAATACATTAACTATGTGGAAAATACTATTTGAGCACTTTGTCACTCAATATATAAGCAATCATTTACATAAACGATAATTATTTGAAAAAGCATTGTAAAGCTCTTTAGAATTGCAATGCATACAGTTAGAATACACTACACATTCCAACTAGACAAAGAAATGCATAAAACTCACAAAACACTTTTGAACACGAATGAACTCAAACACTTCATTTCAACTAACATCATATTTTGAAACTCACCAAATCCGGGGAATTTCAACACAATTAATCACATCGGATGTTAACTCGGTCCACAATCGACTATCATCCACTTCACTCTCATCAATCATCGCACTAAAATAATCCAAGTATGTGTTATACAACATGTTAAAACATCATATGATATTATTTATGCATATTAAATCATGCTCGTTATATTTGCCTTTTAATCCGCATTGAAACACCCGCGAAATACAAAGTAGTGATGGCCAGTTCGTGAACGAACCGTTCTTTTGAACCAGTTCTTTTTAGTGAACTGCATGAACCGGTTCACCAAATCGGACTGATTCATTCTAAACAGTTCGCGTCTTGAATCAGCGCTGATCCGCAAGTTACTAAAGTTACTCACTTTCGGTCATGTCTGACAGTCTGTCCGACTCTAAATAAACTAATATCCCGGAGTATATGTAACTCCTGTACACTGAACTGAGACATGTTGTGCTGAGAGAACTGTGAGCGCGAGCTGTTGATACTGCGCAAGTGTGAACCTTCAGAGCAAATTATACATATTGGGATATGCATAGTAACTAATCATAGGCTATTAAACATTTTAATAAAAAAAAATCAATATGTCACTCAATATATGTCAGTTAATTTTACTATTGACTATTGTGCAGGTTAGTCTGTATTTTTTTATATCTTTAAGACACGTAAAACATCCACGTTTGCACATCAATGCCTGTACTTGGTGTTTTAGTTGCAAAACCTAAATGTAAGAAACGTATTCAACTAAAGTTATGATTACAAAGAACCTTTAGAATGTGTTAAATTGATTGTATTAAATGAATTAATTTTGGCTGAAGTGTAGCCTACAGCTTAACCTGTTTATAGCAGTGATAAATTGTAGGACTGGTGGATGATAACCTGTAAATATGAAGACGGCGCACTGTGGGCGTGTTTCTGTTTATTCAAGTATGTGCGGAAGTAATCGTGAGTCAAGGACAGAGCAAGACGAGTTTCGCTAAGTGGAAATATGCTCATTATTTCACATTAGTGGAGTAATTGGTAATTGAGTAATTCACATTAGTTAAGACAAAAACGTTTTATTCAAATGTAAGCTGTGTCTTTCTGGTTCAAAGGTCCAGCTACTTCGATAATCAGCAATTCCAATTTGGAGGTAGAAACTACAGGCCTTGACGAAGCTAGAATCTAACCCAGTGTCGGTGGACACTCTCGAAGTGACTCAAGCCCCTCCAGCCTAACAACAGTGACAAGATTTTAACCAGACTGTTAGCCAGGACAGATCAACAAACAGTTTTGTGTTGTGTTTGTATAGATTATAACGCATAAAAGGGCATTAATGGGAACATTAAAGAAAGTTCTTTAAAAAAGTAACTAAAAAGTTACTTTTAACAGTAACGCTTTACTTTTTGGTGTAAATAATCAACAAAGTAATTGTTACTTTTTGAATAAAGTAACTAGTTACGGTAACTAGTTACTATTTCTTAGTAACTAGCACAACACTGGTTCTAATCACCAGCAACTGGCACCCCTCATTACCTCACCACATAAAAGACGCTCTCATACACACACACTTTGTCCGGTCTCGTAAATGCTACCTACAACTACATGCTGGATCTTCTAAACTGACTCTCTCTTGTCTACCAGTAGTTTCTCGAGTTCGTCGTCCACCGAAGGATCTAGGTATCGTCGGCTTCCAACCTGTGACCTGACGTGTGTGTTGGAGCTTCACCTGGACTTATCAACCCTCACTCACTTCATTCACTTCTGCTTTTCAATAAACTCTGTGATTGTACTTTATATCTGCCTCCATCTTTTTACAAAAAATCGTTCTACAAGGAGATTTTTGTTTATCGTACTTTATGACAATTTAAATGAGATTGTAAATCATTTAATACTGTTTACAGTTTCATTTACATGATTGTACAAAGTCTGACAAATTTCTAACTGAAAAGCAAAGTCCATTTGCATTTTATTTACAAGTCAGTCAGAAAAATAAGTTGATGACCAGAAGGATGACATGAAGGAGCTACAGATCCAAACACCAGATTTATTTAATTACCAAAAGTGCACTTCCATGTAGCTGCATGCAAAGATATATTACATATTACAGCAAGCATCACATTACAACAAGCATCATAATTGGGTAGCAGGTGATGAGGTCTGTGTGTCCACAACTGTGTAATAAGACACTCTTTCTGTGACATTTGGACCTGTGACACTGACGGTTGGTCTTAGATAACACTTCTTTTCCTATGGAAAGCAGGACTCTTTATTTTTATAGTTGTAGTCTGCAGCGTGAATGTTTGCTTTACTACAAAAATGGAGAGCAGTGCTAGTTTTATTTTCTAAGTAAATGTATTCAAATTGTCTCGGTGCACTTCTCACACTATAAGGTGTAATAATCTAGCCTTTACCTGTTTTTGTCCTTTACCACATCATGTAGATCTTCCTTTATAATTACAATACTCTGGAGCTCTTTTGTAGATCCATCATTCTGAAATCATTATGTTTAAGATTTCCTCTGGTTTCACAATGGGTTCGATTTTATCTCACTGCCCAAAAATGCTCCCTCCTAGTTACCAAGAAGAGACAAAGATGATTTTATAAAGCAGACATGATCATATTGTACATGATGAATGTTAAATCTTATTATCAGCACATGGCTATTCAACACTAAAGGAACCTGATGAACTCCTTCACTTCCCGTCTGTGCTGAAATCTGAGGAAAATAGGGCAGAATTTGGTTTTGTTGAAATAAGGAGTCTCGCTTCAAAGTGACACTTAAAGTAAGATGGAAATCAGTCTGCATCACACGTCAGAATCTTTCTAGGGTTAAGATAACAGATGAAGTATCCAGCTAAGGTTTTAGAGAGTTGTGTACAAGCAGTGAAGATCTAAAACAGAGCTACTGAAGAAACAACAGCCTTCAGATTTTTATATTACAGGTATGATTTAATGTTCTTATTGTTAGAATTCACAGAAACATAACATTTATGTAGCACATTGAGTTTAAGTTTGTTAATAAACCAATTATAAGTAAGTAAGAGGTAGCATATTTATTAATATTTATTGATTAATTAATGAAGAACAATTGTAGAATGTTAAGTAAATAAATATAATATTTTGATATAGGAAATATTACTGTAATTTTTACTGAATTTCAGTTGGTACCAAATTTTCATTGTGTGATGTCTGTACAGTGTCTTAATGGATGTGATGATAAACATTATTTAGAACATATTACATAACAAACAGTTTATTAACAAGCAGTTTTGTAAATGTTATTTTATAGAGGTTTTAATAAGATGTGATGCCTAAGTGTCTATTGTGTTCAGTGCTGTCGTTTTTAAAACATGACAAAAATATTTCTTTAATTAGACTGAGACATGTGAACAAAGACCAGGTCTATGGAACATGAGCACAGAATAAACATGGAATAAACATTAACATGGCATGGACCACACAATGGACAATAAACTTTAGACCAAGTCCAAGTGCTTTACAGATTAATTACTAGTGCTTCAGTGTCCAGAGACATGGTTCAGGTGTTTGTGATGATGTGACTTGGTGTGAATGTGTGCAGTGGTTGATGGGTGCTGTAATCCCTCACTGCTTTTGGCCCTAACCTGACACCTGATAATGATGTAAACTTGATTAGATAATCATTTACAAAGGTGCACAAATAAATCACTTGGTATTTGAATCTTACCTATTTTTATTTATTTATTTATTTAAGATTGATATTTTATTTCCATCAGCTAGCTGTCTATCATGAAGCTGAATATTTTTCTTCTTCTGCTTCTCACTGGTGAGATTATTTTTATAAACCACTAATGCAGTGGTGTAGTCTAGTTTTTTGTAGTGAGTATACTGTGTTTTTTTTCCCCCCTGCCAGTCTAATATGCAGCCATCCAAGAGCGACACCCCCAAGGCACCACCACACTCACTAATGCATAAAATATGCCTCTACATGTAATTTGGAGCATTATTAAAGACTGCTTATGTGTTATCAAGATTCCAGTTTATTATAAGTAACAACAGACAGTCATCTGATAAAACCTGTGCGCCAGGTCCCATATTCATATAACATTTAAGGCTAAATGTAGCTCTTAAATGTATAAAGTTCACCCAAAAATGAAAATTGTGTTATTTCACGCTCAATTTGTTCCAGAACTGTATGAGTTTCTTTCTTCTGTTTAACACAAAAGATGATATTTTGAAAAATGACACAATTTAAATTTTTGGGTGAACTTTATACCTTTAAGAACTACATTTAGCCTTAAATGTTATATGAATATGGGACCTGGAGCACAGGTTTTATCAGCTGTCAATTTTCAATGTACATTTACTGTAAGAGTGAACAATAAATATTTGTTCAGTTTTATCACCAACACTCTTTCATTGCAGTATATTATGAACTGAATGAACTGATAGTTTACAAAGCTTTCCAAATACATTTGTACTCGGGCTGTAGCTTTAGGCGCAGGCTTCCGAAAACACTCAGCGTGTAGTTTGCTTTCATTTCATATCTTCTTTTACATTAGTTAGTTAATTTCAAATTTGCGCCAACAAACACAGCCAAGCAACTGATTTTCCTCCTTGGTAGGTGACGTCAGATCAGGTCACAGGCCACGGAAGCCCCAAAGGTCCAAAAACGTTAGTGATTCGCAATCGCAACTACAGTCTGTGTTCGCAACACAGATGGGGTGAATTTATGAATGAAAGTTTTATCACAAAACGATATTGTTACGTATCCTCACGCTTCTTAAGTGGGTATACGGAAATCCTGGGCCTTTCCTAGTAGGTATACAGCGTATACCTGCGTACCACGTAGACTACACCAGTGCACTAATGTCATAATTTATGAAATTATTATCAGGGTTTGAAATGACCGTTTTCACTCAACAGCCAATTTGGCTACTAAATGTTTAAGTTACAGGCCATAACTTCTACTAACCTTAGAAAAAACTCTCATCCTTCCATCTCCTCTACTTCTTTCATCCTCGTCCTTTTACGTGGGAAAATCAGTACAAGTACAAAGAACATCAAACAAAACAACAAGACAAACTTGTGGACTAAAAGATATAATATGGTCTGCTAAAATTGTTACATTTTGCAAAATAAGTATTTTTCTGTTAACCAAATCCTTTAACCCCATTTAAGTATCACCACATTATTTTGTATTTAATAATACAAAGTGTGTATTTAATATTTCATGATAACTCATGAGTTCAGTATTTGCACAGATTTGACTTACATGAAGTTTCCCAAGAAATGAATGAGTGAATATAATTTATGAAAAGTAAGCCGACAAATTGACTAGTGATTTGACAGCATGCTACAGCTGATTTTTACCTGGTGTTAATTTCAAACCCTGATGATAATTAATATTACACAAATTAATATTACATGTTTAAACATTACATATTGTAATATTATTATAATTTACGATTTATGATAAAACAAGTTTTATCAATAGTCAAATATTCAGCAGTTAAAGTTTACTTTGTGTTTAAAAAATAAAATGTCACCAACAGGACTGGTCCCAGTTGCTATCCTGCGAACCGTCCTTCACAGATATGACGTGATAATGACAAAGGTAACATGGCCTGTTGCACAGAATTACTGCAGGGTGACTTACAATGATCTGGCAACAGTCGTAAGTGATTTCGATTGGCCAAAATTGAAAAAAGAAACAGCAGACAAACGTCTGGCAACATATGCCTGGGTCGGATTATACAACGATATCAATAGCTGGCGCTGGTCCTTAAACGACCTCCTACTGAAGAATGTCACTTATACAAACTGGTACCCTGGAGATCCTAATAATCTCGGTGGAAATGAAGCCTGTGGTATCATAGGTAGTAGTAATGCATGGTGGGATTACCCATGTACAGGACTAAGACGCTTTATCTGCTATAATGGTGAGTGAATATCATGATACTGGTATGACATTTTGGGTTGTATTTTCCTGTACAGACAGATGACCTTTATCTTTTTTCCACAGCTAATTTCAGTGGTGCTGCCCGGTTTATTGGCATCACTACACCTCTGTCCTGGCCTCAAGCTCAGGCTTACTGTAGAGAACATCACACAGATTTGGCCAGCGCTCTTAACAGTTCAGACCAAAACATGTTAGCGCAGGTGAAGAACATCCAGGGTGATTCCTGGATCGGGCTCTACAGAGACACATGGAAGTGGTCTGATGGAACCATCGCTTCAAACCTACCATGGGCTCCTGGATACCCTAATAATTATTATGGCAATGATAACTGTGCAGTGGTTAATAACGGACTGTTACATGATTATCCCTGCAACTTCATGTACTATTTTGTCTGTCATTCGAGTGAGTGTTGTGTTTTTCTTGGATTTTGCTATTATTAATATACAGTTGATGGCAAATAAAATACTCAGAGAATTATTTAATTCAATACACTTATTTTTATTCATTCAAAAACAAATAAATAAATGTAAAATGTATTATTTATTTAATTCAGGAGTACCTGACAGTACATGGAGAAGAATGTGGAGGATGTTCAAATTAGACTTTTAGGAAAGGAAATTAAACTACTGTGTGTGTGTGTGTGTGTGTGTGTGTGTGTGTGTGTGTGTGTGTGTGTGTGTGTGTGTGTGTGTGTGTGTGTGTGTGTGTGTGTGTGTGTGTTTATTCCACAGTTTCCACTATGAGAAATCAGACAGTGAGACTGCAGGTGAAGTCTGATGGCAGTGTGTTTGATCCTGCTGTTCAGTCGTCCATTTTAGAGCAGGTGAGTCTCAGGACGTCTCTGAAATTTGGATTAAGTTTGTATAAGATTTTCTGTTAGTGTTTCTCACAAGAGATCTTTTTTAAATTTATTTTCTTCTTTGGTTTTAATAATTAAATCTTCAGATGAAGAAGAAACTTAAAGAACATGGCATGTTGGAGAACACCACAGTGACCTGGAGGGTGCAGCCAGATGGAAACATCTTCAAGAAGAAAAAAGATGACCTGTAACATCTAAATGTTCACCTTCAAGTCCAGCAGATTGTAAACTGACTGAAATGTATTTAACCTTCAATATTTAAGCTTTAATCAGTAGGGGGCAGTAGAGGACAAGATTAACTAGAATTAGAAGAACAAACATCTAATTTTCTTGCACTGTTTGTAACACAACCACTTTGACTTCATCTTAAATTTAACATTAGTTTCAATGTTTTGTCAAATAATTATTATTTAATATGTTCAGCTTTTGCTGCAAGCTGCCACTGGACACAGTGATAAGGAGAAAGTCAAAGAGGGTCTGTTCATATACTGGGTTTAATACATCAGTGTGTCGTAGTAAAGAATAAATCCTATATAGAAGAGCGAGAATGTAACAGAACCTGTAAATACACTGTGTGTACTTGGAACAGTCAGATATAATGACCTTGACACTATTCCTTTTATTCTTCTCTCTATTTAGATATATTACCTTTTATTCTAACTTCTGTATTTATGGGCTATAGGGTTATGCATTAATATCATCAATAAACAATTTAAAAATCGAACTTTTGTTTTTTGTATCAATCATAGATTAATGTTCATTATGGTCTGATTTTATTAATTCCATGAGATTTATATTCACATCATCTTTATCATTATCATCATCATCATCATCATCATCATCATCATCATCATCATCATTATACATCATCACTGCACTTCAAAACTGACCTCATGTCATCAGCAAAGTGTCTGCAATAATTACGCTGACCACAAGAATCATTAACACAAACAGACGTGCTGAAGTGAAGGAGCTACAGATCCAAATATCATAGATCATGAAGATCCTCCTACTTGGGGTCCGTATCTGGGGGTCACGGGTCTGAGTGAACGCTGGCGCATCTTGGCTGCTCTCCCCGATAACGATAATTAGCATCATATAAACTGCATAGACTACGATGAGGATCTATTGCTTATGGCTTGTACGTGCCTGGTCTGTACTGCCTGTTGTACAGTCCGCAGTACTGTTTATACTCTGCTGCTGAACTTTTGAGTTTCCATCAGTGTTTGTATGATTCAACACCTTCTGCACTGCTTGCTAATCCGGACATCTTATATCTGCTAAGGCGGAAATATATTCATTGTGGTTCTCGGTGGAACTTCTGGTTTAATAAATTAAGTGATATAAAGTCATTATGGTCAGCTGTTCGACGCCCACCAAGGAACGCCGGTCGCCGCGCCGGTCAGCATGTGCTGGCGAACCTGGCTAACTCGGCTAACTCGGCTACTAGACCAAGTAACAACAGCACTGTCAGTTTCGGTCTTCTTAACATCCGCTCTCTTACGAGTAAAGGGCATCTTGTGCAGGATCTTCTTGCAAATCGCAAGATTGATTTTCTCTGTTTGACCGAAACATGGCAGCAACAAAATGACTTTATTGCACTCAATGACGCCATTCCGCCAGGGTTTGTTTACATGTCCCAACCACGTGATTCTGGTCGAGGAGGAGGTCTGGCGATAATCTACCGTGAGAAGTGGAGACTGATGTCAGTGAATGTTTCTGTCTCCCACTCAGTTGAGGCTGCAGTTTGTCGGCTCTCTGGATCTACTCCAACTATTATCAGCACTGTATATCGACCACCAAAATTTAACAAGGATTTTATCCCTGACTTTGCTGCTTTTTTTGAATGAAATATCTACTCTTTCACCAAATATAATTCTTGTGGGGGATTTCAATATTCACATGGATGATGTTCACAACAACCTTGCTAAAGAATTTACATCTTGTCTGGATAGCTTTTGACTGCAGCAACATGTGAATTTTTCCACGCATACTAAAGGACATACTTTGGATTTAATCTGTTGTTCAGGTGTCTCTCCAGGCAACCTCAATGCAGACTTTTTTTTCCATGTACTGATCATCTGTTACTGTCCTTTAATGTTGTTCTTCCACTTTTCAAATCAAAATCTTCACGTATGATATCATTCTGGAAAATCAAGAACATTTATTTGGACAACTTATCTTTAAGCATTGCAAGTCTTCCTAGGGCTGACAGCTGTTCCACTCCAGATAATTTGGTCTCTCAGTACAATAACAGTCTCCATAATTTACTGAATACTTTTGCTCCAGTTAAGACTAGGACTGTTTCGTTTACTGTTACTGCACCCTGGTTCACTCCTTTTCTCAGGCAATTAAAAGCAAAAGGACGGCAGCTTGAGAGAATTTTTAGATGAACTGGCCTTACTGTGCACAAGGAAATGTATTCAGAACATATGTCTCACTATAAAGACACTATTGCTAAAGCTAAATCTACATACTATTCTGGCTTAATCGGTTCTAATGAAGGGAATTCAAGGGTTCTTCTTTTCCTTATTGAAAAATTTTACAACAGCCCCCGACTCACTTCCCTCATTTGTACTCATCTGATTTCTGTAATACTTTAGCATCATTCTTTACCTCAAAAATTGAAGGCATTCATCGTCAACTTATGGCCACTCCTGTTTCTACTCCATGTGTCTCAGTTTTATCTGTTCTCTGAGTTTATTCTGCCCTCAATTGATGATATCTTAAAACTTATTCATCAATCTAAATCTTCAACTTGTGTTCTTGATCGTTTACCAACTGTCCTTGTTAAGGCTACTGCTTCCTCTTTGTCCCCTTTTATTATGGATATTATTTATTCTTCCCTTACCACTGGATCTGTAAATTCTCTTTTCAAAACAGCTGCTGTAATCTTTTTCGTCCTATTTCTAATCTTCCATTTATTTCTAAAATTTTGGAAAAAGTTCTTGCTTCTCAACTGCATATCCCTTTGTTTGGCAATAGTCTATATGAACAATTCCAAAATGGTTTCATTCATATCTCTCTGATCGCACACAGTTTCAACTAAAATCATTTACCTCTTCTGTAGTTTCCGTTACCTCTGGTGTTCTCCAGGGCTCTGTCCTTGGCCCTTTGTTATTTATTACTTACCTTTTACCCATTTGGACATATTTTTCATAAACATCAGGTTAGGTTTCATTGCTATGCTGATGACACCCAGCTCTACTTTTCCACAAAACCACATTCCAAACTCCCCCCATCTGCTCTTTCTGATTGTCTCATTGACATAAACTCATGGTTTTCAGCTAACTTTCTTAAACTAAATAGTAATAAAACAGAATTTCTCATTACAGGCACAAAAACTGTGCTCAACAAATTTTCAAATTTTCTTATTTCCATTGATGAATCTCTCATAGCTCCCTCATCTCAGGTTAAGAGTCTTGGTGTCATCTTTGATAGTACCCTTTCTTTTACCTCACATGTAAATAATGTTACTCGGGCTGCATACTTTCACCTTCGAAATATCAATAGTTTCCGTTCCTTTCTCACCACTCAATCTACCACCACTCTTATTCACAGTCTAGTAACCTCCCGGCTTGACTACTGTAATTCTCTTCTTATTGGGCTTCCTCACAAAACCCTTCATAAGCTGCAACTCGTTCAAAATTCTTCTGCCCGTATTATCACTCGTACTCCCTCTATCCATCATATTACACCTGTTCTGGAACGGCTACACTGGCTTCCCATTAATTTTCGTATCAAGTATAAAATTCTTCTTCTAACATTTAAAGCTATCCACAATCTTGCACCTTCATATCTTCTTGATCTTCTTCATACTCCAAAACCAACTCGCACTCTTAGGTCTTCTTCTTCCACTCATTTCATTGTTCCCTCTGTTCGTCTTGTAACTATGGGGAACAGAGCTTTCAGTTACTCTGCACCTCAGCTCTGGAACTCACTTCCATCTGAACTCCATAATATTGATTCTCTTTCATCATTTAAATCTCAGCTTAAAGCTCATCTGTTTAGTTTAGCTTATTCTACATCATGATTTGAAATGTTGGACCAATTTGTATTTCTATGTAACTATTCTATAACTATATTTTTGTTTTTCTTCTTCCTTTGTACGGTGACCTTGAGTGTTCAGAAAGGCACCTTTAAATAAAATGTATTATTATTATTATTATTATTATTATTATTATTATTATTATTATTATTATTATTATTATAATTAATATTATACTGTGTGTACAGGAGACCAGGTGGAAGGGTAGCAAGACTCGTAGTATAGGAGCAAGATTCAAGCTTACTATCCACACCATGAGAAATGGGGTAGGTTTGGTCCTGAAGGAGGAGTTTGTGAGGAATGTTCTGGAGGTGAAGAGAGAGTCAGACAGTGTGATGAGCCTGAAGTTAGAGATTGAAGGGGTGTGGTTATGCCCCACATGTGATGGACAGGTTTGGAGTTAAGTAAAGAAATCTTGAAGGACAGATGGTGGTGGACTTTGCTAAGAGGATGGGCATGGTTGTGGTTAACACTTGTTTTCAGAAGAGGGAGGAACATAGAGTGACATAGAAGAGTGAAGGTAGGAGAACACAGGTAGACTATATCCTATGTAGAAGAGGCAATCTAAAAGAGATTAGTGACTGTAAAGTGGTAGTGGGAGAGAGTGTAGCCAGACAGCATAGGATGGTGGTGTGTAAGATGACTCTGATGGTCTGTAAGAAGAAGAGGTCAAAGATAGAGAAGAAAACCAAGTTGTGGAAGATGAAAAAGGAGGAATGTTGTGAGGAATTTAGACAGAAGTTGAGGCAGGCTCTGGGTGGTCAAGTAGTGCTGCCAGATGACTGGGAAACTACAGCAGAAGTGATCAGGGAGACAGGGAGTAAGGTGCTGGGTGTGTCATTTGGAAGGAGGAAAGGAGATAAGGAGACTTGGTGGTGGAATGAGGATGTTCAGTATAGTATCCAGAGGAAGAGATTAGCCAAGAAGAAGTGAGATATGGACAGGACTGAAGAGAATAGACAGGAATACAAGGAGTTACAGTGAAGAGGGAGGTATCAAGATGGAAAGGATGTGCAGCAAGTTAGAATTTTTAAGGATAGAGATGGAAGGGTGCTCACAAGTGAGGAGTGAGTACAGAGGAGATGGAAGGGATACTTTGAGGAGGTGATGAATGAGGAAAATGAGAGGGAAAAAAGTAGAAGGTGCGAACTCTGTGAAACAGAAAGTAGATTAGAAAGGATGAATTCAGGAAGGCTTTGAAGAGGATGAAAAGTGGAAAGACAGTTTGTCCTGATTACATCCCGGTAGAGGGTTTTAGAAAGTGAGAGGATGCCTGAGGAATGGAGAAGTGTGTTAGTGCGATCATTAAGAATAATGGTGACGTGCAGAGTTGCAGCAACTATGGGGGATAAAGTTGATGAGTCATACAATGAAGCTGTGGGAAAGAGTAGTGGAAGCTAGGTTAAGGAAGGTGGTGGAAATGTGTGAGCAGCAGTATGGCTTCATGCCCAGAAAGAGCACAACAGATGCAATTTTTGCTCTGAGAATTTTGATAGAGAAGTATAGGGATGGTCAGAGGGAGTGTCACTGTGTGTTGTGCTGTAGGTAAGACAGAGGAGTTCAAAGTGGAGGTGGGACTGCATCAGGGATCAGTTCTGAGCCCCTTCTTGTTTGCTATAGTGATGGACCAGTTGTCAGAGGAGGTCAAACAGGAGTCTTCTTGGACGATAATTTTTGCAGATGACATTGTGATCTGTAGTGAGAGCAGAGAGCAGGTGGAGGAAAACCTGGAGAGGTGGAGGTTTGCACTGGAGAGAAGAGGATTGAAAGTCAGTCGTAGTAAGACTGAGTACATGTGTGTGAATGAAAGGGAGGGAAGTGGAACAGTAAGGTTACAGGGTGAAGAGGTGAAGAAGGTACAGGAGTTTAAGTACTTGGACTCAGCAGTCCAGAGTAATGGAGAGAGTGGAAAAGAGGTAAAGAAGCGAGTGCAGGCAGGTTGGAGTGGGTGGAGAAAGGAGTTCTGTAGAATAGGAAAATATCAGCAAGAATCAAGGGGAAGGTGTACGGGACAGTGTTGAGACCGGCCATGCTGTATGGTTTAGAGACAGTGTCACTGAAGAAGAGACAGGAGTCAGAGCTAGAGGTAGCCGGGCTGAAGATGTTCAGGTTCTCTTTGGGAGTGACGAGATTGGACAGGATTAGGAACGAGTACATCAGAAGGACAGGTCATGTTGGACGTTTGGGGGACAAAGTTAGGGAGACGAGATTAAGATGGATTGGAAATGTTCAGAATAGGGAGAGTGAGTATATCGGTAGGAGAATGTTGGCCATGGAGCTGCCAGGCAGGAGGCAAAGAGGAAGGCCAAAGAGGAGGTATATGGATGTAATTAATGAGGATATGAAGCTAGTGGGTGCAAGTGTTGAGGATGCAGAAGATAGGGATAGGTGAAGAGAGATGATTTGCTGTAGCGACCCCTGAAGGGAAAAGCCGAAAGAAGAAGAAGTTTCTCCTGTTTGTCTAAGAGTAAAGACAAATAAGTTACATATTAAAGAATAGAGTTATGTTGTTTGTTTGGGAGACCAGCATGCATGTACATACCAGTAATGTGTTCTTCTTTTCAAACTAGCCTTATTGTCTCACACTTTCACAAAGTACATGGATTTAAGGAACACATTGGAGGTTGTAATATTACCAGCTGTTACTGTGTGGAAATTTGCATGATCACCTCATGTTTTCTTCACATTGTCATTTTCTTACATTGTCGAAAAACAATGTAGGTCTTCAGACTGGATGTTAACGAAAGGTAACGAAAACGATTTGTAGGTCTTGTGTAGAAGCGACAACATCTCAGCTTATTTATCAAAATAATGACATGTGACCATAACATTTTTTACAGCTTTCAAACAAAATAACAATTAGAATACAACCCATTTTTTATACTACAACTGTATTTTTATTAAACAGGAAAGAAAAAAATCTAAACAACTTTTTCTGATGATGATACACACAATTATTCAGCTGACATCATGAGCTGTTTCTGCTACAGATCTTCACTGCTTAAATCGCCACAATGATTCTTTTGCTCCATCATTTAATTTCGTAAACAAATCAGTGCTCATCTTTAGACAAACAAATGATGACAATTTACATCAGAGTGGACAGAATTTCCATTTCTACTTTACCTTTTCTTAAAAAAGGAAAACTATGTTGGTTTGCCTCCATATGTGAGTGAGTTTATCAAACATGTAAAACACACTCATTATGACCACTGTGGAGATTGACTTAAATTCTGACGATTAATATATATTCATTGTAACAAAACCAAATGCTGACCAAGCCTCATTTATTTTCAGCACAGATGAGCGATGTGATGAAATACAGTAGCTTTTCCATCTGATCCTTTTCTGCTTTTATTTTGTTTTTAGAGCAATTGAATTACAAACTTTAAAACTGGTAGCATCATTGTAGAGATTACTACATCAGACAGGCCTTCACAATCTTTACCTATATAAAGTCCTGTTTTACAATAGAAAAATGAATAGCACTATGCTAACTAATTTATCTTGCCAACCTAGCCATTTTTGTTAAAGCTCTTAATTTTTAAGAACAGTAATTTTCTAGTGATAACATTTGATTAGACCTCTGAGTAAGGTATAACATGTTAGGTTTGCGTCACACATAGCAATTGAATATAAATCTATCATTCTTAGTCTCATCACACAATTTCATCACACATTTTGTTGAGATATTAAATTAATATTCAGTTATAAAAGGTAAAACTATAATTAGTTCTGACTATACATAAAACTATACATTCTATCTGACAGTTCTAAGAACACACAGTGTATTTACAGGTTCTGTGACATTCTCTCTCTTCTATATAGGATTTATTCTTTACTATGACACACTGATGTATTAAACCCAGTATATGAACAGACCCTCTTTGACTTTCTCCTTATCACTGTGTCCACTGGCAGCTTGAAGGCGAAGGCGAACATTTAGATATTACAGGTCATCTTTTTTCTTCTTGAAGATGTTTCCATCTGGCTGCACCCTCCAGGTCACTGTGGTGTTCTCCAACATGCCATGTTCTTTCAGTTTCTGCTTCATCTGAAGATTAGAATTAGGATTTATTAATTAAAATTGAAAAGAAATTTATGTCACCCAAAAGGAGGAATTAATAAAAGAAGCATATGACAGAAATTTGAACAGATGAGCAGTCATGACATTGATGATAAAACACAAACTTTCTCCAAATTTCAGAGACGTCCTGAGACTCACCTGCTCTAAAATGGACGACTGAACAGATCAAACACACTGCCATCAGACTTCACCTGCAGTCTCACTGTCTGACATAGTGTAAACTGTGGAATAAACATACACACACACACGCACGCAAGCATGCACACGCACACACACACACACACACACACACACACACACACACACACACACACACACACACACACACACACACACACACTGTAGTTTAATTTCCTTTCCTAAAAGTATAATTTGAACGTCCTCCACATTCTGCTCCTTGTACTGTCAGTTATTCCTGAAATAAATAAATAATACATTTTACATTTATTTGTTTATTTGTTTGTTTTTGAATTAATAAAAATAAGTGTATTAGATTAAATAATTATTTGAGTATTTTATTTGCCATCAACTGTATATTAATAGCAAAAACCAAGAAAAACACAAGACTCACTGGAATGACAGAAAAAAGAAAACCGGCTGGTGCAGGTTGTATCATAGAACACTCCGTTATTAACCACTACACAGTTCTCATTGCCATAACAATTATCAGGTAATCCAGAAGCCCATGGTAGGTTTGAAGCGATGGTTCCATCTGACCACTTCCATGCGTCTCTGTAGAGCCCGATCCAGGAATCACCCTGGATGTTCCTCACCTGCACTAACATGTTTTGGTCTGAACTGTTAAGAGCACTGGCCAAATCTGTGTGATGTTCTCTGCAGTAAGCCTGAGCTTGAGACCAGGACAGAAGTGTAGTGATGCCAATGAACCGTTCAGCACCACTGAAATTAGCTGTGGAAAAAGAAAAGAAGGTCATGTCTCAGTCATCTGTCTGTACAGGAAACATGACACCAAAATACAACCCAAAATGTGAAAAACCAGCCTTCAACCTGACACAAAACAGATCAGTATCATGATATTCACTCACCATTATAGCAGATGAAGGCTCTTATTCCTGTACATGGGCAATCACACGATGCATTACCACCACCTATGATACCACATGATTGTTTTCCACCTAGCTTATCAGGCTCTCCAGAGTCCCAGTCTGTATAAGTGACATTCTTCAGTGGGAGGTCGTTTAAGGACCAGCGCCAGCTATTAATATCATTGTATAATCCGCCCCAGGCATATGTTGCCGGATTTTTGTCTGCTGTTTCTTTCTTTACTCTTAGCCAATCAGTATCAATTATGACTGTTGCCAGATCATTGTAAGTCACCCTGCAGTAATTCTGTGCAACAGGCCATGTCGCCCCTGTCATTATCAGGTCATATTTGTGAAGGACGGTTCGCAGGATAGCAACTGGGACCAGTCCTGTTGATGATATTTTATTTTTCAAACGCAAAGTAAACTTTAACTGCTGAATTTTTGACTATTGATAAAACAATTAAATATAACTATATTTGTAAAGTTAATCGCGACAAACTTTGATGTTGGCTTTGACGGTGCAAATATTCGCAAAGGCCGGTGCATTTTGGAGACGAGTGGACAGAAAGATTGTGAAAGCTACTGGACCGCTAGGGTGCCAATACTTTTGGAGGTGAGCGGACATGAGCATGTGACATGATCTGAATAGCCCGTGGGGCAGTTACTTTCATTGTGCTGAGTGTTTTGATATGTCACATGTCCATGTTGTGCAAATTTTTAATTTTCACGTGACCTGACCAGAATACTCGTGGGGCAGTTCCCCTCATTGTGCTGAGTGTTTTGATATGTCACATGTCCATGTTGTGCAAATTTTTAATTTTCACGTGACCTCACGTGAAGTCACGGTGTAAATCGCTCGAAAACTTGCCGAGTTATAAACCTCAAAATTTTATAATGGAAGTCTATGGGAAAAAACACGTGACCTGACCAGAATACTCGTGGGGCAGTTCCCCTCATTGTGCTGAGTGTTTTGATATGTCACATGTCCATGTTGTGCAAATTTTTAATTTTCACGTGACCTCACGTGAAGTCACGGTGTAAATCGCTCGAAAACTTGCCGAGTTATAAACCTCAAAATTTTATAATGGAAGTCTATGGGAAAAAAGGCCACTTTGAGCTTCCGTACCGGGAATGCCGGAATTCCGATCGCTTAGAAAAATAGAAGCAACAAACTTCAGACCAGGGTCTACGACATATCCGAATTCGGTGCATGTGGCTTGAACGCCCTAGGCCGCATTTTTTAAATACATTTTTGTCTAATAATAATAATAATAATAATAATAATAATAATAATAATAATAATAATAATAATAATAAGCTTATAACGGAAATCAGAATGTTGGCTTCTACAAAGGAAGGAGGTGAAGGAATTCATCAGGTTCCTTTAGTGTTGAATAGCCAAGTGCCAAAAATCAGATCTAACATTCAGCTTGTACAATATGATCATGGCTGCTTTATAAAATCATCATTGTCTCTTCTTGGTAACTAGGAGGTGACATTTTTGGGCAGTGAGATAAAATCGAACCCATTGGGATACCGAGGAGGGGGTAGGGGATGTAGAGGCATCTTAGTCATAATGATTTAAAGATGATGGGTCTACAAAGGGGCTCCATAGTATTATAATCGTAAAGGAAGACCTGATGTGTTAAAGGACAGAAAAAGGTCAGATCAGGATTCTCACACCTTTCCTTGTTACGAGAAGTGAACTATGACTATTTGAATGCATTTTCTTGGCAAATAAAAAGTAGGACTGCTCCCCAGTGTCCTGCTTTCCATAGGAAAAGAAGTCTTTTCAGGGTTCCTCCAATTGGAGGCCTTGTTTATATTAAAAGTAATGTAATACAGAAAAACGTCTGTAATATATGTAATGTAAAATAAAATAAAACTACAAATAAAATCTGCTTCAAATAATTAAACAGCTTTAGAATAAGTTATTAGAATAAGTTCAATTAAAATGCACCTCTCCTTGAACCGCCACCTTATTGTGGTGGAGGGGTTGGCATGCCTGAATGATCCTAGGAGCTATGTTGTCTAGGGCTTTCTGCCCCTGCTAGCGTCTCCCAAGGCAAACAGGTCCTGGGTGAAGGGCCAGTCAAAGAGCGGTTCAAATGCACAGCTTGGGCTCTGTAACCCAACTCCTTGAGAGAGGCTGGACTATTTGCTACTCTGGAGTTGCCAGCGGTGAGAGGTGGAGAGGCAGAGAGAACTTTTGACTTAGTCCCCGGTCGGAGAGATCTTCAACTCCCACCTCCGGCAGAGCTTCAACCAGATCCCGAGGGAGGTTGGAGACATTGAGTCCGTGTGGACCATTTTCTCCACCTCCATTGTCGACGTGGCCGCTTGTAGCTGTGGCCGTAAGGTCTCCGGTGCCTGTTGTGGCGGCAATCCCCAAACCTGGTTGTGGACCCCGGAAGTAAGGGATGCCATCAAGCTGAACAAGGAGTCCTATCAAGCCTGGTGTGCTTGGGGGACTCCGGAGCAAGCTTCAGCCCGGGTGGTTGCGGAGGCAAAAACCCGGGTATGGGAGGAGTTCGGTGAGGCCATCGGGAAGGACTATCGGTCGGCCTCGAAGAAATTCTGGCAAACTAAGAAAGAACTGAGCTGCAAAGCGAAGCTCTCTATTTACCAGTCGATCTACATTCCTACCCTCACCTATGGTCATGAGCTTTGGGTCATGACTGAAAGGACAAGATCCCGGATACAGGCGGCCAAAATGAGTTTCATTCTTAGGGTGGCTGGGTGCTCCCTTAGAGATAGGGTGAGGAGCTCAGTCACTCAGGAGGAGCTCAGAGTAGTCCCACTGCTCCTCCACATCGTGAGGAGTCAGCTGTGGTGGCTCGGGCATGTGTTCCGGGTGCTTCCTGGACGCCTCCCCGGGGAGGTGTTCCGGGCATGTCCAAATGAGTGGAGGCCTCGGGGAAGACCGAGGACACACAGGAGGGACTATGTCTCTCGGCTGGCCTGGGATTGCCTTGGTATTCCCCCGGAAGAGCTGGAGGAAGGGAAGAGGGAAGTCTAGGCGTCCCTGCTTAGACTGCTGCTCCCATGACCCAGCCCCGGGTGGAATTAAACTGGATGGATGGAATGGAATTAAACTGCAAAGATTATTATTGGATAGCAGATAGTAAAAGTATCCAACGTTCAGTGGACATGTAGAACTTGGTGGTGTGTCTTGTTAAAACACAGAACAACTTAATCCCTTTGCTCTCATTTATTTAAGGCTGGATGCACAGAACACAGGTTCCAGAGGATAAGCGGAATGCTTAGGATACACAGGATGGTAAAGATGGTAAAGATGCTAACGATGATAAAGATGTTAAAGATCACCAATTTTTCACCAATACGGCATTTTTATTGACTTTAAAACCAACATCCCTTTCCATTCCTCTGTTCTTATGAGCTTTGAGGGTCTTTTTTTTAAGAGAGCCTTCATATATCATACTCAGCACATCTTATCTTTTTAATACTTATTACTTTTATCTTCTCTGCATCTTCTGTTTATGAATTCATGTATTATGTAAAAAAACTGTGCTATGAGAAAGATATAAAATTGCTAACAGTGTTTTAGGCTGGTGTTGTCCTAAGTCTGTAACCTATTGAACCAGTGGCGATGTATTTATTGATAGAAACGTCAAAGCAGTTTTGTACATTGTTCTGGATAAGGAAGTCTGCCAAATGACATAAAAGTAAATGTAAATATTATATATATATATATATATATATATATATATATATATATATATATATATATATATATATATATATATATATATCAATCACCATATTGTAGTAGGATGGGGCCAGAGCATATCACAGCATTGGACATTGCTTTCACTAATTTACACACCTCTACAATGCTACCCTTATTAACCTTTGACTGATGAAGGCATACATCATTGGCTCCTATGTGAAAAAAATGTAAAAATTTTGAAAAGCTGGTTTAAGGCCCTAAAAATACCCATTACCCATGCCCCTAAAGGCCAAGCTAAATTTATGTGCAGTATTAAAGCATCTTCTGTAACCAGAGTTTTTTTTCATTTTTTTTCGATTAACAGTGAAGAGAAAACCTACTTGAGTAAGTGAACAGAAGGTGAAATGGTACTTCTATGGGCAAGTCGAAGTATTAACTGTTCACAACTTCTACCTGCTGTAAGGGATATAATGCCAGAGTTTGTGGATTGTTAACTTCACCTAAGGCATCCAGACATTCCCCTAGAGGAGCTACACTACAGGCACTCTCATTAACACTCTCTAGAGTCTGACTGCAAATTTCTCCATCATAGAGCTAACCTAAATACACTTGTCACAAATTAAGGCCATTAGGCTATGCATATATGGAGTCCAACCCCTGAACATATGGAACATATGTTCCATATGTTCCAAATGGAACATATGATCCAAGCATTTTAGCTGCTTTTTTTTTAGGTAGAATTTCATTCAAGTAACAAAATACTTAGTGAATGAATGGGTCAGGTTACTCAATAATAACAATAATAATGAAAGAGTTTATTTATTTTGTTAGTTAGGAAGGGATTTTGGAAACATTCAATTCAATTCAATTCAATTCAAGTTTATTTGTATAGCGCTTTTTACAATAGACATTGTCTCAAAGCAGCTTTACAGAACATAAACACACAGCAGAAGGTAAACATAATTAATGATAAAGGAATTAACAAATAATAAAAGAAATAAGAATTAACAGAATAAAAATTCTAGATTATTATTAGATGTATATAGTTCACAGTGTGTATGTATTTATTCCCCTATGAGCAAGGAAAAACTCCCTTAAATTGGTAAAGGAAGAAACCTTGAGAGGAACCGGACTCAAGGGGGAACCCATCCTCATATGGGTGACACTGGGGGTGTGATTGTAATATGCAGTCAGTTAAATGTTGTATTGGTGTGAGGTTCAAGGACTTCTGATCTCCTGAGTACCACAGAGTCTAACTGGAGATGTCTCAGGATTCTTAGAGTCGGCCTCGGCTCAGTGGACGTCCAAAGGCTTCGTCCCACAGAGGACGTTGGGAGCTGGTACAGTGTCTGGATGCCTCGGGATAGGTACAAAGAGAGAAGCAGTGGAAAGGGATTAACATATCTGCTGTTCATAAAAATGTGCTGGTCTGATGTACTGGTGCATGATATTATGGGATGTATTATGTGTACGCCTGACTAAAGAGATGAGTTTTTAATCTACATTTAAACTGGGAAAGTGTGTCTGAGCCCCGAACACTATCAGGAAGACTATTCCAAAGTTTGGGAGCTAAATAAGAAAATGCTCTACCACCTTTAGTAGACTTAGATATTCTGGGAACTACCAAAAGTCCTGAGTTTTGTGATCTCAGAGAGCGTGAAGGATTGTAACGTGTTAGAAGGCTAGTTAGATACATGGGAGCTAAACCATTAAGAGCCTTGTACGTAAGTAGCAGCAGTTTGTAGTCAATTCTATACTTAACAGGTAGCCAGTGTAGAGATGATAAAATTGGGGTTATATGGTCATACTTTCTTGTCCTAGTGAGAACTCTGGCAGCTGCATTTTGGACTAACTGTAACCTATTTATTAAAGATGCAGGACAACCACCTAGTAATGCATTACAATAGTCCAGTCTAGAGGTCATGAACGCATGAACTAGCTTCTCAGCATCAGATACAGACAGGATGTTTCTCAGCTTGGCAATGTTTCTAAGGTGGAAGAAGGCTGTTTTGGTAGTATGGGCGATATGATTTTTAAAAGACAAGTTACTGTCTAATATAACACCAAGGTCTTTCACTGTCGAGCTACTTGTAACAGTACATCCCTCTAAATGGGAGTTAAGTTGTGAGAGTTTATGTGCACTGGTTTTTGGACCTATGAGTAGTATTTCTGTCTTATCGGAGTTTAACAATAGAAAGTTGCAGCTCATCCAGTCTTTTATCTCTCTAAGGCACTGAGTTAATTTGGACACTGTGGCTATTTCATCTGGTTTTGATGAGATATATAACTGTGTGTCATCAGCATAACAATGGAAACTAATCCCATGTCTTCTAATAATGTTCCCTAATGGAAGCATGTATATAGAGAAAAGCAGAGTCCTAGAACTGATCCTTGAGGGACCCCATAATTAACTGGTAGTAAACTGGAGGATTCACCATTTAATTCTACAAAATGGTATCGGTCAGACAGGTAGGATCTAAACCAGCTTAAAGCCTGACCATGAATACCTGTGTAATATTGTAAGCGATCTAGAAGAATGTTGTGATCTATAGTGTCGAATGCAGCACTAAGGTCAAGTAGAACTAATAGTGACATACAGTCTTGGTCCGAAGCTAAGAACAAGTCGTTTGTAACTTTAACAAGTGCTGTTTCTGTGCTATGATGGGGCCTGAAACCTGACTGAAACTCTTCAAGGATGTTGCTCTCCTGTAAGAAGGAGCTCAGTTGAACAGACACAACCTTTTCAAGTATTTTAGACATAAACGGAAGGTGTGAGATAGGTCTGTAATTTGATAGTTCATTAGGGTCTAAGTTAGGTTTTTTGATGAGTGGCCTAATAACTGCCAACTTAAAAGACTTCGGGACGTAACCTAAAGATAACGAGGAGTTAATGATATTAAGAAGAGGCTCACCAGCTTTATGTAACACTTCTTTCAGTAGTTTAGTTGGGATGGGGTCTAGTGAACATGTTGTTGATTTAGCTGTAGTAATAAGTTTATCTAACTCTTCCTGTCCTGTACTTGTAAAGCTGTGTAAAGCCTTAGGTGAGATTGTGTCACTGGTTGCTCTCATATGTTGAGCGTCACCTATTTTACTCCTGATACTTTCGATTTTATCAGTGAAAAAGTCCTCACTACTGAAATATGATGGAATAGTGTGTTCAGATTTCTGATTTTTTGTTAAACTAGCCACTGTGCTAAATAAAAACCTGGGATTGTTCTGGTTATTTTCTATGAGTTTGCTCAGGTGCTCAGCCCTAGCAGCTTTTAGAGCCTGTCTGTAGCTGGACATACTGTCCTTATACGCAATTCTAAACACCTCTAATTTATTTTTTCTCCATTTCCGTTCGAGGTTACGGGTCTCCCTCTTGAGGGTGTGAGTATGACTATTATACCATGGTGCAAGTGTTTTATCTCTAACCTTCTGTAATCTGACTGGGGCAACAGTGTCTAATGTGCTGGTGAATATAGCGTCTATGCTGTTAGTCATTGCATCTAGGTCGTTTGAGTTTGAGGGTACAGTAAGAAGTCCAGACAGAACAGGCAGGTTATTTGTGAATCTGTCTTTGGTGGTCGAAATAATGGTTCTACCGAGTCGATAACGTGGTGAGACACAGTTAGTCTGTTCTATAGGTAGTGTGTACATTATGAGGTAATGGTCTGTGATGTCATCACTTTGAGGTATGATATCTATATCAGTGACTTCTATTCTGTGTGATATTATTAAATCTAGTGTGTGGTTACATCGATGAGTTGCACTAGTGATGTTTTGTTTGAGCCCAAGTGAGTTTAGTAAGTCCATAAATGTGAGTCCTAAAGCGTCGTTTGTGTCGTCAACATGAATGTTAAAGTCTCCTACAATTAATGCTTTGTCAAAGTTAACTAATAGGTCTGAGAGAAAATCTGTGAATTCTCTAAGAAAAACTGTGTAGGGCCCTGGGGGTCTGTACACGGTCGCTAGAGCAAGAGACATCAGGGATTTCTTCATGTGCATGTGCAATATTTTAACATTAAGGACGAGCACTTCAAAAGAACTAAATCTATGCTGTGTTCTCTGGGTAACAGTGAGGTAATCACTAAGGATAGTGGCGACACCACCTCCACGACCAGTCAGACGAGGCTCGTGCTTATAGATATATCCTGATGGTGTAGACTCGTTTAGACTGATGTATTCATTTGGTTTAATCCACGTTTCGGTGAGGCAGAGTGCAGTAAGGCTATTATCTAAGATCATTTCATTTACAATAAGTGCTTTGGGTGCAAGAGATCTAATGTTCAGAAGTCCAAACCTTAAGAACTGTTTTTGTTTGTTTCTTTGGCATTTTTATGGTCTAATTACAGTAAGATTATTTCGAGAACTTCTCGTGTATTTACTTTTGGATCTCACTGCTCGGAGAACAGACACAGTTTCTATAGGGTGAGCTATGTGTGCATTTTCTGTGTCAATGTGCTGAGGTGAAGGATGGCTATTAAGATTTAAATTTAAAGAGTAGTTTACCAGTCAGAAGGTGTTCAGCGCCCTGGAGATGTGGTCCGAGAGGATCTCCGCTCCAACTCTGCTGGGGTGCAGGCCGTCAGCACGGAATAGCCTAGGACGCTCCCAGAAAACATTCCAATTATCGATAAAGAGTAGTTTCTGAGCCTGACACCATGACTGTAACCATTCATTTAAAGCGAAAAGTCTACTGAACCTTTCAATTCCTCGCTGGTAAGTTGGAAGTGGTCCAGACACGATGATCCTCGTCGTGGGCGCTGTGCTGCGAACCGTCTCCACCAGGGTGTTGAAGTCCCTCTTCAGGATCTCCGACTGCCTCAGGCTGGTGTCATTCGAGCCGACATAAAGAACCACAGCTCTGGTGTTTCTGCTCACGACTCTAGGTACCTGTGCAGAGACATCAAGAACACGAGCACCAGGTAAGCAGTGAGTGCGAGCCTTACCTTTAGCCACCGTAGCACGGACGTGGCGGGCGATGGAGTCTCCGATGATCACGTTGTCGCAGTCCGTCTTGCGAAGGGGGGCGAAGCGGTTCCGGGTGGGGATCTCGAAGACCGGCGGTGGTGGAGGGGGAGAGGTCCTAGGCCGGGGGCCGGCACGCGTCCTCCGCTGCTGCACCCAGGGCCTGCGGTGTCCTGGCGCCGGAGTGAACAGCTCCTGGGCAGGCCACTTCATCGGTGTGTTGGGCCTGGACAGAGAAACACGCGGGGTAGAGGTGGAGGGAGTGGTAATTACATCCTGGGAGTTTACCTGTGACAGCTGAGCGACCGACCGGGGAGCTTCCAGCGCGGCTTTCCGCTCCCGCAGCTCGGCCTGCTTCACCTGTAGTTCGCGGATCTGCTTCTCCACAGCAATCAGCTGGAGTTCTACCAAGTGCAGCTCCAATGCATCCTCACCTGCACTCAAAGGCAGAGACGTAACCGGCATGGTGTTACAGAGCAAGTACAACAGATTGTAGTAGCGGTAGCTGAGCTAATAGGCTAGTTGTGCTAGCTGGCTAGATGCGGACTATTTAACCTGTTTATTTATTTATTTATTGTATATCACTTGATTCTAAAAGATGAGAAAGGACATGGAGGAGAGCAGGGTGGGAGCGAGCCACTGGACTGAGCAGGTCAACTCCCTGCCTCTCACTCCAGTCTGTGAAATGAAAATGTGGAAGATGCGAGAGCTTGTACTAGCCGTAGCCGAGCTAACAGGCTAGTTATGCTCGCTGGCTAAAAGCTGACGCTGCGGGACAAGTAAATACTTTGTCAAGAATTAAAGTGTAGACTCAAGATAACTCGGAATTGAATACAAAATACTCAGCCAGTTGGTGTTCTGCAAGTCCACAAGCAAACAATTCATTATTTGCTTTGTACTCTACTTCCTCCTTTTGGACAAAGTCGCTATTGCCTAAAAATTAAAATGGTTACATTTACCACAGAGAGACTGTATTAAATTTCCCAACTGAAATAATTTGTCGATAATATAATTTCTCTATAATATAGACATTAAAAGCAACCAAATATTATATATTATATTTATATTATATATTGTAGTATTATAAAAAAAATCTATAGACACCTGAAATTTAGCATTAAATCATAATTTATCAGTTCGTACAGATAAATTAAAAAGGCATAAACATTTAACTCAGTAAAATGAAAAATGTTAAAGGTGTATATGACAGGTATTTTGCTCATTTCCTTAAGATTTCATTACAAATGATATTATATAAGTTTAAGAGTAACTCCAATGTGAAAATCCTCATGGAGCACTTTGACATTCATTGTCTGGAATGAGAGCCTGTAAAAGATATTTCCATCTTGCCGCATCCTCCAAGTGATGGTTTCCAACAGGCCCTTTTCTTCAAGTGTTTGCTTTATCTGAAGAACAGAATTTGATTCCTCAATAATTTAATTCCTCAATACCATTCTTATATAATAGACATTTTTATTACTGCAGTAACTCTTGTATATTTAAATCAACAGGAACTTACTGTAATTATGAAAGTAGAATTAGCAGATATTAAGAATGCAGTTTTTTATAGAATGCAGGTTTTTTTTATAGAATGCTGTATTAAGTTGCAAAATCGTACTGCTCAAAGTATTGCACATGTTGTTTAGTAGTGAACACTGATTGCACGTGTTCTACAAAAATAATATTCAAGGTGTGTTATAGTGACTTGTTAAATCTTTGGGATGTGTTGTTGAACCTTTCTTAACTTCCTGGTCAGCTGCAGAGAAGATGCCATGTCACACTAAGATCCATTAGGTCAAGGAGTTCTTAATGGCGTAGTACTATCACAACCAGAGGAGGAAGGAGGCGGACCCGCACACAGGATAGCTTCAAATGAAAGGGGTTTAATCACCAGATTAGCGCCGGCCCTCACCAGAAAAAGGTGCAGGGCGGTGCCGCAGGGCACCGGGAGAAACAAAAAAAAAGAACATTAGTCCAATAGTCCACGGAGACTGAAGGAACAGTCCAGGGGAGACGAAGGTTAAAATAGGTCCAGGCAGACTGACGGAAGACGATGAAGACTGACGGAAGACGATGAAGACTGACGGAAGAGTCCGAAGATTAAAATGGATCTAACTAGACCAGGGGTCGGCAACCTTAAACACTCAAAGAGCCATTTGGACCCGTTTCCCACAGAAAAAAAAACACAGGGAGCCACAAAACCCATTTGACATCCAAAATGAAGATAACACTGCATATATCGTTTTTTACCTTTATGGAAAGTTTAGAAAAAACTGTGTTGCACTTATGAAACCAGTGAACTGCTACCGAGTAAAAACAAAATTTTATTTCTGCAGGCAAACAAAAATATTTTGAACAGTTTGAACTAACCTTAAGTAAAAAGACGCTGGGTTGAAGGTTACTTTCAAATAAAATGTCCAATGTCTAATTGAGTCCTCTTCAGATCTCAAGTTTTGAAGACAGGCAAGCTTAACATCTCCAACCCCCACGCAACCCCAATTTTTTTCATTGGTTGTTGGGTAAAATCTTTCCCAGATATTGCTATTTTCTGATTGGCTATTGTGTAGCCTCTTTTTTGATTGGCTGATAAGTGTCAGGCTCGACTAATAACTTCAGGGGAGACGCGCTTGATTCCTGCACGGTTCCAGACAGCGGTGCGGACTGATACATTTTGGGCGAGGCAGCTTATTAAATATATGATTAATAGTCAAAAAGTTTTTCTGCATGAAAAATACGATGTGTGGCGGGAAAGCGTGATAAAAGACCCAAATGTGTGACTGTCACTTTTAATGCGTGACACCTGACAGCCCTGCATGACATCAAAATTTTAACATGCGTCTGCTTCTGTGTGTTGGATTTCACAAGTCGGCAGTTATGACGCATATTTTGAGCGACAAAAAAAATTAAACACGGTTTATTTTAATGTTACAAGAGCATCATAATCTTAGAATTTAGAATAACTTTTTTTTTAAACTAACTAACTAACTAAAATAAAATAAATTTAACTTACAGGGAGCCGTGGAGGAAACACGTCACCAATGGGTGCCTACCCAGCAACTGCCCCGCCAGTCTGGTCCTATATGCCGCGATTGCGGACACGTAAACCTTCAGGATCGAGGGGGCTAACCCAGCGGAAAACTGTTCCTGTAAGAAATCCAGAACTGAGCCGATCAGGCAGTTAACTGGTTCCAGGCGTAAACAGTTGCCATCATGTGGCGTATGGCCTTCTCTGGCTCTGGAGTGGAGAAGGGTCTCTACTACCTCGGTAGAGAGACCAGCTGCTATGAACTGTGCCCCCTCAGGGGCCACAGCCACAGCCTCCACGGCTCTGGGTGGGGGTGCACCAGCGTTCCGCCAACCTGTGATGGGAGATCCCTCCTGGGGGGAATTTCCCACGGAGGGCCCTCAAGTAGGGACACCAGATCCGTAAACCATGGCTTGCCCGGCCATCGAGGTGCTACCAGGAGGAGACGGACTCCATCCCGGCGAACTCTCTCCAGAACTCCAGGGAGCAGTGCGATTGGGGGAAAGTTGTACAGGAGTAGCCTCTGCCACGACTGCACCATGGCATCCAGATCTAACGGGGACAGTGCGAGGTATCCCGGGTTGCAAACAGATCCACCTGGGCTCTGTAGAACCTCCACCATATGAACTCCACAGACTCTGGGCGGAGTGTCCACTCATGACCGCACCCCACCCCGTGAGGGAAGCATACGTCATTAGCATCACGCGATGACATGGAGACCCCAACCCGTGCCTGCATCCTGGCCAAGTTCCATATCACACCCAAAAAGGTGGTTCTCTGTGCTGGAGAGAGCACGCTTTTGCCAGCGTTTAGCCGAAACCCAAGCACCTTCATGCAGGTGAGGACAACATCTCGATGACGAAATGCCATAATCAACCAGTCATCGAGGTAATTTAAAATGCGGATGCCCTGGAGCTGCAGCGGGGTCAGTGCTGCGTTATCGGGAGGACCCGATATTGGTAAGCTTCGCCCCCGAAAGCAAACCTCAGGAACCTCATCTGTGCAGGGAGGATGGAAACGTGAAAGTACAGGTCTTCCAGATCTATTGTGACGAACCAGTCCCCGGACCTGATCTGAGTCACGACCTCCCTGAGGGTGAGCATCCTAAACCTGAGCCTCCTGAGGAAGCGGTTCAAGGAGCATAGATCAAGATTGGACGCAACCCGCCATCCTTCTTTGGAACGATGAAGTATGGGCTGTAAAAGCCTGACTCTCGAATCGAGGGGGGAACCACCTAAATGGCTCCTTTTCTCAGGAGTGTGCGCACTTCTCATTCCAGGACCAGAGCCTGCTCGGGTCCCACCAGGGTGGGACACATCCCGTTGAAACTGGGAGGAGAGGAGGTGAACTGAAACATGTAGCCATCCTCTATGGTCCACAGGAGGAGCCAGCTCCTTGGACCCACTCAGAGCAGCTGGGGCCGCACCCTGCAGCTGATGACGCCTCGCGAAGGACCCTCCCCTCACACAATGAACCTTCGGGTGGTAAGGTGGGGAGCAAACCGCTGGAGGGAAGCTGCACCCTGAGACACACCTTGTGGCAGGGCTAGCAGACCGGCCTCCATGACCTGGATGGTTGTAGCAATGTACTGTGGCCGTCGACACCTCCTGAGAGGCAGCGGGTCTCCCCAATCCGTACCGAGGCTTCAGACAGAAGTGGAGGGAGGTGCCTGCTGGAGGGGGGCCACACTCTGGAGGACATCCTGTGGTGCAGAGGAAGGATAGGCACCGTCAAGTGAGGTGTGCCCCATCCCCCCAATTGTAGACCGTCAGGGTCAACGCACCACTGCCCTCAGTTCACCCTGCTCCTTCTTGGGCCTAGAGCGTCGCCTTTGGAGGGAGGTACTGCTGAAAAGAAGCCGACTGCTTTTTAAACTCCTGGAACTTGTGTACGACTGCCATCACAGCATCGCCAAACAGTCCAGGAGGAGCCATCGGTGCGTTCAGTAGCACAGCTCGATCCTTGTCCGGGACGTCGGACAAGGTGAGCCGCAGATGCCTTTCTGTGGCCACCAGGGCCACCATGGACCGACCAACGGCCCGCGCCGAGTGCTTCTTGTCCCGAGGAGTCAAGCAGTGCGACGCAACTCCTCTACATCAGTGGTCCCGGAGCTAAGTCCCTCATCCAAATCACGTAGCAGGTCAGCCTGGTAAGCCTCCAACACACCCATGGTGTGGAGGCAGCCCGCGGCCTGACCTGCTGCCACGTAAGCTTTCCCTACTAAGGCTGATGTAGCACGTAGCGGCTTAGTATGGAACACTTCAGCCTTTAGCGATGATGCTATGCTAGGGCAGAGATAGCTAGCCAGCATAGCTAGCTCTTCCACACACGGCATTGCCCCGTAGCCGCATGCCTTAGCCCCATCCACATTCGCGTAGAGCGAGGAGTGACAAGGGTAGATCGGGGAAAAATGGCAAGCTCCGGCGCTCAGAAAGTGACACAGGGCACAGGAAACGCTCATCCAGCTTACTGGGTGTGCACTGCTTCTTCTGCTCCACCGGCCAATCTAAATCCAGCTTGGCTATGGCTCGTGATACGACCTCGAGGAGCTCCTCATACAGCACAGGCTGTGAAGTGCCCACGGGCTCACTAGCATCCATCAGCTCTCCTTCCTCAGAGGGAAAGACATGTAATGCCGCGCTGCTCGCGTCGGGAGAAGAAGCAGCCATTGGGACTCATCTGTCTGCAATCCCGCTGCTAGATCGACCTGCGAGCCCCACGAGCGCCGGCGCCACTTTTGCCTCGGCAAGAGCGGGACTGAGGCCGCAAGGGAGAGCGCTCTTCTCGAAGAGCTCTCTCCGAGAGTGAAAAGTGCGCATAGCCATGCGACTACAATGCGAGCAATCAACTCCCTCGAAAGCCGAATGTGCATGCACCGCTCCCAAGCAAGCAATGCACCGATTGTGCGAATCCATCCCGGTAAACACACATAAACACGGATAAACACACTTACGGAATTTTTGTCTGTTAGCCATCACTCGATCAGAAAAACACAGTATCAGAAAAACAGAGCTTACTGGATGAGCAGAAGCTAGTGTCTTGTCCATCTCGCAGCCATTTGTAGCTTCCTCGCTTGTCCATCTCGCAGCCATTTGTGATGTCACCCGATGATGACATCACGTCCCAACGCCTATTGGTCAGATTACACACGTGGTTCAGAGCATGGTCACGCAGGGGCATTCCCATAGCGTTTCGACGCAGCTCGAGTTCCGAAAGGGAACCTGAGTGCCATATGTAATTTATGCATATTATAACCATGAACGGTGTATTAACAGTTTAATTTATAAATAATTTAGAAGAAAGCAACAGCAAAAAAAAGTTTATAAAGACACTCACTAGTGAGATACAGGAGCAAAAGAGTCTGCTTCATGATGTTGCTGTGGAGACAAAAAAGCCAATAGCAAAAATGTGCAATTAGACAAAGTAATAATTGTAATTTTAATATATGTGTCTAACATTAATCTGTAACATCTGTAGAGCATTAATCTGTCAGCCTTTCAGAAACATGGCGATAAACGATCTAGATATAATTATGATTATTAAGTGCACAGCAGCAGGATTGTAGTTACATTTAAAAAAGCTACATAAATAACATGGTAAGCTCCTGTTTGAGATGTTTGAGAGATGCATTCACAGATTCCTGGATCACGTAATAATTAATAATGGCTCTGTGAACTTGGCATATCAGACTATTGGATGCAGACAAATTGCACTTTCTAATTCCTTTCAACTACTTCCTCATTATGATAACTCCATACTGAACACCATATTACACTGCAATGCTTTAAACACTACTGGAATTTATTAGTTAAACTTTAGTTGTTTTTTTTAAACAATGTAAACATATGTCCATGCAATCAAATGAAATAAATTAATTGCTCTAATCAATCCCTATAAATTCACTATCTTACATACAGAGCAAACAAAGATGAGGGAGAAGCATTACACCATATCTGAGCATCTATAACAAAAAAAAATTATGCTTATAGTTTAAACATCTATAAAAAATAAAAACCTACCTTGAAATAGACCTAAAAAGGTCCCTGGTTCTTTATCTTAAAATGCAGAGACTGATTTCCATTTTGACATTTGTGTTTAATCAAATACATGGAACCTTTTTAAAGTGATGGGGAATTTTACTGAATGTGTTCCACACACTCACTGAGACTATTTGACATCTGTGAGGTTCAAAACAATTTCTTTAATAGCTCATATGTGTGTGAGAATTTTATTTAATGTAATAAACACTCACTGTGAATATTTATTAACAATGGCTAAAATTATGAGAACGCTTCTTTGTGTGTCTGAAGCTCTGTGTGAAATCAGCCCAGGTAGGTCATGTAACTGAGCAATGCACTCCAGCAAGACCATATAGGTGGATGTACATCACATTAATATTCCTTCTGTGCAGGGTCATAAGGGTCAATGTGTCTTGGTCTTCAATCCCTTCTTAAGTGGATAAGACACCAGCCATTTGGTGTGATTTCACACAGAGCTTCAGACACTACTGCTGCAAAGAAGTATTCCCATAAGTTCAGCCATGACACACTATCTAATTTCGTAGGTCTTCAGACTGGATTTTAACGAAAGGTAAGGAAAGGTAACGAAAATGATTTGTAGGTCTTGTGTAGGAGCAACAACACCTCAGCTTATTTACCAAAATAATGACATGTAGCCATAACATTTTTAACAGCTTTCAAACAAAATAATTGGAATACAACCCATTTTTAACACTACAACTGTATTTTTATTAAACAGGAGAGAAAACCGTTAGGCCAAATCGAAACAACTTTTTCTGATGATAATACACACAATTATTGAGCTGATATCATGAGCTGTTTCTTCTACAGATCTTCACTGCAAATTATTCTTTTGCTCCATCATTTCATTTTCTAAACAAATCAGTGCTCATCTTTAGACAAACAAATGATGAGAATTTGCATCACAGTGGACAGAATTTCCATTTCTACTTTCCCTTTTCTTAAAAGGGAACTATGTTTTTTTAAGACAAAAGGGTATGAAAATACTGACCAATTATATTATTACATTTCAGCATGAATAGAAATAAATAAATAAATAAATAAATAAATAAATAAATAAATAAATAAATAAATAAATAATGTCAAACAACAGAAAACATAAAGAAAAAAAATCTTCCAACAAAGCTCTTACTTTTGAAGAACAGTATCTTCCTAGTGATAACGTCTGAGTAAGGTATAACATGTTAGGTTTGCATCACACATAGCACTTGAATATAAATCTCTCATTCTTAGTCTCATCACACAATTTCATCAGACATTTTGTAGAGATATTAAATTAATATTCAGTTATAAAAGGTAAAACTATAATCTTTACAAGTTTTAATATTTATAACATAAAGGTCTGAATGCCCCCTACAGTGATCTATGGGGAAAAGAAACCATTGTTTGTTTTTTTCCTAGAGCAGAAAGTGTTGAGAATGTGGCTAAATTGGCAAGGTAAGACCAAACCAGCACTAATTTTCAAACATAGCAATTTAGTCTTTACAGACACAAACAATCAAAACTGAGCACATAAGTAAGCTTTAAACATCTCTTAAATAGGCCAGTGACAGTTGGAGCTGGTTGCTACTAATTATAGAGGGACAAGACTCTTTGTCTCCCCACAACCTTCCTAAGGTTACAGTGTGCTAACAGTGTGTTAGACCTTCACGCTGATATCTACATGTCTTCTGCTAAATGTTAGCCCACAGTATTTCCATAGTATTGTGTGCATCATTATAGTTCCTGACATGCAGTCGAGCCCATAATCATCATCTCCTGACAAAGCTACAAGTCTCCAGCAATCAGAGTGTAAATGCTGGGAAATGGAGTCAGCACTTCTGTAGCTCAGCAGGTCAAGATATTAATCCAATAGATACTACTAAAATTTTACTAGAATTTTGACCCTTTATATTTACAATTGTTATATATATATATATATCAGTAGGGGGCAGTAGAGGACAAGATTAACTAGAAGTAGAAGAACAAACATCTCATTTTATTGCCCTGTTTGTAACACAACCACTTTGACTTCATCTTAAATTTAACATTAGTTTCAATGTTTTGTCAAATAATTATTATTTAATATGTTCAGCTTTTGCTGCAAGCTGCCACTGGACACAGTGATAAGGAGAAAGTCAAAGAGGGTCTGTTAATATACTGGGTTTAATACATCAGTGTGTCGTAGTAAAGAATAAATCCTATATAGAAGAGAGAGAATGTAACAGAACCTGTAAATACACAGTGTGTACTTAGAACAGTCAGATATAATGACCTTGACACTATTACTGTCCTTTTATTCTTGCGTCGTTGTTTTTTTTATTCTAATATCTGTACTTGTGGGCTATAAGGTTATACATACACACACACACTAATATATATATATATATATTAGTGTGTGTGTGTATGTATAACCTTATAGCCCACAAGTACAGATATTAGAATAAAAAAAACAACGACGCAAGAATAAAAGGACAGTAATAGTGTCAAGGTCATTATATCTGACTGTTCTAAGTACACACTGTGTATTTACAGGTTCTGTTACATTCTCTCTCTTCTATATAGGATTTATTCTTTACTACGACACACTGATGTATTAAACCCAGTATATTAACAGACCCTCTTTGACTTTCTCCTTATCACTGTGTCCAGTGGCAGCTTGCAGCAAAAGCTGAACATATTAAATAATAATTATTTGACAAAACATTGAAACTAATGTTAAATTTAAGATGAAGTCAAAGTGGTTGTGTTACAAACAGGGCAATAAAATGAGATGTTTGTTCTTCTACTTCTAGTTAATCTTGTCCTCTACTGCCCCCTACTGATTAAAGCTTAAATATTGAAGGTTAAATACATTTAAGTTTACAATCTGCTGGACTTGAAGGTGAACATTTAGATGTTACAGGTCATCTTTTTTCTTCTTGAAGATGTTTCCATCTGGCTGCACCCTCCAGGTCACTGTGGTGTTCTCCAACATGCCATGTTCTTTCAGTTTCTGCTTCATCTGATGATCAGAATTAGGATTTATTCATTAAAATTAAAAAGAAAATAAATTTATGTCACCCATAAACGAGGAATTAATAAAAAGGAGTGAATGACAGAAATTTGAACAGATGAGCAGTGATAACATTGATGTTAAAACACAAACTTTCTCCAAATTTCAGAGATGTCCTGAGACTCACCTGCTCTAAAATGGACGACTGAACAGCAGAATCAAACACACTGCCATCAGACTTCACCTGCAGTCTCACTGTCTGATTCCTCATAGTGTAAACTGTAGAATAAACACACACACACACACACACACACACACACACACACACACACACACACACACACACACACACACACGGTAGTTTAATTTCCTTTCCTAAAAGTATAATTTGATCGTCCTCCACATTCTTCTCCTTGTACTGTCAGTTATTCCTGAAGTAAATAAATGATACATTTTACATTTATTTATTTATTTGTTTGTTTTTGAATTAATAAAAATAAGTGTATTAGATTAAATAATTATTTGAGTATTTTAGTTGCCATCAACTGTATATTAATAGCAAAAGCCAAGAAAAACACAAGACTCACTGGATTGACAGAAAAAAGAATACAGGTAGGTGCAGGTTGAATCATATAACAGTCCGTTATAAACAATTGCACAGTTCTCATTGCCATAATAATTATCAGGTTGTCCAGAAGCCCATGGTAGGTTTGAAGCGATGGTTCCATCTGACCACTTCCATGTGTCTCTGTAGAGCCCAATCCAGGAATCACCCTGCGGATACTTCACCCGTACTAACATGTTTTGGTCTGAAATGTTAAGAGAGCTGGCCAAATCTGTGTGATGTTCTCTACAGTAAGCCTGAGCTTGAGACCAGTTCAGAGGTGTAGTGATGCCAATAAACTGTTCAGCAACACTGAAATTAGCTGTGGGGAAAACATAAAGTTCATGTCTCAGTCATCTGTCTGTACAGGAAACATGGCACCAAAATACAACCCAAAATGTGAAAAATCAGCCTTCATACTGACACAAAACAGATCAGTATCATGATATTCACTCACCATTATAGCAGATGAAGGGTCTTAGTCCTGTACATGGGATATCAAACCATTCATCATAAGAACCTATGATACCACATGCTCTGTTTCCAATGAGATTATTAGGCTGTCCAGGGTACCAGTTTGTATAGGTGACATTCTTCAGTGGGAGGTCGTTTAAGGACCAGCGCCAGCTATCGACATCATTGTATAATCCGACCCAGGCATTTGTTGCCAGATTTTTGTCTGCTGTTTCTTTCTTCAATTTTAGCCAATCAAAATCACTCACGACTGTTGCCAGATCATTGTAAGTCACCCTGCAGTAATTCTGTGCAACAGGCCATGTCACCCCTGTCATTATCAGGTCATATTTGTGAAGGACGGTTTGCAGGACAGCAACTGGGACCAGTCCTGTTGGTGACATTTTATTTTTTAAACACAAAGTAAACTTTAACTGCTGAATATTTGACTATTGATAAAACAAATAAATATAATAAAATAAAAAGTAAGAAATTAGTTTAAATATAACTACAATATGTATTTATTTATTTATTAACTTATAAATTAATGACAGGTATATTCTTAACTCTTTTATATATGTTTATATTCACTTGTTTAATTCTCATTAAATTCTCTAAAAAAATTATTTAAGAAACTTCACACACATTTGTAAAATTATAATAATATTTAAATATATAATATTTAAACATTTAATATTAATTTGTATAATATTAATTATCATCAGGGTTTGAAATGAGCACCGGGTAAAGATCAGCTGTAGCATGCTGTCAAATCACTAGTCAATTTGTCGGCTTAATTTTCATAAATTATATTCAATCATTCATTTCTTGGGAAACTTCATGTAAGTCAAATCTGTGCAAATACTGAACTCATGAAATATTAAATACAGACTTTGTATTATTAAATACAAAATAATGAGGTAATTCTTACATGGGATTAAAATGTTTGGTTAACAGAAAAGATTTATTTTGCAACATCTGACAATTTTAGCAGACCAAATTGTACATCTTTTAGTTATGGCCGGTAACTTAAACATTTAGTAGCCAAATTGGCTGTTGAGTGAAAACTGTCATTTCAAACCCTGATAATAATTTCATAAATTATGCCATTAGTGGTTTATAAAAATAATCTCACCAGTGAGAAGCAGAAAAAGAAAAAGATTCAGCTTCATGATGGACAGCTTGCTGATGGAAATAAAATCTCAATCTTAAATTTACATTTACAACATTTGGCAGATGCCCTTATCCAGAGCGACATACATAAGTGCTTAATTCTCTAGTATTGAATACATTAATACTGGCTCACTAGGTTACATACTTAAGATACCATGATTTTAAAACAATTGTTAAAAGTTATAATGAAAAAGTGTCAAATTTTTTGCATTAAAAAAAAAAAAAGATAAGGAAAAGAAGTGCTAGTTGAAGTGTTTCCTGAATAAGTAGGTCTTCAACCGCCACTTGAAAATAGCCAGTGACTCAACTTTCCGGACCTCTAGGGGAAGTTCATTCCACCATCTTGGTGCTAGAACAGAGAAGAGTCTTGTAATATACTTGCCTCTTACCCTGAGAGATGGTGGGACCAGTCGAGCGGTGCTGGTAGATCGGAGGATGCGGGGTGCAGTGTGAGGAGTGATGATATTTAATTATTATATTTAAATAAATAAATAAAAATAGGTAAGTATCAAATACCAAGTGGTTTATTTGTGCACCTTTGTAAATGATTATCTAATCAAGTTTACATCATCATCAGGTGTCAGGTTAGGGCCAAAAGCAGTGAGGGATTACAGCACCCATCAACCACTGCACACATTCACACCACACACCAAGTCACATCATCACAAACACCAACTAGGGCTGGGCAATTGATTGAAAAGTAATCGAAATTCATTCGACATTCAGAACCTATAATCGATCAAATTTTTCCAGGTCGATTATTTCAATTACTTTCCCATTAAAAACACTACCGCGTGTGGAGACACATTACGTTACGTTATTCCGCCGACAAATCACCCAGCCATAACCTGAACCATGTCTCTGGACACTGAAGCACTAGTATTTAATCTGTAAAGCACTTGGACTTGGTCTAATGTTTATTTTCCATTGTCTGATCCATACCATGTTAATAGTTAAGTCTGTGCTCATGTTCCATCAACCTGATCTTTGTTCAGGTGTTTCAGTCTAAATAACATTTGCAAAACTGCTTGTTAATAAAAGTCTGTTCATGTAATATGTTCTAAATAATGTTTAACATCACATCCATTAAGACACTGTACAGACATCACAAAATGAAAATTTGGTACCAATTGTAATTCAGTAAAATTTACAGTAATATTTCCTATATCAAAATATTATATTTATTTACTTAACTTTCTACAATAGTTCTTCATTAATTAATCAATAAATATTAATAAATATGCTACCTCTTACTTATAATTGGCTTATTAACAAACTTAAACTCAATGTGCTACATAAATGTTATGTTTCTGTGAATTCTAACAATAAGAACAATAAATCATACCTGTAATATAAAAAGCTGAAGGCTGCTGTTTCTTCAGTAGCTCTCTTTTAGATCTTCAATGTTTGTACACAACTCTCTAAAACCTTAGGGGGATACTTCATCTGTTATCTTAACCTTGGTAAGATTCTGACATGTGATGCAATCTGATTTCCATTTTACTTTAACATCACAAAGACTCCGGAGTCCTTATTTCAATAAAACCAAATTCTGCCCCATCTTCCTCAGATTTCATCACGGAAAGTAAATGAAGGAGTTCATCAGGTTCCTTTAGCGTTGAATAGCCATGTGCCAATAATCATATCTAACATTAGGGCAGTGAGATAAAATCTTAACCCATTGAGAAACCAGGTGGGAATGTAGAGGCATCATAATGATTTAAAAATGATGGGTCTACAAAGGAGTTCCATACTATTGTAATCATAAAGGAAGACCTGATGTGTTAAAGGACAGGTCTTTCCTTGTTAGGATAAGTGCACTATAACTATTTGAATGTATTTTCCTGGCAAATAAAGAGTAGGTCTGCTCTCCAGTTTAGGCCTCTCACTGATTAATCACAAAATAAGGTTTATGCGTGGTTTTTGAAAAAAAAAAAAAAAAAACTCATTGAAATAAGGCCACAAAACCTATTGTAAACATGTTTTCACAAGACTTTTTGAGAACAGATCTTCTAATGTAGTTTTTTGTTTTGTTTTGTTTTTTGTAATCATGTGAAAATCATCCTGCCTTCTCATTCACATTAAACAATATTGTTATGAGAACCACAAGGGCTCCCTCTTCTGGCCTGCAGAGGATTTGCTGCACTTTAGCATCAGGACTCTATTTCCCACAATTCATTGCACCTCCTACTCAGCACACCTGTTTCCTATTTGCAATCACCTGGTTTATATAAGCCCACTCAGAACTCCTGGATGTCGCGAAGTATTGTTAGTTTGTTAGCATTCTGAGTGTGTTTATCGGTTCCGTCTTTTGCCTTGTTTTAACCTTTGCCTGTTTTCGTGTTTAAGAATGTTTGCTACCTGCCCTGACCCATGCCTGGATTATTGAATACTGTTTTTGGATTTCCTCTATTGCTGTTTGCCTGATGTTTGAACCTTGCCTGTTTTGGAATTTGCCTAATATAACACCCCGACCACTTCACAAAATGGCTTCCTTATCTACCTCTCCTGTTTCTGCAATGCCACAATTACTAGTGTCTAGTCTACTGGACCCCCAGATGACGTCTGTATGGGCGTCTAAGAGTCAAAATCCGGTTATGTCAAGTTTAATGATCCCCAGGGCTACAGAGGTGTGTTCTCTCAGTCCCATGCCTCCTGTATTCGCTATGGCACCGCGGTATGCTTGCTGTTCGGCTATTTCACCAGGCAGTTCCCAAATCCAGGACTCTGAATCATCTGACTCTCCCGAGCCATCTGAACCATCTGACTCCTGGCCGCCAGCTCCGATCTGGTCTCTGGCTCTACCTCCGGCACCGCCCTGGCCACCTGCTCTTCCGGCTCCGCCCGGGCTATCTGCTCCACCGGCTCCGCCCTGCCCTCTACCGCCACATGGACCTGGCCCACCGTCCCACCCCCTGTTCCGCCTCTACTCCACCACCCTCGGGGGGGAGGGGGGGCCTCTGTTATGAGAACCATGAGGGCTCCCTCTTCTGGCCTACAGAGGATTTGCTGCACTTTAGCATCAGGACTCTATTTCCCACAATTCATTGCACCTCCTACTCAGCACAACTGTTTATTCACCTGGTTTATTTAAAGCCCACTCAGAACTCCTGGATGTCGCGAAGTATTGTTAGTTTGTTAGCATTCTGAGTGTGTTTATCGGTTCCGTCTTTTGCCTTGTTTTAACCTTTGCCTGTTTTCGTGTTTAAGAATGTTTGCTACCTGCCCTGACCCATGCCTGGATTATTGAATACTGTTTTTGGATTTCCTCTATTGCTGTTTGCCTGATGTTTGAACCTTGCCTGTTTTGGAATTTGCCTAATAAACCAGCATTTGGATGTAACCTGTTTCACGTGCATGACAAATACATTGATTTAAAATTTAAAAGACGATATAAAAGCGATTTTCTCACGTGAACTGCCAATATACAGACAGCATGTTACATGTCCCACCAGAGACAGTAACACACTGGTTCATTGATACACAACAATAAAGGATGCATATCACTCTGTCCCACAGCCAGCTCTGGGACTCTCTGTTTAGTTCATCTCATACCTACCTACAGGGAGAAACTGAAATCAGCTAAATCTGTATTAAGGACTGTAAAAAGAAGGACTTAAAAAGTGGAGCAGAATTTACAAGCCTGTTTCTCTCTCACTGATTGGACTGTTTTTGAAGCTCTGCCACCGAACTGGACAGGCGCACAGAGACTGTAATATCATATATCAGTTTCTGTGAGGATTTGCCATAGTTCACTGCAAAACTCAGCCAGCTCCGTCAGGCCAAAGTGAATGACAGAAATGGGGATAGAGTCTTGTACAAACAGGCCAAATACACACTGGTTAGAGATCAGAGTGGCAAATAGGAATTATCCTGAAAAGGTACAAATTCAGTTTTCCTCTAAAGACTTAGCATCAGTGTGGAAAGTTCTGAAAGCCATCACCAACTACACAACACCATCCCCCTGCACTGTGCTGAAACAACATCTGGCAGACGACCTGAACGAGTTCTATTGCAAGTTTGAAAAAGCCCAATTCACACAAACCTGGAACCCCGGACTCCGCCACACCTAAAATCCAGTTCAGTGAAGATGATGTATCACAGGTCTTCAGGAAGATCAAGAGTAGAAAGTCACCAGGCCCAGACAGCATTTCACCAACCTGTCTGTAAACCTGTGCTTATCAGCTGGCCCCCATCTTCACATGGATCTTCAACAGATCACTGGAGCTGTGTGAAGTCCCCACCATCATCCCCGTCCCAAAGAAACCCAAAATTACCGGACTAAATGACTACAGACCTGTGGCTCTATCATCTGTGGTCATGAAATAATTTAAAAGACTGGTTCTGGCTTATCGGATAAGCGATAGAAAATGAGTGAGTGAGTAAGTGAGGGTTCTGGCTTATCTGAAGGACATCACTGGACCCTTAATGGACCCTCTGCTGTTTGCCTACAGACCCAACAGGTCTGTGAATGATGCAGTCAATATGGGACTGCAGCATCTGAACAGACCAGGGACTTATGTGAGGATCCTGTTTGTGGACTTCAGCTCTGCTTTTAACACTATCATCCCATCACTCCTCTAGCCAAAATTAACCCAGCTCTCTGTGCCCTACTCTGTCTGTCAGTGGACCACCAGCTTTCTGACAGACAGGCAGCTAGTTCGACTGGGGCAACTCAAATCCAGCACACGCACCATCAGCACTGGTGCTCCTCAGCATTGTGTCCTCTCCCCAGTGCTCTTCCCCCTGTACACAAATGACTGCACCTCTAATGTCCCCTCTGTCAAGCTCCTGAAGTTTGCAGATGACACCACACTGATCTGCCTCATCCAGAATGGTGCCGAGTCTGCCTACAGACTAGAGGTTGAATGGCTGGCTGTCTGGTGCAGTCTCAACAACCTGGAGCTGAACACGCTCAAGACAGTAGAAATGATTGTGGACTTCAGGAGAAACCCGCCCTATAAATATATATATATATATATATATATATATATATATATATATATATATATAACAATTAACAGAAAGAGAACAAAAGACTCATTGGTGTGACAGTAGAAATAGGCTCGTTCCACGCACAAATAATCATTAAGCACTTCGCTAATCTGTGTTGCACAGTATTTAATTATAATTATAATTATAAGGTTCTCCAGGACTCCATGGTAGGTTTGAAGCAATGGTTCCATCTGGCCACTTACTTGTGTCTGTAGAGCCAGGAAGCTCCCAGGATGTCCCTCAGTTTCCATAGGATGTTCTTAGAGGATGTTCTTGAGCTGTTAAGAGAGCTGGCCAAGTCTGTGTTCGGCAGTAAGCCTGAACATCAGGCCAGGTCAGATAAGGACTATTGATACCGATGAACCTGGAATCACCACTGAAAATATCTGTGAAATGCAAATGATAAACATTGTTCAATTTTATTGTAGTTAGATTAAGTTATGATTATACTCTTCTGTTTGAAAAGATAATAGGAAATCACTCCACACACAAATATATATAAACACAAATAGTATTGGCCGATTTTATTATTTTTTTGCATGTTTGTCACATTTTAATGTTTCAGATCATCAAACAAATTTAAATATTAGTCAAAGATAACATAAAGGCACGATGTGGGGAATAAAAATGGACCCAAATGCAGGATAGTAAAATAAACGGGGTTTAATAACAAAAGAACACGAAACATGACATGGACTACAGACAGGACAAGACAACAGTAGATTCCACGGTGCACAAGGCAACGTGGCACAGTTAAATAGACAAAGGATAATGACAATGGGAAATAGGTGTGTGGAGATGGGAGGAGCAGACAAAGGCGGGGCAGACACGTGACCAAGAACATAAACAAATGCACGTGGCCAAAGTCCGGGATGTTGTCATAGTCCCGACACACAAGTAAGCACAACATGCAGTTTTTAAATGAAGGTTTTCATTATTAAGAGAAAAAACAAAATCCAAACCTACATGGCCCTGTGTAAAAAAGTGCTTGCCCCTATCTAATGACTGGTTGGTCCGCCCTTAGCAGCAAGAACAGCAATCAAGCATTTGCGATAACTTGCAATGAGTCTGTTACAGCACTGTGGAGGAATTCTTGTCCACTCATTTTTGGCACTGAACACCATAGACACTGCATCACATGTATTCTTATTAAAACCTCTATAAATTAACATTTACAAAAATTAAGCTTCGCGTTAGTTCTGGCAGGCCACATCGTCAAGCGTGCATCAGCAGTCCACAACGAGCACCAATCTGGTTACGTCATCCATATTACCCGACCATTTAAATTCCTATTCATTGAGCTGCTTTCTAGCACGTCGCTGCTGCTGTGACTTAAACTCCATCGCTGCTGCCGCACAATTTAAACTCCATTATACTCTCGCTATCACTATAGCTTAGCGTATATACAACATGCTCATCAGATACTGCTGCCGCAGGGGTGTATTATGCTTCCCCCTTTACACTGCACACTTGGCCTCAACTCTCTAAAGCAACATGCTTGTTGCAAATATGCCGCCATCTGCTCTGCTCAGGGTGATGCTTCCCCTGCTGCCTCCACTATAGCTGAGCGGATATACAACATGCTCGTTGCATATTGCTGCCGCAGGGGTGTATGCTTCCCCCTTCACACCTCACACTTCGCTTCAACTGACTACAGCAACGTGCTCGCTGCAAATATGCCGACATTTGCTCAGCGAGGATGACTCCTCCGATCTTCGATCAGTTCCGGACTCACCAGCTCTACTGCAACAGTTATGTTGGGGGTTTTTCCTTGGCATATAGTTTTGTTTTAGGGGTCTATTATATTTTCTAGTTGCTGCTGTCCCTGCTCGGTCCGTGCATGCGCACGGACGGGTGCGTAAACTCTTGCCCTGAACAGAACCATACTGCCAAAACTAACTTTATGCTATCATCTAATCTACTTTGACAAGTGGTCCTGACATAACTGCTTGTTAATAAAAGTATGTTCATGTAATATATTCTAAATAGTGTTTATCATCACATCCATTAAGACACTGTACAGTCATCACACAATGAAAATTTGGTACCAATAGAAATTCAGTAAAAATTACAGTAATATTTCCTATATCTAAATATTATATTTATTTACATAACGTTCTACAATAGTTCTTCATTAATTAATCAATAAATATTAATAAATATGCTACCTCTTACTTATAATTGGTTCATTACCAAACTTAAACTCAATGTGCTACATAAATGTTATGTTTCTGTGAATTCAAGTTCCTTTAATGTGGAATAGCCATGTGCCAATAATCAGATCCAACATTCAGCATGTACAATATGATCATGGCTGCTTTATAAAATCATCACTGTCTCTTCTTGGTAACTAGGAGGCAGCATTTTTGGGCAGTGAGTTAAAATAGAACCCATTGGGAGGAATCTTAATCATAATGATTTCAAAATGATGGATCTACAAAGGAGCTCCAGAGTATTGTAATTATACAGGAAGATCTACGTTATGTGTTAAAGGCCAGAAAGGCCAAATCGAGATTCTTAGAGTGTTAGGAGAAGTGCACTGAGAACTAGCATTAATCAAATGCTATCACTAGAAAGATGCTGTTCTTCAAAATTAAGAGCTTTAACAAAAATGGCTAGGTTGGCAAGATAAATTAGTTAGCATAGTGTTATTCCTTTGTCTATTGTAAAACAGGACTTTATAGAGGTAAAGATTGTGAAGGTTCATCTGTGCTGAAAATAAATGAGGTTTGGTCTCTTTTGTTTCAATGAAATGACACATCGTATTGCTAGTCAGAATTTAAGTCAATCTCCACAGTGGTCATGATGAGTGTGTTTTATGTGTTTGATAAACTCACTCACATACTGAGGCATTAAACCAACATAATTTTCCTTTTTTGGAAAAGGGAAAGTAGAAATGGAAATTTTGTCCACTGTGATGTAAATTCTCATCATTTGTTTGTCTACAGATTAGCACTGATTTGTTTATGAAATGAAATGACGGCACAAAAGAGCAGTGAAGATCTGTAGCAGAAACAGCTCATGATGTCAGCTGAATATTTGTGTGTATTATCATCAGAAAAAGTTGTTTAGATTCAAGCCTAACAGTTTTCTCTCCTGTTTAATAAAAATACAGTTGTGGTATAAAAAATGGGTTGTATTTGTTGTAATTGTTATTTTGTTTGAAAGCTGTAAAAAATGTTATGGCTATATGTCATTATTTTGATAAATAAGCTGAGGTGTTGTCGCTTCTACACAAGACCTAAAAATCGTTTTCGTTACCTTTCGTTAACATCCAATCTGAAGACCTACATTGTTTTTGGACACTGTAAGAAAACGATAATGTGAAGAAAACATGAGGTGATGATGCAAATTTCCACACAGTAACAGCTGGTAATATTACAACCTCCAAGACATTCCTTAAACCTCAAAGGGAGAAAATACTTGTTTTTCTTTATTTTTTCTGGATGTGTGAATTTTTATTTGGATATTTCTACAACATGTCCCAAAAGTGTACATATGTAACCCAGTAAGGAAACGACATACTGAGTCATGGCTGAACCTATGGGAACACTTCTTTGCAGAAGTATTGTCTGAAGCTCTGTGTGAAATCACACCAAATGGCTGATGTCTTGTCCACATAAGAAGGGAATGAAGACCACGACACATTGACCCTTATGACTCTGCACAGGTCTCTGCAGGGGTGAAATGTCTGCTCCCGAGTCAGCCATATTTACTGGCAACATTCTCTGCTTCAGCCATGAGGCTGAATACACTCTGTGCCAGGGCAGCAGGGAGGAATTGCCCTAGTGAAATGTTCATCATAGCAGAAAGGACAGACTCCACCCAAGCACATGACAGACGCTTGTATCATGGCTGATTCCCACACTACCGTCTGAAAAGGAGAAAACTTGCACACTATATGGGCAAGCATGGCATCTCAATACCTGGCCGCTATGTGCCTTAACTGCACAAGAATTTGTGCAGATAATTGAGTACACAAATGCTCTGGAGATGCAATGGCACCAGGGCACCATCCATGCACATTGTGAAAGTGTGTGACAAAAAGGCTAGTTTGAAAGGAAGAACACATTACTGGTATGCACATGCACTCTTAATCAAACAGGACAGACAAGTGACAAAAAAACAACAACAACAACAACAACAACAACAACAACAACAACACAGAGTCTGAAGATAAAGAAGGTATAGTAATGTGATGTACATCCCCCTATATGGTCTTGCTGGAGTGCATTGCTCAGTTACATGATCTACTCGGGCTGATTTCACACAGAGCTTCAGACACAACTTCCACAAAGAAGCGTTCTCATAATTTTAGCCATTGTTAATAAATATTCACAGTGAGTGTTTATTACATTTAATAAAATTCTCACACACATCTAAGATAAAAAAAATTGTTTTGAACCTCACAGATGTCAAATAGTCTCAGTGAGTGTGTGGAACACATTAGTAAAATCCCCATCACTTTCCAAAGGTTCCATGTATTTGACTGAACACAAACGTCAAAATGGAAATCAGTCTCTGCACTGATAAAGAACCAGGGACTGAAAAGTAGTTTTGGTACTGAGGTATTGAAAACCAGTTCAAGCAAAAAAGCAGATTTTTTAGGTCTGTTTCAAGGTAGGTTTTTATTTTTATAGATGTTTAAACTATATTCATTATTTTTTTTTGTTATAGATGCTCAGATATGGTGTAATGCTTCTCTCACATCTTTGTTTTTCTCTGTAGGCAATAGAGTGAGTTTATAGGGATTGATTAGAGAAATTAATTTATTTCATTTGATTGCATGGACATATTTTTACATTGTTTTAAAAAAAAAAAGTTTAACTAATAAATTCCAGCAGTGTTTAAAGCATTGCAGTGTAATATGGTGTTCAGTATGGAGTTAATATCATAATGAGGAAGTAATTGAGAGGAATTAGAAAGAGGAATTTGTCTTCATCCAATAATCTGATATGCCAAGTTCACAGAGCCGTTATTAATTATTACATGATCTGAGAATCTGTGAATGCATCTCTCAAACATCTCAAACAGGAGCTAATCATGTTGTTTTTGTAGATTTTTGTAGATAGATGTAACTACAATCCTGCTGCTGAGCACTTCATAATCATAATTATATCTAGATCCTGTATCAAAATGTTTCTGAAAGGCTGACAGATTAATGCTCTACAGATGTTACAGATTAATGTTAGACATATTTATTAAAATTATTATTATTACTATAATTGCACATTTTTGCTATTTGCTTTTTTGACTCCACAGCAACATCATGAAGCAGACTCTTTTGCTCCTGTATCTCACTAGTGAGTGTCCTTATAAACTTGTTTTGCTGTTGCTTTCTTCTAAATTATTTATAAATTAAACTGTTAATACACCATTCACGGTTATAATATGCATAAACTATGGCATTCAGGTCTTTTTACTTTTAACCTGTTCATGCACACGAACGATCGGACGAAATTGTATACAAAACAAAAAGTGATACAGCTCCCACATACTTTAACACACAGGGGTGAGCCTGGTCTCATTGGAAAGAAGATTCTAGTTTCAGATACAGATACATTTCAGATTGATTCTAGGCCTTACTGACACAAAGTTACAGAGGCTAGAATGGAAAATTTTGATTTTCGCCTGAGGTTTTTAATTTATCTTATTTCTCTGGAACATGTTAGGTAACATTTAACACCTGATGGTCATAGCCACATGTCTTGGCTTTCACCAAAAAAAATCAAGTCAAAAGACCCAAAAATGGCTTCAATAAAACTATTTTTCTACGGACATGTCCATCCGGTCACGTGTTTCTTGTTTACTTGTTTACTGTATAACTTTGAATTAAAAGACTGCATGCTCAGTTTAAATGGCCAAAAACAAACACAGCCTCTCTCTCTACTATTCTGTTGTGTAAAGAGGCCTGTAACCTGACACCCTGAGCTGTGAGAGTGTGAAAAGGTCGAGGATTGCGCAATAAACCCATCGCGCACGATTTTCGCGCAGAAGCCAGCATTAGAGAGGCGGGTCGTGGCATACCGTTGGAATCGTCTCCTTATTGGCTAAAGAGCTGTATAGGTCCCGGCCAATTTCATTGCTATTGGAAGGAGTAATTGTCAGTCAAGGGAGGGTTCCCAAAAATGATGTCTGACCTCATTGGCTTCTCAGCCGTCTATCTCTGCAATACAAGCACTGATTGGCTTAAGTGAGGGCTTGTTTGATTCGTTATGCCCTGGGCTATAAATATGACGTAAATTTAGAATTTTTGAATACCCCAATGAGAAGTTAGAGCCGAAACAATGATGGTGGCACACCACTGTTTCCAATTTTTCGGAATATTTGCGGCGCGACCAAAGCGTTTTGGATTAAAAGGCTTACAGATTTCAGTTCCTTGGACCTGTGTGGATTTTTGTGGAATATTTGTTTTGGAATATATTACCCCAGTGAAGAAAGGGATGCGTCTAAAGGTAAGGAAAAACTGGTCTAGCGCCACCTAGGTCAGTTTTCTCCCAAAAATTTTTTCTAAGAGTATGACAGCTATGAATCATATTATGCTTTGTGCGTGGGCTTAAAAAATATTGAGAGTATAAACTTTACTAGAAACATAAGTTTTTTCGTGTTTTTAGAGGATTTAATGCTTAAAAGTTACAATGAAATTATGCAGCTTCAGCCCCTAGCGGTAGTGTTCCACAGGTGGAACGGTGTTCACTTTAAACAAACTTTTGTTTGTTTGTTTGTTTAAGTTTGTTTCTCATTGTACAGAGAACCCATAATAAAAAAAAAAGCAAACTTAACAAAATAAACCGGTAATAAAATGAATTGGTTTAATTTAAATGATTCTGTCATTTTGTATTTATTCTGTATTATTATTAGTAGTAGTAGTCACTGACAAACAAGATAGGATCATAAACATGACTTTTTTTTGGTAATTATTATTCAAACATTTACCAATGTAAAGTGAATGTTCACTGCTCTGTAATATAAATGTATTACTTTACTATATATTACAGGTTTAGTCCCGGTTACTTTCTCCTTCCCAAGAAGCATCACTCACAAATATAACCTGATCATGACACAGCAGTCATGGACAAATGCACAGAATTACTGCAGGACGATGTACACTGACCTGGCAACAGTCATTAGTGACACTGATTGGCTAAGACTGAAGACAGAAGCAGCAAGTAAAGGTCTGACATCATTGGTGTGGGTTGGATTGTATGATGATTACACTAGCTGGCGCTGGTCCCTAAACAACGTCCGACTGAAGGATGTCACTTATACCAATTGGTCCCCTGGACAGCCTAATAATGCTTTGCCAGTAGAAGCATGTGTTCTGATTGCAGGATCTGCTAAATGGTTTGATTTATTGTGTACATATTTGAGAGCCTTCATATGCTACAATGGTGAGTCAGTATCCTGAAATGTGCTTAGTTCCCTTTCGAGGGAACTCGACGCTGCGTCAGTGCTGACGCTATGGGAACGCTTCTGTGAGGAAGTTGTGTCTGAAGCTCTGTGTGCACACACGCCATTTTAGGACACGTGACGGAGTGATTACGCGCCAGCAAGTCTATACAGTATAAGGGCATCTACGTCACACTACTCCAGCTTCTTTGTCTTCAGGAAGCACTCTGTGTATGTGTGTCAATTGTTCGTCCTGTCTGTCTAGTACAGGGAAAAATTATATATATTTTAGGGCTGTAATTCTCAGCTGCAGCTGTGCCTCATTGTTCGGGTCCTCGATCGCCGGGGTTCACAGGTTGAGTTAGCGGATGTGGAACAAGAGACGGGTTTTTCCCTTTCTCTTTCCCTCTCCCCTAACTCCATTTGCTCGATTTTGCTTTCGGGAGCTCGCGCTGCGATTTCTCCCAACCCGGAAGAGAGCATGTTGCTTCCACCTCGGGCTCTGAGGAGCTCGATGTGGGCGGGGAGGGGTGTTCCCCTTTGAACAGCCGGCTGCATGCATTGTGAGGGATTCCCTCTGCGCTCGCCTGGCTGTATTTCTGCCGGTTGAATTAGCGGATATGGAATAAGAGACGGGTTTTTCCACTTTCTCTTTCCCTCTTCCCTAACGCCGTTCGCTCGATTTCGGTTTTGGGCGCTGCGATTTCTCCCGACCAGGAAGAGAAAAACCCGACCACGTTGCTAAAAGAGAAAAAAAAGAAAAAAAGAAAAGAAAAGAAAAAAAAGGGTTGAATTTAGCAGATATGGAGCAAGAGACAGGTTTTCCCTTTCTCTTGCCCTCTCCCACAACACCACTGCGGTGGTTCCCCATATCAATCATCAGGGTGGTCTGCATTTGTGCCCCCGTTTTAGGTTGGCACAGCAGATTCTGCACTGGGCAGAGACCAGGTTCCTTTTGCTGAGAGCGATTTTCATCCCAGGGCATGTAAATAAGGAGGCAGACTTCCTGTCGAAGCAGGTGCTGAGGCCCGGGGAATGGCGTAGACACCATAAAATGTCTCCACCACCACAGGGTGGAGTGACATTGGTGTGGACGTGGCCAAGGCTCCGTTGGTGTGCCTTCTCCCCGGTAGCACTGCTCCCACAAGCCCTAGCCAGAGTGCACCACGACCGGGTCAACCTACTCCTAGTTGCCCTTCGTTGGTCTTCTTGAGTTGGTTCACGGTCCTCCCTCCTGAACAGCACTCCATGGAGGCTCCCGTCAGGGAAGATCTCTTCTCTCGGGTGCAGGGGGCAATCGTACACCCTTGCCCCAAGATATGGAAGCTTCGGGTCTATCCCAGAATCCAGTTCACTGCCTGGTCAGTACAGTGCTGGAGTTCCTGCAGTCTCTCTTTTCTCGGGGCTTGTCCCCATCTACTTTAAAGGTGTATGTGGCTGCCATTGCTGCCAACCATGAACCTGTCCTCGGGGCCTCCTTGGGTAGGCACCCATTGGTCTCTCGCTTCCTGTGTGGTGTCAGGTGGCTGAGACCTTCCTGCAGACCGCGCCTTTTCTCCTTGGACCTCTCTGTGGTCCTGGAGGGGCTGCTGGAAGCACCCTTTGAGCCCATGGAGTCAGCCTCTGAGAAGTTTCTAACCCTGAAGTTGGCTCTGCTTCTTGGCTTCCTTGGCCTCTCTCAGGAGAGTTGGGGATTTGCAGGCTTTGTCGATCTCCCCCGCCTGCCTAGAATTTGCACCCGGCATGTCCAAGGCTATCCTGCACCCCAGGCTGAGATATGTCCCTCAGGTGCCCAGGATGGCGGGTTGTCCGATCATCCTGCAGGCCTACTGTCCCCTGCCCCAAGAGTCAGCGGAACAGGAGAGGCTGCACTTGCTTTGCCCGGTAAGGGCCCTGAGGACTTACGTCCACCGCTCTAGCTCGTGGCGTAACTCCTCTGCCCTTTTTATCTGTTTTGGGGGCCGGAATAGGGGTAATCCGGTTTCCAAACTGCGCCTGGCACACTGGGTGGTGGAGGCCATTACTCAGGCCTATGAGGTGCGCGGTCATGCCTCACCTCCCGGCATCAGGGCCCACTCCACTAGGGGTATCTCCTCGTCCAGTGCCTTGGCCAGGGGTGTCCCCATTGAAGATATTTGTGCTGTGGCAGGATGGTCCTCTCCACACACCTTTATCAGATTCTATGACCTGGACATGGACCCCACTCCAGGGTCCCAGGTACTGCGGGGCCTATGATGTGCTGCTCCCAGTCTGCTCGTGCTCTCTCACGGCCTCTGGCGCAGTCATCGACCGGTGCGTGGCGGCGTGGGTATTGGCGTTCCCATAGCGTCAGCACTGACACAGCGTCGAGTTTCCTCGAAAGGGAACTACACCAGGTTACGTATGTAACCCGGTTCCCTGAGAAGGGAACGAGATGCTGCGTTGCTGGCCATGCCCCGGGCGTCCGTTCGCGCTTCCTTCAGACAAATAGAAGCTGGAGTAGTGTGACAGAGATGCCCTTATATAGACTTGCTGGTGCGTAATCACTCTGTCACGTGTCTTTCCCGAGCCATTAAAATGGCGTGTGCATACAGAGCTTCAGACACAACTTCCTCACAGAACCGTTCCCATAGCGTCAGCACTGACGCAGCGTCTCGTTCCCTTCTCAGGGAACCGGGTTACATACGCAACCTGGTGTATTTTTTATATTGTGATTATTGTGAATGATTGTGAGTAGAAAAATGTCAATTACTGAAATGAAAAGGATCAAAAAATTATAAATAATATATTGGCATAAAATTTTCTGGAGTCAGGTGCAAAATTGTTCACAGCTTTAATGTGATCAAAAATGTGTTGCCATTTCACAGCTAGTTTCAGTGGTGCTAACAGGTTCATCGGCGTCAACAGTCTAGTGACCTGGTATGAAGCTCGGGCTTACTGCCGAACATATCACACAGACCTGGCCAGCGCTCTTAACAGCTCAGATCAAAACATATTAGCACAGATTAAGGCTGTCCAGGGAGACTCCTGGATTGGCCTGTACAGAGATGGTTGGAAGTGGTCGGATAGCACAGTGATCTCAAACATCCCATGGGTTCTTGGAAAACCAGATAATGCTGAGAGAATTATGGGGAGCTGTGGATTATTCAACAACGGACTGTTCAGTGATGAACATTGCACCAACCTGCACTATTTCTTCTGTCACACCAGTGAGTCTTGCTTGATGGAAATAATTAAGTTAAAATTTAATTAAATTAAATTCACTGTGGTGAAGAAGTCCACTTTAATTTAGGAATTTTGTCAAAAAAACAAACAAACGAACAAACAAAATAAACTTACAATAAAGAATAGAGAAAAATATACATTCCTAGAACATAAGGACTATATGTGTGATAAATGTAAAAGTAAGTTAAAATTCATCATTAAATCACCTAGAAATATGTGTGTGTTTGTGTGTGTGTGTGTGTGTGTGTGTGTGTGTGTGTGTGTGTGTGGTCCACAGTTCCACGAGTGAGGAGACAGATGGTGAGACTGCAGGTGAAGTCTGATGGCAGTGTGTTTGATCCTAATATACAGTCGTATATTTTAGAGCAGGTGAGTTTGAGTTTTGGACTAACACAATAATTAATGCAGGTGTATAATTTTTCCTTCTTGTGAGAATTTCCTACAGGTAGCAAAAACATAGTTATGCCATTGGTGTGTTTTACTTTATCAGAATTTCCTACCCATACTGTAAAATTTAGAGCAGGATAAAATACTGCAACAAAATGTAATAACCAGTTTAAACATGACAGCAGATTCTGACACATTACTTAATTTATCAGAATGTAGTTCCTGTAGGCAGCTGTGTCTGATAAGAAAATCCAGTCCAGTGTTTGAATACTTAATAAAATAGTATTTTATTTAGTATAAATAGTATTTTTTTTTTTAGTATAAATAGTATTTTTTGGCATAATCACTGGTAAAATCATTATTAAAGAAAATTAATTTTACGCACAATAGTAACTGGTTTAACTGTACAAAGTTTAATTGATAAGGTTTACACACAAATGTATTCACATATTTTTTTAAATAAAGTTTAACCTGAACACGTGTATGATAAGAAGAATGATCAACTAGCATTACTTCTTATTATTATGACATGCATACTTATAGTGGTTATAATCAACTAATTAAGGTTAGCAAGTATGAACATTATTTATGAACATTATTGTCAGTGCGTATTTTCTCACATTTTGTGCTTTGTCTTATATAGTCATGTGTTCCTGTTCTCGTTCGTCATTGGTTTCCTGTATGTATTCAACCCTGTGTTTTCCCTTTGATGGTTGTTTTCTTTTGTGGCTGTTGTGTGTGGTCGTGTTTCTCCTCTTGTTTTATCATTTCCTTTCCCAGGATTACCTGTGTTTTGTTCAGTAAAATCTTCATCTGCATTTGGATCCTCTGCCTCTTCGTTCTACATATGTGACACAATAGTAAAATGGATTTATGGGCGGGATTTTTTCGTAGGAAATAATGAGCAGTTTGAATTTATAGAACACGGCACCTGACTTTATAACTTGCAGCACAAGTGCTCATATATTTATTCATTAAAATCTTATTTGCCAAACTCTAAAACAATGTGCTAGTTTGTCATCTCATATTAGTCAGCTCTTGTATTCAGCCAACAAACTAAGGAGACCTTCTAGAACATCTGCTCGTACTATGCAATTAAGAACTCCTTGACCTAAGGGATCTTAGTGTGACATGGCATCTGCTCTGCAGCTGACCAGAAAGTTAAGAAAGGTTCAACACATCCAAAAGATTTAACAAGTCACTATAACAGACCTTGCATATTATTTTTGTAGAACACGTGCAATCAGTGTTCAGTACCAAACGACATGTGCAATACTCTGAGCAGTACGATATTGCAACTTAACGCATGCTTAATAACTGCTTATTCTACTTTCATAATTACAGTAAGTTCCTGTAGATTTAAATATACAAGAGTTACTACAGTAATAAAAAAATGTCTTTATTATATAAGAATGGTATTGAGGAATCATATTCTGTTCTTCAGATAAAGCAAACACTTGAAGAAAAGGGCCTGTTGGAAACCATCACATTGACTTGGAGGAAGCAGACAGATGGAAACGTCTTTTACAAGAAAAGACAGGCTCTCATTCCAGACAATGAATGTCGAAATGCTCCATGAGGATTTCACATAAGAGTTACTCTTAAACTTATATAATATCATTTGTAATGAAATCTTAAGGAAATTAGAAAAATACCTGTCATATACACCTTTAACATTTTTCATTTTACTGAGTCAAATGTTTATGCCTTTCTAAATTATCTGTATGAACTGATTATTTATGATTTAATGCTTAATTTCAGGTGTCTATAGATTTTTTTATAATATTATAATGTATAAAATAAATATAATAAATAATATTTAGTTGATTTTAGTGTCTATATTATAGAGAAATTATATTATAGAGAAATTATTTCAGTTGGGAAATTTAATAGTCTCTCTGTGGTGAATGCATATCAGCACCATTTTAATTTTTAGGCAATAACGACTTTGTCCACAAGGAGGAAGCAGAGTACAAAGCAAATAATGAATTCTTTGCTTGTGGACTTGCAGAACACCAAAACTGTTTGCAACAGTAAATAATGTTCATAGTCGTTTTTTTTCATTGATGAATGTTTCCAAAATCCCTTCCTAACTAACAAAATAAATAAACTATTTCATTACTATTATTATTATTATTATTATTATTATTATTATTATTATTATTATTATTATTATTATTATTATTGAGTAGCCTGATCCATTTATTCACTAAGTAGTTTGTTACTTGCATGAAGTTCTATCTCAAAAAAGCATCCAAAATGGTTGGATCATATGTTCCATATGTTCAGGGGTTGGACTATGAAACTGAAATATTGGCTAATATAGTGTTAAAAGTTTCATGCCTGTGTATGCATGGCCTAATGGTCATTATTTGTGACAAGTGTATTTTAGTTAGCTCTAGGATGGAGAAGTTTGCAGGATTCAAGCTGTACATTCAGACTAGAGAGTGTTAATGAGAGTGCCTGTAGTGTAGCTTCTCTAGCGGAATGTCTGGATGCCTTCAGTGAAGTTAACAATCCCAAAACTCTGGCATTATATCACTTACAGCAGGTAGAAGTCGTGATGACTCTGTAGCCTAACCACTAAGAAACGGTTAATGCTTATACTTGCCCTTGGAAGAACCATTTGTCTCCAGTTCACTCAAGCAGGTTTTCTCTTCGCTGTTAAGCACCTGCTGAAAAACTTGAAAGAACTCTGGTTACAGAAGATGCTATAATATTGCACATGAAATTAGCTTGGCCTTTAGTGGTAGCAGATAATCTTAGGGTCTTAAGCTAGCTTTTCAAAGTTTTAAAAATTTTTTCACAAAAAAAAAATATATGATATATGCCTTTGTGAGTCAAAGGTTAATAAGGGTAGCATTGTCGAGGTGTGTAAATTAGTGGAAGCAATGTACAATGCTGTGATATGCTCTGGCCTCATCCTACTTCCATGTGGTGATAGATTATATTTACATTTACATTTATGGCATTTGGCAGACTTCCTTATCCAAAGTGATGTACAAAAGTGCTTTGATGTCTCTATCAGTTAAGACATCACTACTGGTGCAATACTGTAGGTTACAGAATTAGGACACAATCAGCCTAAAACTCTGTTTTATAGCACATCTTTTTCAAAGCACAATATTTTTTTACATAATACGTAAATACATAAACAGGGAAAAATTAAGTATTTAAGGGAAGAGGTAGTTCTTTCTGTAGATATTTTGGGTTGCCGAATTGCTGGATGTCTAAATTGTACCCTGATAACAATGACAACTGTTTTGAGGACAAGTCTGGTCTGTTAGGCTTGGATGTTGTCAATTCCACTGGGGAAGGTGCTGCTCTCATTTCTTTTGGAAAAGAACAAACTCCAAGAACAATGTACTGTGTTTGTGTGGGTGTTTTTGTATCTCATGTTTCCTGTTTTCTGTATTTTTTCTTCACTTTTTTGACACTTGCTTGACACTAGAAATACTGGATTTTTTATTTTCTGGTGCAGGTCCCAAGGTGTGATTCCCCCATGTTGAGATTTTCACAGTTCCTCAGCCCTGCTTTTGTTGTGCAAATGGCCCCATCACCTGTGAGGCCTGGCTCATTTGCATTTGTTCACTCAGAGTAGCTCAGATCCAAGGCAGGCCAAACCTCTGTCTGTGACGGAAACCTTCAAGGCCTATCTATACAAAATAGTCTGGTTAATTTATATAAAAAATTGTGTGCTAAGGTTTGTCATTGCCATAGTACGTATCATATTTATATAACCCTTGTGCAGACCTGGGGTCTATTTGACTCATCTGGAAAGTTTAATGTGTCATAACTTGGGTTTCCTTCCACATATTTGCCTGAAATTTACCAGGATTGTTCCAAATTATGAACTTTGCAAGTAAAATTAATCTTGTCCTTCCGGGTCAGTTTGACCCAGGCACATTTAGTGGGGCAATAGGTCACACTTATACCCTTTTCAGCGCAATGAACATACATACCTGTACAGACACAAAAATGCACACATAAAATGTCCACTAACACACGCACCCAAAACACACACTCACACACCACACACACTCACACACCACACACACACACACACACACACACAAATTGGGCATTATGCCTTTTGATACACTTTTGCTATGTCTTTGCCTAGCAGAGGAGTGTGTATGAGACATGAGGAGTGTGTTTGGAACAGTAAGAGTGTGTATGAGACATGAAGAGGTGTGTGTATGAGACATCCCTTACTTGGGAAAGAATGAAAAGTTACTAATACATGAATAAAATGAAAACTTGCTAACACTTCAGTCTCCAACGTATGTTTGTAGACAAATGTCATAAGCTGAGTGAAGTTATGGTCCATGGCTTTTGACATGTTCTTGCACATACAGAATTAAATGATGTCATTTCATTTTCATTGGCCATCAATGAATTATAACACCAAAAGTGAATTTTGAGACGGAACAAGAACCCAACATGCCTCCACAGAAGATGCACCGTGGTACTGGGAAGCCCTGTCTGAGCCAGATGACAAAAGGCGGCACTGTGTGGGTAGAGGAGAATATTGGAATGCCCAGTGGAGTAGCAAATCGCTTGTGCTTCACTGCGCAAGCTGGACCCTGGGCAACTGGGGTACTTTCCCAAGTAATGAGATGCATTGCAGACATATTTGGTCTCCAAATCCGTGGACATCCAGAACTTGATCCCAAATTTGTCTGGCTTGGTTGCGATATACCGTGTGAATGGACAACAAACCATGGTAGGGAACAGTTGTTCATCTATGGTAATGTGTTTTCCTGGAGTGAAACTCTCAGCACAGTTCTTGTTGAAGCATGTCCAGATGTCGGAGACCGCAGCAAATTTGTCTGTTAGAAGGTGTTGTATAATTGAAATGAATCCATCTCTTGCATTGTCTCTTTGAAAGCCAGGAGATTGTTTTGAAACCATTTTGACCATTTATATAATGTCAGTAAATAATAAAACCTGTTTTTTCCAGGTCAAGTTGACTTGAATGCTTATAAAGTAAAAATTCTACAATGATCACCATTCTGTGTGATCAGCTTACATATTGAACATTTTACACTTATGTCTATTTTGCCTACCAGATGCCATCTGATCACCCAAAAACGGGCTACACACACACACACACACACACACACACACACACACACACACACACACACACACACACACACCACTCAAAAACTTGGCATAATTTATTGTGAATAAAACTTCCTTTACACCTCTTATGCTTTTTATTATATTTAATTTATAAACAATAAACCTCATGATATTATGCCATGATTTTAAGTAAAATAAGCAGAAATTATTAAATATTATTTTGGATAACCACTGGCTAGTGTATGTCAAACATCCCCAAGTCAAAGCTGACTGAAGCAACTAAATTCATGAATAAAAGAGAGAAAACAAATATGATTTGAATATGAAAACACAACATCTGTGTGTGTGTGTGTGTGTGTGTGTGTGTGTGTGTGTGTGTGTGTGTGTGTGTGTGTTTTGGCAGATCATATTTTGCCCTCTTCTTGGCAAAGGCATTTCAAAAGTGTGAAATATTTACAAATGTGTAGCTTTTTTTTTGGGAGGCCTATTGAGATGCAATGCCCAATGTGTGTGTGTGTGTGTGTGTTTGTGTGTGTGTGTGTGTGTGTGTGTGTGTGTGTGTGTGTGTGTGTGTGGTGTGTGAGTGTGTGTTTTGGGTGCGTGTGGACATTTTATGTGTGCATTTTTGTGTCTGTATGTATGTTCATTGTGCTGAAAAGGGCAAAAGTGTGACCTATTGCCCCACTAAATGTGGCCGGGTCAAATTGACCCGGGAGGACAAGATTAATTTTACTTGCAAAGTTCATAATTTGGAACAATCCTGGTAAATTTCAGGCAAATATGTGGAAGGAAACCCAAGTTATGACACATTAAACTTTCCAGATGAGTCAAATAGACCCCAGGTCTGCACAAAGGTTGTATAAATATGATATGTACTATGGCAATGACAAACCTTAGCACACAATTTTTTTTATATAAATTAAACAGACTATTTAGTATAGATAGGCCTTGAAGGTTTCCGTCACAGACAGAGGTTTGGCCTGCCTTGGATCTGAGCTACTCTGAGTGAACAAATGCAAATGAGCCATGCCTCACAGGTGATGGGGCCATTTGCACAACAAAAGGAGGAGAACAATGGAGCTGTAGGGGTACTGGTAGGTGTGAGGTCCAGGGATTTTACGCAAAATTGCGCAGGTTTAGCAAATCTAGTGTTGAACCAGCAAAGCTTCATCACAATTGTATCAGACAGAAAAAGGTTTAAATCAGAGCTCGATGAGGACCTCTGCTGGTGAAAGTCCCATCATAGCACAGAAACAGCACTTGTTAAACTCACTGAGATCACAAAACTGAGGACTTCTGGTAGTTCCCAGAATATCAAAGTCCACTAAAGGTGGTAGAGCGTTTTCTTATTTCGCTCACAAACTTTGGAATAGTCTTCCTGATAGTGTTCGGGGCTCAGACACACTTTCCCAGTTTAAATGTAGATTAAAAACTCATCTAATTAGCGAGGCGTACACATAATACTGTGCACTATTATATCAGAATTGCAAATTTTATGAACAGCAGATATGTTAATCCCTAATCCATTGCTTCTCTTCTTCTACCCATCCCGAGGCATCCAGAAATTATACCAGTCCTGATCGTCCTCCCTGCGATGAAGATTTTGGACCACTGAGATGAGGGCGACCCAGTGAACCCTGAGGCATCCAGAGATCTACCAGCTACAGTTAGATTCTGCTATACTAAAAAGATGTGAACTCCATGTGATCTTTTGCATCTGCTGCCTGAGTCACCTCAGACTTGCTCATTGGGTATATGTACATTCACATTGTGAACTAATATATCTAATATTAATCTTAAATTTTGTATTCTATTAATCTTAATATTATTCTTATATTATCCTTCTGCTCTATGTTTATGTTCAGTAAAGCTGCTTTGAGACAATGTCAATTGTAAAAAGCGCTATACAAATAAACTTGAATTGAATTGAATTGAATTGAAAGTGAGAGAAAGCACTGTGTTGGTAAGAGGGTTGTGCTTAACATGTTTTGAACTGGGACCAGCACAGTGCTTTGAAACAGTGGGAGTATGTATGTAAATGACAGTGACACTGTTTAAAGAGATGCAGACATGGTGGAATTGGAATATGTTGTTCAGGGGGAAATTTATTGTAATGATTTAATGTTTTATTTAGAAACAGGATTTTCTCCACAGTGCTGGGAGTGAGCCCATTTCTCTTCTTGCTGATCAATTCGCCAGTCTTAGAAAATACCCTTTCACAGGACACAGCAGAAGCAGGGCAAATAGCTCAGGGCAAGCATGTATAAATGCGGGTAAATGTACCTGTGCTGTGACTAAATCTTAAGTGGATTATCAGAGCGGGGGATGTTGGGTACATTGGTAGCACTGAACCTCAATTGTGGCATTGGCACTCTTCACCTTTTTTGTTTCCATCACCTTTTGGTCAGGACCATGATGAACTTGGAGCCATACCTGAGGCAGATGCAGCTGCTGAAGAGGTTTTCACAGGTTCTGGTACTGGGTCAGATGCTGTGTCACTCACCTTAGCAGCACATTCAGTTGTTTGCTTTTTGACAACATTCTGGGCATAAGATGGGTTGCAAAGCACAATAGTTTTAAATTAACAATCCATGAAAGTGGCAAGGGTCATTTGTCCATTCCTGTGGTCGCAGTTCACCATTGCCCAGTTGATAACCTAGATAGTTGGTCTCCCACCTTGCCCACTCACATTTGGTGACGTTTAAGGAGTCAACATAGAACTCCATTTATGTGTACACAAAGCAACATTATAGCAGCAGGAGCTTAGCAACAATAGCAATACGATGTAATCAATATAGAACTTTCATAATAACTCAAACTCATAAAGTTAACATGTACTCATTAGCAAAACATATATGGTAGAGAATAGCAAGAAATGAGAAAACTTACAAATTGTAGCTGAAAAGAGGATTAATCCACAAGACGTCTGTCATGAAAGACGGAGTGACAGATGTGACAAGAACAAGGAAGTAAGGCTCTCTTTAGCTTTTTTTTTTTTTTTTAAATAAAAGTGATGAAAAAACCCGGAAATAATATGAAATCAAAGAAGTAGGAAAATCCATATACGGGCATATGAGTAAGGGTTGAGCTTCGATTCTGTGAAATAAGGGGAATTCAGAAAACAGGATATTAGGTCACTTAGGAGGCGTATGAGGTAATTCTGGGTAATAAGGGTATTTTAGAAAAGTCATGTAAATGACTAGGCAGGGTTTCAAGCATAACTTTGAGAAATAATGGGAAATTGCCTGAAGGTATGTAAATTAAAAGAGGGGGCACCTAGAGGCGCCAGGGTATATATTGAGCGGATTTTCTTGTGGAAGTTCAGTTCTTTTAGTTCTTTCATTCTTTTTGGGTTGCATATGAATGCTCTTTTGGGTTTTTCATTGACACGGCCCGCAACCAAAAGGTGAGGCGGCACCCCCTGCGGAGAAACTGGAAGCAGAGCGGCGTCCCTCACTGAAAAAATGCGGACCAATGTCACCAAAACCACGTTTTGGTGACAAGTCCATGGGAAAAAAATCCACGAAGAGAAAAAAAAAATGCTCCCAGTCGGCCAGTCCAAGCTGCAGCTATCCTGCTGGGTCTTGATGTGGCGGAATCTTCTGTCACGAACGCGGGATAAAACAGGCCCAAATGCAGGATGGCAAAAATAAATGGGGTTTAATAACAAAAGAACATGAAACATGACATGGACTAGAGACAGAACAAGACAACAGTAGACAACAGTAGATTCCGCGCTGCACAAGGCAACGCGGCACAGTTAAATAGACAAAAAGGTAATCACAATTTAAAACAGGTGTGTGTAAAAGGCAGGAGCAGACAAAGGCGGGGCAGACACGTGACGAGGAACATAAACAAATGCATGTGGCCAAAGTCCGGGCTGAGTCCTGACAAGAGCTCAATGGGCTTTTTCACTTTTACGTATTATTTTTTCATATATATGAAGAAGATATATAACGTGATAGAACTTTCTTTGTCTGTTATTATTAATTCATTATAGAAGATTTATATTCATCCTTAACGAATCATTATCATCGCACACATCAGCATATTACTTCAAAACCTTTTAGAATTTAGAAAGGTGTCATTATGTCAAAACACGACTTTACAATAATTACACTGGCAGTAGAACAATAAGTAACACAAACAGTAATGCAGAACTGGAGGAGATACAGATACAAAAACCACATTGATATAGTTAGTGGTGATGAGTTTTGTGTGTCACTTCTTCCAGTTTGCTTTGTCTTTCATTGACATTAGGATTTATTCTAGCATTTAATTTGTAGCATTGTTTTGTCCACAACTGTGTAATAAGAAACTCTTTCTGTGACATTTGGACCTGTGACACTGAAGGCTGGTCTTAGCTAACACTTCTTTTCCTATGGAAAGCAGGACTCGTTATTTTTATAGTTGTAGTCTGCAGCGTGATGGCTTGTTTTACATGTTATCCAACAATGTAAAGCAGTGAAAGTTTTTATTTGTTAAGAAAATTTATTGAAACAGTCTCGGTGCACTTCTCCTACTGTACGGTAACACTGTAAGAATCCTGATTTGACATGTTTCTGGCCTTTAACACATCATGTAGATGTTCCTTTGTGATTACAATACACTGGAGCTTACATTTGGCAGACACCCTTATAAAGAGTGAATATTTTAGGTCTTTTTTTTTTTTTCCAAATATAGGTAAAGGCCTTGCTCAGGGCCCCACAAGTAGCAGCTTGGTGAACCTGGGATTTAAACTATCGACTTTCTGATCAGTAGTCCAACACTTCAACAACAAGGCTACCACACAAAGCTCCTTTGTAGATCCATCATTTTAAAAATAATTATGATTAAGATGCCTCTACAGTATATTTTTCCTCTGGTTTCCCAATGGGTTTGATTTTATCTCACTGCCCTAAAATGCTGCCTCCTAGTTGATTTTATAAAGCAGCCATGATCATACTGTACATGCTGAATGTTGGATCTGATTATTGGCACATGGCTATTAAACACTAAAGGAACCTGATGAACTCCTTCACTTCCTGTCTGTGCTGAAATCTGAGGAAAATTTGGTTTTGTTGAAATAAGAAGTCTGGAGTCTGTGTGAATGTTAAAGTAAGATGGAAATCAGTCTGCGTCACACGTCTGAATCTTTCCAGGGTTAAAATAACAGATGAAGTATCCCCCTAAGGTTTTAGAGAGTTGTGTACAGGCAGTGAAGATCTAAAACAGAGCTACTGAAGAAACAGCAGCCTTCAGATTTTTATATTACAGGTATGATTTAATGTTCTTATTGTTAGAATTCACAGAAACAACATTTATGTAGCACATTGAGTTAAAGTTTAATTTATAAACCAATTATAAGTAAATATATATTATTTATGTATAGAAAATATTACTGTAACTTTTAATTTGTTCCAAATTTTCATTGTGTGATGTCTGTACAGTGTCTTAATGGATGTGATGTTAAACATTATTTAGAACATATTACATGAACATACTTTTATTAACAAGCTGTATTGTAAATGTTATTTTATAGAGGTTTTAATAAGAATACATGTGATGCAGTGTTCAGTGTTGTCCACTTTAATGCGTGACATTTTACAAGTAAAATGTTTCTTTAATTTAGACTGAAACACGCGAACAAAGTCCAGGTCTATGGAACATGAGCACAGACTAAACAAACATGGAATAAACATTAACATTGCATGGATCAGACAATGGACAATAAACACTAGACCAAGTCCAAGTGCTTTACAGATTAAATACTAGTGCTTCAGTGTCCAGAGACATGGTTCAGGTGTTTGTGATGTGACTTGGTGTGTGGTGTGAATGTGTGCAGTGGTTGATGGTGCTGTAATCCCTCACTGCTTTAGGCCCTAACCTGACACCTGATGATGATGTAAACTTGATTAGATAATCATTTACAAAGGTGCGCAAATAAATCACTTGGTATTTGATACTTCCACAATTTTAAGATTGAGATTTTATTTCCATCAGCTACTGTAGCTGTCCATCATGAAGCTGAATCTTTTTCTTCTTCTGCTTCTCACTGGTGAGATTTTTTTTATAAACCACTAATGGCATAATTTATGAAATTATTATCAGGGTTTGAAATGACAGTTTTCACTCAACAGCCAATTTGGCTACTAAATGTTTAAGTTAACATAATTTAACATAACTTCTACTAACCTTAGAAAAACCCTCATCCTTCCATCTCCTCTTTTTCTTTCATCCTCGTCCTTTTACGTGGGCAAATCAGTACAAGTACAAAGAACATCAAACAAACCAACAAGACAAACTTGTGGACAAAAAGATGTACAATATGGTCTGCTAAAATTGTCAGATTACTCCTCCCTGTCTCTACAAACCTGTTCCCTATCATTTATTGTTATGTGTATTTAACTGTGCCGCATTGCCGAGGGCAGCCCGGAATCATTGTCTAGGTATTGTCTAAGTATCGTCTGTGTTACCTTATTGTTTCCTCAGCGTATGTACTGTTTAGTTTTCATCTTGTGCCTGTTTTGTATATATTAGTTATTACACCCTATTTATTTGAATCTATCCTGCGTATGGGTGGGTCTTCCTTCTCCTCGGTTGTGACAACAGCATGCTACAGCTGATTTTTACCTGGTGTTAATTTCAAACCCTAATAATAATGAATATTACACAAATTAACATTACAGGTTTAAATATCATAAATGTTTTTATTTTTATAATTATACTAAAGTGTGTGGAGTTTCCAAAATGAAAGACGTTTTTAGAGAATTTAATGAAAAACCAATATTAGTGAATCATAGAGTCAGATATATATTCATTATTTTATGTTAATAAATACATCACTGTGCCTTTATCAATAAATTATCATTATCAATCATTAAAGTAATACATGTTTAAATATTATATATTGCAATATTCTTTTATTTATGTATGTAATTAATTTTACTAAAATTGTGTGGAGTTTCCAAAATAAGAAAAGATTTTAATAAGAATTAAATGGCTGAATACATTTATCATAGACTTAAGAATATGCCTTTCATTATTTTATAAGTTAAATAATAAATAAATAAATAAATAAATAAATAAATAAATAAATCACTGTGCCTTTATCAATTGTTTTATCAAAAGTCAAATATTCAGCAGTTAAAGTTTACTTTGTGTTTAAAAAATAAAATATCACCAACAGGACTGCTCCCAGTTGCTATCCTGCGAACCGTCCTTCACAAATATGACCTGATAATGACAGGGGAGACATGGCCTGTTGCACAGAATTACTGCAGGGTGACTTACAATGGGCTGGCAACAGTCGTAAGTGATTTTGATTGGCTAAGATTGAAGAAAAAAACAGCAGACAAAAATCTGGCAACATATGCCTGGGTCGGATTATACAACGATATCAATAGCTGGCGCTGGTCCTTAAACGACCTCCCATTGAAGAATGTCACTTATACAGACTGGTACTCTGGAGAGCCTAATAATGCCAATGGAAATGAAGCATGCGCTGCCATAGGTGGTGGTAGTGTATGGTGGGATGTTCCATGTACAGGACTAAGACCCTTCATCTGCTATAATGGTGAGTGAATATCATTAGATCAAGATTTTATTTATTTTTGATCATTAGATCAAGATGGTGGCGGTGAGGTTGGCTGCCGTCGCGACTGCTCCGGTTACAATTTGACTTTTTTGTTTATTTTATATTCTTATAGCTTTTCTTATATAAGATGGGCATCATTAGATATGACAGAGACACTCTTATATCTATTGATGTACAATACACTCACCATTCACCATTTTTAAACTCGGACCCATGCTGGCCGAGCGAGATCCTGAGGGGGGACAAAGGATGTGACCAACACCGGCGTCCATAGGGGAAACAACCCGGCGTCAAGAACAGGCTGAGGGCACGTGCACACCACGCTCCCTTACCTAGTATCCTTTTAGCCAATGTCCAGTCTCTGGAAAACAAGCTTGACAACCTCAGGGCAAGGGTCAAGTTTCAGAGAGACATTCGAGACTGCAACCTTCTCTGCTTCACCGAGACATGGCTGAATTCTGCGGTACCGGCCCACGCCATCCAGCTGGCTGAGTTTTTCTCGGTTCATCGCATGGACAGAACACTGGAGTCGGGAAAGTCAAGGGTGGTGGAGTGTGTCTGATAGTGAACAACCACTGGTGTGACAGTGCGAGCATCGTTCCTCTTACATGCTCCTGCACACCAAATCTGGAGCTACTGACCATAAAATGTCGGCCCTTCTATGTACCTTGAGAATTCAGCTCGGTCATAGTCAGTGCCGTTTATATTCCACCTCAAGCAGACATGGACACTGCAGTATGGGACTTACATGAGACACTAATGCTACACCAAACACAGCATCGGGATGCTGTGCTCATTGTGGTGGGAGACTTTAATAGTGCCAACCTCAAATGTGCACTACCAAACTTTCAGCAGCACATCACCTGCCCCACTAGGGGCAAAAGGACACTGGACCACTGCTACACACCATTTAAGAACAGCTACAAGGCACAATCACGTCCACCATTTGGGAGATCGGACCATGCCGCCATCTTCCTCATGCCTGTTTACAAAGAGAGGCTGAAACAAGAAGCTCCACTGACCAATTGGTGACCGCTCTGCAGGACGCTCTAGATGATGCAGATTGGGACATGTTCTGGCCCTGCTCTGATGACATCAACATGTTTACAGAAGCGGTTGTGGGATTCGTAGGGAAACTAGCGGATTATACGGTGCAGAAAACCACCATCAGAACATTTCCCAACCAGAAGCCATGGGTGGATAAAACCATCCACGACACTCTGAGATCACAAGGCTGCGTCTTACAGTGTGCGCAGAGCGGTGAAGGAAGAAAAGCGACGGTATAGGAGGAAACTAGTGTCACAGTTCCAACATGGTGGCTCTAGGAGCCTGTGGCAGGGACTAAGGAACATTACGGACTATGGAACACCTGCTTCTAGAATGGGGAATGCGGACACTTCTCTGGCTGACGAGCTAAACACCTTTTACGATCACTTATTTGTATAGCGCTTTTTACAACTGACATAGTCTCAAAGCAGCTTTACAGTACATAAACATAGAACAAAAGGTTAATATAAGAATAATATAAAGATTCATAGAATACAAAATTCAAGATTAATATTAGATAGATTTAGTTCACAATGTGTATGTATATATCCCCAATGAGCAAGTCTGAGGTGACTCAGGCAGCAATGGCAAGGAAAAACTCCCTTAGATGGTAAGGAAGAAACCTTGAGAGGAACCAGGGTCAAGGGGAACCCATCCTCATATGGGTGGCACTGGGGGTGTGATTATAAATATACAGTCTAACAAATGTTGTATAGATGCAAAAGATCACATGGAGTTCACATCTTTTTAGTATAGCAGAATCTAAGTGTAGCTGGTAGATCTCTGGATGCCACAGGGTTCGCTGGGTCGGCCTCACCTCAGTGGTCCAAAATCTTCATCGCACGGAAGACGATCAGGGCTAGTATAATTTCTGGATGCCTCGGGATGGGTAGAAGAGAGAAGCAATGGAGAGGGATTAACATATCTGCTGTTCATAAAATTTGCAATTCTGATATAATAGTGCACTGTTATGGGATGTATTATGTGTACACGTGACTAAAGAGATGAGTTTTTAATCTACATTTAAACTGGGAAAGTGTGTCTCAGCCCCGAACACTATCAGGAAGACTATTCTAAAGTTTCTGAGCTAAATAAGAAAATGCTCTACCACCTTTAGTGGACTTTGATATTCTGGGAACTACCAGAAGTCCTGAGTTTTGTGATCTCAGAGAGCTAGATGGATTGTAACGTGTTAGAATACTAGTTAGATACATGGGAGCTAAACCATTAAGAGCCTTGTACGTAAGTAGCAGCAGTTTGTAATCAATTCTAAACTTAACAGGTAGCCAGTGTAGAGATGATAAAATTGGGGTTATATGGTCATACTTTCTTGTTCTGGTAAGAACTCTGGCAGCTGCATTTTGGACTAACTGTAGCCTATTTATTAAAGATGCAGGACAACCACCTAGTAATGCATTACAATAGTCCAGTCTAGAGGTCATGAATGCATGAACTATATTCTCAGCATCAGATAAAGACACAATGTTTCTTAGCTTTGCAATATTTCTAAGGTGGAAGAAGGCTGTTTTTGTGGTATGGGCGTTATGATTTTCAAAAGATAAGTTGCTGTCTAATATAACAGGTCTTTCACTGTTGAGCTACTAGAAACTGTACTTCCCTCTAAATGGAAGTTAACTTGTGAGTTTTTCTGTGTACTGGTTTTTGGACCTATAAGTAGTATTTCTGTCTTTTCAGAGTTTAATAACAGAAAGTTGCAGCTCATCCAATCTTTTATCTCTCTAAGGCACTGAGTTAATTTGGACAATTCAGCTATTTAATCTGGTTTTGATGAGATATATAACTGTGTATCGTCAGCATAACAGTGGAAATTAATCCCATGTCTTCTAATAATGTTCCCTAATGGAAGCATGTATATCGAGAAGAGCAGGGGTCCAAGGACTGATCCTTGAGGGACCCCATAATTAACTGGCAATAAGCTGGAGCATTCACCATTTAATTCTACAAAATGGTATCGATCAGACAGGTAGGATCTAAACCAACTTAAAGCCTGTCCATGAATATCTGTGTAATTTTGTAAGCGATCTAGAAGAATGTTGTGATCTGTAGTGTCGAATGCAGCACTAAGGTCAAGTAGAACTAATAGTGACATACAGTCTTGGTCAGAAGCTAAGAACAAGTCGTTTGTAACTTTAACAAGTGCTGTTTCTGTGCTGTGGTGGGGCCTGAAACCTGACTGAAACTCTTCAAAGATATTGTTCTCCTGTAAGAAGGAGCTCAGTTGAACAGACACAACCTTTTCTAGTATTTTAGACATAAACAGAAGATGTGAAATAGGTCTGTAATTTGATAGGTCATTAGAATCTAAATTAGGTTTCTTAATGAGAGGCTGAATAACTGCCAACTTGAAGGATTTAGGGACGTGACCTAAAGATAGCGAGGAGTTAATAATATTAAGGAGAGGCTCACCAGCTTTATGTAACATGTCTTTCAGTAATTTTGTTGGGATGGGGTCTAGTGAACAAGTTGTTGATTTAGCTGTAGTAATAAGCTTATCTAACTCTTCCTGTCCTGTACTTGTAAAGCACTGTAGCTGTGAGTGTAGCACTTTAGGTGAGACGGAGTCACAAGCTGCTCTCACATGTTGAACATCACCTATTTTGTTCCTGATGCTTTTAATTTTATCAGTGAAGAATCTCATAAAATCCTCACAACTGAACAGTGATGAAATAGTGTGTTCACATTTCTGTTTTTTGTTAAACTAGCCACTGTGATAAATAAAAACTTGGAGTTGTTCTGGTTATTTTCGATGAGTTACCTCAGGTGCTAGGCCCTAGCAGCTTTTAGAACCTGTCTATAGCTGGACATACTGTCCTTATATGCAATTCTAAAAACCTCTAATTTAGTTTTTCTCCATTTTTGCTCGAGGTTACGGGTTTCTCTCTTGAGGTTGTGAGTATGGCTATTATACCACGGTGCAGGTGTTTTGTCTCTAACTTTCTTTAGTCTTATTGGGGAAACAGTGTCTAATGTGCTAGTGAATATAGCACCTTTGCTGTTAGTCATTACATCTAGATCGTTTGTGTTTGAGTTCTACCGAGTCGATAACGTGGTGAGACACAGTTAGTCTGTTCTATGGGTAGTGTGCACATTATGAGGTAATGGTCTGTGATGTCATCACTCTGAGGCATAATATCTATATCAGTGACATCTATTCCATGTGATATTATTAAATCTACTGTGTGATTAATGCAGTGTGTAGCTCTAGTGATGTTTTGTTTAAGTCCAAATGAGTTGAGTAGGTCCATAAATGTGACTCCTAAAGCATCATTTGTATCGTCAATGTGCATGTTAAAGTCTCCTAAAATTAATGCTTTATCAAAGTTAACCAGTAGGTCCGAGAGAAAATCTGCAAACTCTCTAAGAAAATCAGTGTAGGGCCCTGGTGGTCTGTACGCGGTTGCTATAGTAAAAGACATTATAGTGATGAAGTGCTTCGAGAGACTTGTCAGAGACTTCATCACTGCATCACTACCAGACACACTGGATCCACTACAGTTTGCGTACCGCTAGAACCGCTCTACTGAGGACACCATTGATCATCTTCTCCACACCACGATGAGCCACCTGGACTGCAGAAAAGGGAATTATGTGCTGAATTAAATGCTGTTTGTGGACTACAGTTCAGTGTTCAACACCATAATTCCTTCCACGTTCACCTCTGTTTGAGGTCCTGGGACTGAGCCTGCTTCTGTATCAGTGGATCTCCAACTTCCTGACAGACAGACCACAAGCTGTATGGGTGGGCAAACACACATCATCCACCCTCATTCTCATCACTGGAGCCCCCAGGGTTGTGTTCTGAGCCCCCTGCTGTACTCACTGTACACTTTTGACTGAGTGTCCACTTCCAACTCCACCACCATCATCAAGTTTGCTGACGACACTGTTGTGGTGGGCCTGATCTCCAACAACGATGAGACAGCCTACCTACAGGAGACTAAAAACCTGGAGAGATGGTGCCAGGAGAACAATCTTCTCCTGAACGTCAGCAAGACTAAAGAGTTGATAATGGACTTCATCACAAAGCAAGAGCGGTCATACCAACCGGTAAACATCAACGGGACCCCAGTAAAGAGAGTTATATATATATATATATATATATATATATATATATATATATATATATATATATATATATATATATATATTATTTCTTCATATTCTCCATATATTTCATATTTTTATATAATTTTTTTTATAGTTTTCTTATATAGTTTATACTTTCTTATTATTTTATTCTCATTTTATTTTTTGCTTTTTTATACATTTTTTATATTCTTTATTCTTATACCGGACAGTTGCATAAAGCATTTCACTGCATATCGTACCCTGTATGTATGTGTATGTGACAAATTTTGATTTGATTAGATTTCATTATACGGATCTGTTTTGTGTCAGTTTGAAGGCTGTTTTTTCACATTTTGGGTTGTATTTTGGTGTCATGTTTCCTGTACAGACAGATGACTGAGACATGACCTTTATCTTTTTCCCACAGCTAATTTCAGTGGTGCTGCCCGGTTTATTGGCATCATTACACCTCTGTCCTGGCCTCAAGCTCAGGCTTACTGTAGAGAACATCACACAGATCTGGCCAGTGCTCTTAACAGTTCAGACAAAAACATGTTAGGGCAGGTGAGGAACATCCAGGGTGATTCCTGGATTGGGCTCTACAGAGACGCATGGAAGTGGTCAGATGGAACCATCACTTCAAACCTACCATGGGCTTCTGGACAACCTGATAATGATTATGGCAATGCGAACTGTGCAGTGGTTAATAACGGAGTGTTCTATGATACAGACTGCAACAGCCAGTTTTCTTTTTTCTGTCATTCCAGTGAGTCTTGTGTTTTTCTTGGTTTTTGCTATTAATATACAGTTGATGGCTTCAAAAGATTCAGAATATGATTTATTTTTTAATACAGACATAACTGACAGTACATGAAGAATAAAGTTTGTGTGTGTGTGTGTGTGTGTGTGTGTGTGTGTGTGTGTGTGTGTGTGTGCTTGTGTGTATGTGTGTTTATTCTACAGTTTCCACTATGAGGAATCAGACAGTGAGACTGCAGGTGAAGTCTGATGGCAGTGTGTTTGATTCTGCTGTTCAGTCGTCCATTTTAGAGCAGGTGAGTCTCAGGACATCTCTGAAATTTGGAGTAAGTTTGTGTTTTAACATCAATGTTATCCTGTTCATATTTCTGTCATTCACTCCTTTTATTAATTCATCTTTTCTGGGTGACACAAATTTCTTTTCTTTTTCATATTAATGATTAAATCCTGATTCTGATCTTCAGATGAAGCAGAAACTGAAAGAACATGGCATGTTGGAGAACACCACAGTGACCTGGAGGGTGCAGCCAGATGGAAACATCTTCAAGAAGAAAAAAGATGATCTGTAACATCTAAATGTTCACCTTCAAGTCCAGCAGATTGTAAACTAACTGAAATGTATTTAACCTTCAATATTTAAGCTTTAATCAGTAGGGGGCGGTAGAGAACAAGATTAACTAGAAGTAGAAGAACAAACATCTCATTTTATTGCTCTGTTTGCACTTTGACTTCATCTTGAATTTAACATTAGTTTCAATGTTTTGTCAAATAATTATTATTTAATATGTTCAGCTTTTGCTGCAAGCTGCCACTGGACACAGTGATAAGGAGAAAGTCAAAGAGGGTCTGTTCATATACTGGGTTTAATACATCAGTGTGTCGTAGTAAAGAATAAATCCTATATAGAAGGGAGAGAATGTAACAGAACCTGAAAATACACTGTGTGTACTTAGAACAGTCAGATATAATGACCTTGACACTATTACTGACCTTTTATTCCTCTCTCTATTTATATATATTTACTTATTTTGTTGTCTTTTATTCTAATATCTGTAAAACAATAAATAAACAATAAACAAATAATCAATAAACAATTTAAAAATAAAAATTTTGTTTTTGCATCAACCATAGATTAACTTTTATTATGGTCTGTTATTATTAATTCAGTGAGATTTATATTCACTCTTAAAACCACTCATCATTCTGCATCATCACTACACTGCAAAACTGTCCTCATGTCATCAGCAAACAGAGCAAAGGGTCTGCAATAATTACATTGATCACAAGTTGGCAGTAAAAGAATCATTAACACAAACAGACATGCTGAAGTGGAGGAGCTACAGATCCAAACATTATAGATCATGAAGATCCTCCTACTTGTTCATCTGTTTGGGAAGCAGGTGATGAGGTGCGTGAATATGTCTAGTCTTTGTGGTCTTATGTAATACTCCTTTTCCTATGAAAAGCTCCAGAGCTGTTTCTGAACCGGAACTTCACTGGTTCAGGTGAGATGGAGAGGAACTGCGCTCTCATGGAGAGCATAAGCATTAGCATTAGCTTTGTGATTATGGAAGAATACTGATACGTTCATCCTTCTGTGAAGACTCTAATGCTGAATTTTAGGGAGTGCTAAATCCACCTCCTGGTATCCAGGCTTTCTCCTAAATAAACCATAATGCTCTCACACTTAAAAACCCTCTCTAGAGTCTGATTGCGCACTTCTTAAAAAAGAGGACAAATCAATATGTTAGCGGCTAACAGAGCAGTTGTGATGTGAAAACTCTGAAGTCAGGTAGATTTCAGAGTTTGCAATTCACCTTTGTCTTCCTTTTAAAGTTCACCTCTTTCCTGTACTGAAAAAGGCAATCGAAAATAAACAGTGAATAAAGTAAAATCTTAAATATCCAATAAACAGGAAAATACTGCATGCTAATTGGTACAAAAATTAACTTTAAATAAAGGTTTACATCATCTAATGGAAGTTAAATCATTCAGTGTACAAAGTCTGACAAATTAAAAAACTGAAAAGCAAAGTTCATTTTCATTTTATTTACAATCAGTATATATATATATATATATATATATATATATATATATATATATATATATATATATATATATATATATATATACTGTCATCAAACTCAGATCACACATCACTGATGTCCTAATACATGTACTAAAACACTTATTTGGGAGAAATGTCTTTTTGTTGATTTTTTATGATTTTGAAAAATAAGTGTAACTATCAGGACATAAGTGTTGTGTGTTATGAGTTTGGTGACCTTACAGTGTAGTACAGTAAAGTTATTGACTGTTTTTATAGTATTCGCTTTTTTGGGTTTTGCACTTTGCAGACGGTCCCTTGGAATCTGTTTCACATAGAGACTTGTGTATTTTGTCAACCGCGGGGCCGATTTTGAGAAAAATTTGGTTGTAGCTTTAGTTCAGGAGCTATTGACTCTGGAAAATCGAATCTGGGAATATGGGGCCAACTTTACTTAAGTAACTTTACTTAAGTAACTTCGTTTGTGAGATGCGGCCAAAGAGCACTAGCTGCTGTTTGTTTGTTTTTTATGTACATTTCTCAGAAGCTGTTTGTAAATCAGAGGTTCACCGCCACAAATTTATGAGTGTTTGTTTTTATAGATTTTCTGCCCCAGTGACTTTTATGATATATTTAAGTTTATTGAATTAACCGTTTTTGTATTCCTGCTCTGTTAAGCAGCTTCAATGCTTTTAAAATTAATCTGGCTTTACCGGTTGTTGTTCTTACTGTTATTTGTAATTATTCTTTTTTTTTCCCCTTTGTTTCGATGTTACCATATAAATATCCACATAGGATGATGAACAGTGATGTTTGAGGCATAACAGAAGGGGACAGTATGTTTGTGTCTTGTTTTTGGTTCATCCCTTTCTGGTTTATTAATGTTAAACATTTATTGTGATTTTTTGTGTGGTTTGTCCCTTCTGTTAAAGTGGATCTGATCTAGTCTCATCAATTGTGGGTAAATAACTGGTAAACTGTACATGATGATATTTTAAAGTATATTTAATAGCAAATGATTTCTGTAAAATAAATTTTTCGTATTTTTGGAAAGTCACATCTCTGTCTTTTATCCCATCTGAATCAGCAGGGTCCTTCATACTATTGTAATTTTCTTTTTGGTTTAATTCTTTTTGAGTTTAACTTATTTTCCTGTGTGAATAAATAACCCAGGTGGTGTAGTCGTTTTTTTTTATTTTTAATACTTTAACCAAAGGTTACATATGGAAAGCAGGACTCATTTTCATAGTTTTTGTAGTAAATGTATTCAAATTGTCTCGGTGCACTTCACACACTAAGAGGTGTAGTTTTCTGACCTTTAACACATGATGTAGATCTTCCTTTATAATTGCAATACTCTGGAGCTCCTTTGTAGATCCATCATTTTGAAATCATTATAATTAAGATGCCTCTACATTTTCCCTCTGGTTTCCCAATGGGTTCAAATTTATCTCATTGCCCAAAAATGCTGCCTCTTAGTTACCAAGAAGAGAAAGCGATGATTTTATAAAGCAGCCATGATCATATTGTACATGCTGAATGTTGGATCTATCAGCACATGGGTGTTCAACACTAAAGGAACCTGAGGAACTCCTTCACTTCCTGTCTGTGCTGAAATCTGAGGAAAATGGGGCAGAATTTGGGTTTGTTGAAATAAGAGGTCTGGAGTCTGTGTGAGTATTAAAGATGGAAATCAACAATTATGTAGCACATTGAGTTAGTTTTATTTATTAGCTAATTTCAATACTGAATTTCAATTCGTACCAAATTTTCATTGTATGATGTCTGTACAGTGTCTTAATGGATGTGACATTATTAAACATTATTTAGAACATATTACATGAACATACTTTTATTAAGTAGTATTGCAAATGTTATTTTATAGAGGTTTCAATAAGTATGTGATGCAGTGTCAATAGTGTTCAGTGCTGTCCACTTAAAAACGTGAAGTTTTACAAGTAAAATGTTTCTTTAATTTAGACTGTAACACGTGAACAAACACCAGGGGGGTATTCCAGAAAGCAGGTTATGCGACATACCTCCGGTATGTTTAAGGGTAAGTTCGTGGATAACCTCAACTTTTGGTTCCAAAAACGGAGGTAACTTTCTGGGTATGTATGTAAGCATAGCAACTGACTCTCTGAAGATAACCTGCTCGGGAGCAGGTTATGTTTCAGTGTAACTTCGTTGCAGAAGGTTGGTGAGCATGGCGTGCCCTTTTGATGAGGATCCTGTGGACGAAGAAGCACAAATTATACAAGTTTTTTTTTTCGTCGGAGAGGGTTATAAGACCGCGTATTGATGTGTTTGCATACCCTAATGAATATTTGAAAGAGCGTTATCGTTTTTCAAAAGATTCGTTAGTTTATTTAACACGTCTTGTTATTGAACACCTGTGGAACACTACCACTAGGGGCTTAAGCTGCATAATTTCATTGTAACTTTTAAGCATTAAATCCTCTAAAAACACGAAAAAACTTATGTTTCTAGTAAAGTTTATACTCTCAATATTTTTTTAAGCCCACGCACAAAGCATAATATGATTCATAGCCGTCATACTCTTAGAAAAAATTTTTTCGAGAAAACTGACCTAGGTGGCACTAGACCAGTTTTTCCTTACCTTTAGACGCATCCCTTTCTTCACTGGGGTAATATATTCCAAAACAAATATTCCACAAAAATCCACACAGGTCCAAGGAACTGAAATCTGTAAGCCTTTTAATCCAAAACGCTTTCGTCGCGCCGCAAATATTCCGAAAAATTGGAAACAGTGGTGCACCACCATCTTTGTTTCGGCTCTAACTTCTCATTGGGGTATTCAAAAATTCTAAATTACGTCATATTTATAGCCCAGGGCATAACGAATCAAACAAGCCCTCACTTGAGCCAATCGGTGCTTGTATTGCAGAGATAGACGGCTGAGAAGCCAATGAGGTCAGACATCATTTTTGGGAACCCTCCCTTGACTGACAATTACTCCTTCCAATAGCAATGAAATTGGCCGGGACTTATACAGCTCTTTAGCCAATAAGGAGACGATTCCAACGGTATGCCACGACCCGCCTCTCTAATGCTGGTTTCTGCGCGAAAATCGTGCGCGATGTGTTTATTGCGCAATCCTCGACCTTTTCACACTCTCACAGCTCAGGGTGTCAGGTTACAGGCCTCTTTACACAACAGAATAGTAGAGAGAGAGGCTGTGCTTGTTTTTGGCCATTTAAACTGAGCATGCAGTCTTTTAATTCAAAGTTATACAGTAAACAAGTAAACAAGAAACACATGACCGGATGGACATGTCCGTAGAAAAATAGTTTTATTGAAGCCATTTTTGGGTCTTTTGACTTGATTTTTTTTTGGTGAAAGCCAAGACATGTGGCTATGACCCTCAGGTGTTAAATGTTACCTAACATGTTCCAGAGAAATAAGATGAATTAAAAACCTCAGGCGAAAATCAAAATTTTCCATTCTAGCCTCTGTAACTTTGTGTTAAAGTATGTGGGAGCTGTATCACTTTTTGTTTTGTATACAATTTCATCCGATCGTTCGTGTGCATGAACAGGTTAAAAACGCATATCGCAAATGTGACAAACCGCGGTTCTGCGCTTAGCACTTAGGTTTTTTGAGTCGGGCCATTTTTGTACAATGTGGGCGATTCAGAGCATATGGGAAAGGCAACTTTGTGTAGAGCCGTTCGTACAGTATGTCTAGCACTTAAACAGTTCTTACCCATGTTTGTGCAGTTCCCTGGCCATAAACCTCTGCTTGTTATTAAAGACGAATTCCACAGAGTGGCAGGTTTGTCCTTTGTAGTAAAATCTATGATGCATATTTAATATTTAGTCATATTATTTATATCTATACATGTATTCATTATGCACACGCACACTTCATACTTCCATAACTTTCTGTTTCATGGTTTCCAAATGTAATTGGGTGCATTGATGGAACTCACATTCCTATTAAAGCTCCACCAATAAATGAGGGAGACTATGTTAATAGGAAATCTATTCAAATCTATTCATGTGCAGGTAACAACTTAATTTTTTCCCTTCTTAAAATCATTAAAGCCATTAGTTTTTCCACTAACTGTGAGGCAACCCAAATCATTACCAATGTCGAGGCAAAATGGCCAGGATCTGTGCATGATGCCAGAATTTTACGCGAGTCATCATTATGCCAGACATTTCAGCAGGGTATGTTTTGCTTTATACAATTGTTTTTTTTTTCTTTTTACCATATTTGTGTTGTACACTTCAATCATTACAGGACAGTACAATGGTTACTTGCTGGGGGACAGAGGATACGCTTGTCTGCCCTATTTAATGGACACCCTACCCTGAACCTGTTCCACAGACACGGTTTAACTGGCTCACAGCTGAACACGGGCCAAGGTGGAGATGACTATAGGGATCCTCAAATCTCGGTTTCAGTGTCTGCGTGGGCTCCGGGTTAGTCAAGAAGTGCATGCAACATTATAGTGGCTTGTGTTGTGCTTCACAATATTGCCAATATAAGAGGAGAGAGCCACCCTCCTTGTATTGAGGAAGATGGCCCAGAGGAACACCTACAGATTTTAGAGGCCAACAGAGACGGAAGACTTTGAGACAGGATCTGTCAAAATTACTTTTATTATTTTTTTTGCACTGGTCTGCCAGGCAGTTTATTTCTTTATTTCCTGAAAAACAATAAAGGTAAAATTCAATAAAATGTTTTTTTATATTGCTTTACACACACATATATACATGTGTAGCCCTCTCACTGATTAACTGGCTCTGATCTGTCTAGGGAAATAACTTTATACGTGAGAGGCACATCTATATTTACTAATTTATTAAAAGGTATAATGTGTACTACCAAAGTTACTCAAACTGCTGTACCAACCTCTTTCCTTAAAGAAGCAATCACAGGAGATTGTAACGTAGAAACAATAAACAAACATTTATTCTCTCAAACAAGTGTAAATAAAACAAACCAAAACCCCACAAATGTAATGTGACCCAGCTGGGATTTAAATGTCTCGTTGGTGCACTTAGTTGGAGCTCAGGTGAACACTTTATACTGTAGTACTCACGTAATCCAACGGAACAGGGAAACTCAAAAGAGAAGCACCCACCACCCAACGATGAATACGAAGCCAAGATGCAGTAGAAATCTCCACGTGGCCTCTGGTCTCTCCTGCCGAATTTCGTAGCCTTAGTTTCTCCGGTGCTCACACACTGTACACGACCATTCGCATTGCAAACCGTTAAGCACTCAGATGAAAAGAATTTGCGATATCCTTCTGTCTGTCACGGGAACGCACTCACGCGGGAACGCATGCACGCACGCCGAGCCACTCTCACCATGCGCTCCTCACAGAGTTCATTCCGGTTTATTTTTGTTCAGCAGTCTCTTATCTGCTAGGTGTCCTTTTATGTCATCTGCAAACTCAGTTGTTAGGTTTTTTTTTCCAATGCTACAGTATTTTTTCCCGACCCGCCGATGTGCGCACGTTTGTCGGCCACCTCGTGTCCTCCGACCAACTCACTCACTTCACTTCCTCGTTTTCTTCTGCTCCACACCCTGACCTCCAGAGGTCATTGAGAAACCCACCTCATTGGTTAATACAAAACCTTTTTTTTATAACAGTATTTCCCTTACTTATTTCTTTTCTGTTTGAAAGTTTTTAACGATTTAGTGCAAAATAAAACAAAAACTAAATAATTATTAGGCCATTATTAGGTATTCCTACATGAAGGCATATTCATCCACAAATATACAGTAGAACTGTATCTAACAGAACTTGAAGCTTTTACTTAGGCTCAAACTTTGGATCCCCAAGAGTATCATAAGTAAAACGCTTAGGAACTGTTCTTATCCTCTCTGACCTTCTATTCTCTTCACTTACTTCAATAGAAACCCCTGGGTTTGTTATACTTACTTGCTCACCTGAGAGCTCTTGTACATCATCAATACCGTCATCATTACTGGTATCTGAAACTTTATCTGCATTCTGCAAATCATCAGTAGGTTTCTCAGGTAATGGATCAGACTCTATAGATGCATCAGCAATTTCAACCATCTCATCAGACAGCTCAACACTTTCATGCACATTAAAATCTTTTTGACAAAGTTCTTTCTCAGGGACCAGAGAAGGTTCTTCAGGCATATGAGTTTCGTAGACATAGTCATCACTATCTGAATCAGAACTCTGAAAATCTCTGCTCTGCTCTTCCTGTCTCTTAAGAGCACTACCAGCCTCAGGTCTCAAGTTCTTACTTTGCTTTGTTTGCCTTTTTTTTCTCAAAATCCTTCTTTTGGGCTCCAGAACAACATCAGCAGTATGCTGCTGTCTCAGCTTTTGACCGATGGGAAGAAGATGATTTCGATGGAGAATCTTCACCGCCCCATCACCAACTTCAGGCTTCAACCGAAACACAATAAGGTTTGGCATCTGACTTTGAACAATGTAGGGCACAGAACCCCATCTATCTGCCAGTTTATGCTTTCCTTGCAGACCCAAATTCCTAATCTATCACCTGGAGTGAGATGTGAGTAATGAATTCTCTGGTCATACCTCCTCTTATTCCCATCATTCTTTTTTTTTTAGCAGTGGCCTCAGCCAATTGAAAGGCAGCTTGTAATTCTCTCTGCATGTTCTTTACATACCGCTGGTAAGACTTATTGGAGGTACCATCACTCGATACACCAAATTTAGATCAACGGGCAATCTGGCTTCCCGTCCGAACATTAGGAAGTACAGAGAGAAACCTGTGGCTTCATTCTGGCTGCAGTTATAAACATGCACAAGATGTGCAATGTGTCGGCTCCAATGTTGCTTTTGTTTCGTGTCTAAGGTCCCCAACATGTCCAGCAGGGTCCAATTAAACCGCTCTGGTTGTGGGTCTCCCTGAGGATGATATAAAGTCGTTCTGGACTTCTCCACCCCCAACATATCTAACAACTCATGGATGAGCCTACTCTCAAAATCTCTCCCTTGATCTGAGTGCATGCGTCTTGGCAGACCATAGTGAATGAAGTACTTTTCCCACAGTACCTTAGCCACAGTGGACACCTTATGGTTCTTGGTGGGAAAAGCCTGCGCATATCTGGTGTAATGATCAGTTATGACGAGAACATTACAGGTGTTACTGGAGTCAGGCTCAAGAGACAGAAAATCCATACACACCAAGTCCATTGGGCCACTGCTAGTCATGTGTGATAATGGCACGACTGTTTTAGGCAGTGTCTTTCTCTGGACACACCGAGCACATGTCTGACAATACTGCTCCACGTCGGCCTTCATACGTGGCCAATAAAACCTCTCTCTAATGAATCCATAGGTTTTATCAAACCCTAAGTGCCCAGAGTCATCGTGCAATGACTTAAGAACGGTCACTCGAAATATTTGCAGCCGAAGCGACTGTTTTCGTCAGGGTTTATTTGGAACCTGTGTGCAACGAAACATAACCCCATCCTCCATCTCTAACCTTTCCCACTCTCTCATGACAAGGGAATGTGGAGCATCAAGAGGAGCATCAGCCCATTCCTCTACCGAGCCCCGGGGAAGTTTCCCGACTGCCGTTTGAGTTTTATGAGCCGTTCATTCACTTTTCTCAAATTTTCCTCATTCACACAATCCCGCTTTAGGTGCCCGTCTTCACCACACATATTGCAGAAATAGCTTATGCTCCCCCTGGCTCTGCTTGTTGATCGTCTCTCACCAGTTGCTAAGCTATGACTTTCAGAAGACCCATGAGTTACAGTTTCAGTTGCTGCAGTCAATAGACGAGACATCTCAGTCTTTAACCCCCTAACTTCCTTCTTTAGTCTCTCAACCTCAGACTCAGTAGGATTGGTTTTAACAGAGGTCTCACTCTTGACAGAGGACGCCGCAGACAAAGCAACATTGGCCTGAACTGGGGTTCTGCTGTGCATCATATTCTCTTCCTCTCTGACCTCTTTCAAAAGATCAGTGAAAGAAAGTGGGTCACATAGCTTGTGTGTCATCCTGAACCGTAAAGCTACCATGTCAGTTGGAAGTGCTCCTCTGATTATCTGCTGCATACGAAGCTGATTCATTTCAGAGAGATTAATGCCTCTTTTGCGTAACACACTGTGCAGCAATTTATCCAACCTCAATATGTATGCTGAGAGTTTTTTGCCTTCGTTCTGAAAAGTACTCCTAAACCTCACCATCAGATCTGCAACACTTTCTGTGGTACCAAATACTGTCTCTAATGCACTGAGATAATCACCAGAGGAAGCTGTTGGATTTGCAACCTTTTCAAACCTCACTATATCGGCTGCAGGACCCCTAAGACACTCAACAAGTCTTTGTTTCTTACGGTTGTCAGAACACTGCCACTCTTCAAGAATGTGAGTGGTCTGTTCAGCCCAAGCTTCATACTCATCCTCACCACTGGGTGTAGGTGTCACCCCAGAAAACATACGCAGTTTCCTATAGCATGGACCCTCAGCAGGTGTAGCCACATTACACTTCTGAACCAAGGAGTTAATGGCACCAACAAGCTATACTGAGAAATTATAATGAGACTATAATGAGAAATAATGAGAAACTATAAACTATGATGAGAAATTCTGTTTTATTGCTATTTAGTTTAAGAAAATTTTCTGAAAACCATGATTTTATGTCAATGAGACAATCAGAAAGAGCAGATGGAGGGAGTTTGGAATGTGGTTTTGTGGAAATGTAGAGCTGGGTGTCATCCGCATAGCAATGAAACTTAACCTGATGCTTATGAAAAATATGTCCAAGGGGTAAAAGGTAAGTAATAAATAACAAAGGGCCAAGAACAGAGCCCTGGGGAACACCAGAGGTAACGGAAACTACAGAAGAGGTGAATGATTTTAGTTGAACAAACTGTGTGCGATCAGAGAGATATGAATGAAACCATTTCAGAGGCGTGTTGGTGATGCCAATAGTGGAAAGCCTGTCTAAAAGAATATCGTGGGAAATTGTATCAAAAGCTGCACTCAGATCAAGGAGAAGGAGGATGGATAGTAAACCAGAATCAGCCGCTATAAGCAAATCATTTGTGACTTTTAATAGAGCTGTTTCAGTGCTATGAAATGGGCGAAAACCAGATTGGAATTGTTCATATAGATTATTGCCAGACAAGTGGATATGAAGTTGAGCAGCAACAACTTTTTCCAAAATTTTAGAAATGAAAGGAAGATTAGAAATAGGACGAAAATGATTAAGGTTGTTGGTGTCCAAACCTGGTTTCTTTAGAATTGGAGTTACAGCAGCTGTTTTGAAAAGAGAAGGAACAAATACAGTGTTAAGGGAAGAATAAATAATATCCATAATAAAAGGGGACAGAGAGGAAGCAGTAGCCTTAACAAGGACAGTTGGTAAAGGATCAAGAACACAGGTTGAAGATTTAGATTGATGAATAAGTTTTAAGATGTCATCAATTGTGGGCAGAATAAACTCAGAGAACAATTGTGTAGTAACAGGTAGAACTGAGATACATAGAGTAGAAACAGGAGTGGCCATAAGTTGACGAAGAATGCCTTCAATTTTTGAGGTAAAGAATGATGCTAAAGTATTGCAGAAATCAGATGAGTACAAATGAGAGGGAAGTGAGTTGGGGGGTGTTGTAAAATTTTTCAATAAGGAAAAAAGAAGCCTTGAATTCCCTTCATTAGAACCGATTAAGCCAGAATAGTATGTAGATTTAGCTTTAGCAATAGTGTCTTTATAGTGAGACATATGTTCTGAGTACATTTCCTTGTGGACAGTAAGGCCAGTTCTTCTGAAAAGTCTCTCAAGCTGTCGTCCTTTTGCTTTTAATTGCCTGAGAAAAGGAGTGAACCAGGGTGCAGTAACAGTAAATGAAACAGTCCTAGTCTTAACTGGAGCAAAAGTATTCAACAAATTATTGAGACTATTATTGTACTGAGAGACCAAATTATCTGGAGTGGAACAGCTGTCAGCCCTAGGAAGACTTGCAATGCTTAAAGACAAGTTGTCCAAATAAATGTCCTTGATTTTCCGGAATGATATAATACATGAAGATTTTGATTTGAAGAGAGGAAGATCAACATTAAAGGACAGTAACAGATGATCAGTACATGGAAAAAAGTCTGCATTGAGGTTGCCTGGAGAGACACCTGAACAACAGATTAAATCCAAAGTATGTCCTTTAACATGCGTGGGAATTCACATGTTGCTGCAGTCCGAAGCTATCCAGACAAGATGTAAATTCTTTAGCAAGGTTGTTGTGAACATCATCAACAATGTGAATATTGAAATCCCCCACAAGAATTATATTTGGTGAAAGAGTAGTTATTTCATTCAAAAAAGCAGCAAAGTCAGGGATAAAATCCTTGTTAAATTTTGGTGGTCGATATACAGTGCTGATAATAGTTGGAGTAGATCCAGAGAGCCGACAAACTGCAGCCTCAAATGAGTGGGAGACAGAAACATTCACTGACCTCAGTCTCCACTTCTCACAGTAGATTATCGCCAGACCTCCTCCTCGACCAGAATCACGTGGTTGAGAGATGTAAACAAACCCTGGCGGAATGGCGTCGTTGAGTGCAATAAAGTCATTTTGTTGCTGCCATGTTTCGGTCGAACAGAGAAAATCAATCTTGCGATTTGCAAGAAGATCCTGCACAAGATGCCCTTTACTCGTAAGAGAGCGGATGTTAAGAAGACTGAAACTGACAGTGCTGTTGTTGCTTGGTCTGGTAGCCGAGTTAGCCAGGTTCACCAGCACACGCTGACCGGCGCGGCGACCGGCGTTCCTTGGTGGGCGTCGAACAGCTGACCATAATGACCTTATATCACTTGATTTATTAAACCAGAAGTTCCACCAAGAGCCACAATGAATATATTTCCGCCTAGGCAGATATAAGATGTCCGGATGAGCAAGCAGTACAGGAGGTATTGAATCATATAAACACGGACGGAAACTCAAAAGTTCAGCAGCAGAGTATTGAAACAGTACTGCGGACTGTACAAGATGCAGTACAGTCCAGGCAAGTACAAGCCATAAGCAATAGATCCTCATTGTAGTCTATGCAGTGTATATGATGTTAATTATTGTTATCGGGGAGAGCAGGGGCAGCCAAGACGTGCCAGCGTTCACTCAGACCCGTGAGCCCTAGTAGAATAGAATGACCATCCTGGTCACATTCTACACACAGCAATAGTGTAATGAGGCCGGTGGTGAGGGATTTCTGAATGAAGGTGGTCATGGCCTTTCTCTTAGGTCCTGTTAGACTGTACATGCAGCTTTGGGGGGCATGGTTTTAGGGAGGTCTATGGAACAGTTGTAAGGTCAATGAGGATGTAGGAAAGAAGCTTTGACCTTGCTGAAGACCATTTTAAGGTCTTCACAGATCAAGAGGAGAGAACTGAGGTCTGGAGGAGGCTTGTCGATAGCAAGAGCAGGAAGCATACTGTAGCATGCAGGCAGTGGGGCTGATGGCTATTCCCCCAGTCAAGGATATGGCCAATCCAAACGAAGGATGTGTCTGATAACCGATGTTTACACAGTGCTTGAGAAGGGGGTTGGAAAGGCATGTTGGCTCACTGCTGCCCCCTCTTTAAACAACAAGCCCAACCTTTTGCTGGACAGGTGGTGGCCATGTGCCCAGCCATCCATTACCTCGATGTTGCCCCTTCTCGTCGGTGAGATATGAGGCCGACTGATCTCCATGGGCAGGGTTGGAGGTGAGAAACTGTAGTGGTCAACCCACGTGGCCGGGGAGATAAGGTCACCCAAACCAGAAAGTATTTCTGTCTGTAGCTACTGCCTGGAAATCCAACTCAGCAACCAAGAGATTTCCCAGCACAGCGTCAAACAGTTACCAAGCTGCATCTTGCTGGGGGGAGGTGGTGTCGAAGACCTGTGAAGGTCTGGGGGAGTTTGGCAAGGAGCATCTGCAGGTCTTATGCAGGTCCCATGTGGGTCCATACTGGCTAGATGGTACTGTCAAAGTACTGACATTTAGAACCCAAATGCAGTGTGCAGAAGAAAGTTCAGTAAAAGAGTCTTTAATGCAGGCAGTATAGGAAAAAGAGCAGAAAATGCACTCTAAACAGGAAATATTCTAGAACGGCACTTAGCACTGTTATAAGTAGTTCGGAACTTAGGGGCAAACCAAACAGCAAACAAAGCAGCATAGGACAGGCAGTAACCCAGGTCAAAAGCAATTGTTATTTATCCTACTTAAAAATATTTTGATGTAGTTTTTACTCTTAGCACATTGTCACTAACTACAAGAATGATTTCATTTATTTATATTTGATTTATCTAAATTGTTCATATCTGGGTAACTGCTAGTTCTAGCAAACAGAATATTATATTTTATTTTTTAACTTTTTCCTTCAGTGTCTTCTATCTATTAAATATTAAATAATTTCATGGTGAGTTATAAATAATTACCAATGAAATTTGTTTTAAACTTTATTTTATAAATAATAAACCTACATTTTCATCCTTTGACAGTCCTTTGCTCACATCCTCAGAGGGAGGAGCTTACAAGGGAGGAAAGAAACAACATAATTTACATTACTGACTTACTTTTTGTCACTGAACTGAAATGTAGGACTGGATTATTTTTAACTACACATTGATAATTCTTTATTTGATTCCTTAAGAATATCAATAGTCAAATATTCTCCAGTTTAAGTTTACTGTGTGTCAAATGTCACCAACAAGACTGGTCCCATGTGCTGCATCTGTCCTGTGAACAATCCCTCACCATTATGACCTGATAATTATACAATTACACTTAGTATGGTCCGTTGCACAGAATCACTGCAGGGTGATATACAATGTCCTGGCAAAAGTCGTACATGATTATACAATTATATCAATAGCTAGCACTGATCCTTAAATGACCTCCCACTGAAGAATGTCACTTTTACAAACTGGTTCTCCGGACAGCCTAATAATAATCGTGGCATAGAAATGTGTGGATTTATAGGTGATTATAATGGATGGTGGGATGAAATATGTACAGTATTAAGACCAACCCTTCTTATGGTACCATGCTGAGTGAATATCATGATTTGTTTTGTGCCAGTTTGAAGGCTGATTTTTCACATTTTGGGTTTCATTTTGGTATCATGTTTACTGTAGATACAGATGACTGAGACATTATCCTTTTTTTTACACAGCTATTTTCAGTGGTTTTGCCCAGTTATTTGACATCACTACTCCTCCGACCTGGTCTTAAGCTCAGGCTTACTGCCAAGAATATCACACAGACTTGACCATCGCTTTAAAGTTAAGTTAAGGTTAAAACAAGCTACTGCAGATAAATAATATCCAAGGTGCTTTCTAGTGTGGGCTCTACAGAGACAGCAACAGCAGTTGTCTACAGAGGTACTAATTAACAGAGTGTGCAGCCTTTTAATCCAGATGAGTGCAATGTTAGCCAAAGAAATGCTTGACCAAACAAAATATGGCACAGAGATCTTACAAACGGATGCCCACTTTTCAAAGAAAATTAATATTAGCTAGAAGATAAAGATAATACGTGCACTAACAACCAAAAATGGAAAACAACAATCACATACCTTTCACACAGACCATTTTACGGAAATGCAACTTAGGCGTGAATTGATGCAAAAAAATGGGTATTCTTTCATTGTTTTATATCTGCCATAACTAGGGCCCAAAAATAAATAAAGGGGGCATAGTCAGACACATTACTGGACATAAACAATGAGTTTAATTTCACCACAATCTACCCCCTTTTTGTATCATCAACCCAATGATGAATTGCAACCACTAAACTCAATTCCAAGGTCTAAAATAGCAGTTAAATTAAATACTAAAGGACTAGAAGATGTAGCCTCCACTGCAACTCACACTGGCCATTCCTGGCTGGATGGTACAATGTCGTGCAAGACTTCTTCACATCATACAGACCACATAGCTGAGCCACAGTCTCTGCCCATTGATCAGTGTAGGAACATCAAGGGCATGTTTTTAAAAACATCTGTCATCACAAGCACATTCTCAAATCCAGGACTATATGGCTCCAACAACATAAAATCAATAGACACACAGAATCTCATTATAAAAACGACATGAATGCCCAAAATAGCCCAGCCATTATGCTACACTATCTTGTTCTGGGCCCATGGGGGTAACTGTGGCATAGCCTTTTCTGCCTTGCCATGGAGGACACTGGCTCTGTGCTGGAACTGAAATGAGAAGCCTTGCAAAGAAAGTTACCCAGGAGTTGGTGTCCTTTGCTTTGGCCATCCATTGCAAAGGTGCATGATTGATAACAAGCCTAAACTGTCACCTTGGCAGAGAGTACCAAAGTTCAGAAGCCCCTGACCAATGCCATATTCCAGTTAAGGTGCTTCTCTCAGGCCCCGGTGACATTTAAGTGGTTGGCGGTTAGAACCGCTTTCCAGAGTACTCCAAGGACATTGCTCATATGGAATAAGTGGTCTGAGAAGGTAGAGAAATGGGGGGTCTAAGAACAATTTCCATGAGTCACTGGAAGCTAACAGGAGCTTCCAGTGAGCATGGTCTGAAAGTTCCTCCCCGTGCCATGCAGCACTTTAATTCCACTCGGGAGGGAAAAGTCAATGCTGACATTCCTTAATGTTCTGAACCATACTACACAATGTAGACAATGTAGACAATGCACCTTAACAGTCAGAACAGTAACCCTAACCCTAACCCCTAGATTGTAGGAGAAACTCACCTCCAACCTACATTGGCCCAGGCTAGCTCCTGCAATCTCACTATAAGTTTAAACAATAATTCTAAGTTAAAGGTCAAAGAAGAAATGATCAGTCAAACTCACGAAGACTGGATTCAGTTGATGTAGGATTATTAGCAGTCACAAAGACCGCAAACAACCAGCTGGAACCAGGGATACAAGTTTGTCCATTAGACACTACTTGCACTGAAATACTGCTGGCTCCTGTGGCCTTATATACAGTTCAGACATGCCACCTTTTTTCCATTCAATCCTAATCACTAATCAAAATTCAGCTCACGTACAGTACTTAACTGGTGACCTCCAGACATTTCCCATTATCTCTGAATAGTCACTATTTTAAAAATATGCCTTGTTACCTAAATTATTTTATAATAATTTATTATTTTTAATTATATATAATAAATTTATTTTAGGGCATTATATTTCAACTTATAGGCCCATTTCCAGGATTTAAAGGGTAATGGTCTACACATTGACTCATCTGCTGCTGAGGAGGTTAATGTCTCTACCCATGCTTCTATATTTATTACTCAGTCTACTCAAACTCCTTTCTTCTCATCCTTACCCACAAGCACGCAAGTTACTCAAGCTCCATGGCATGTAAACAGAAGAACTCAACATATTATGTAATGTTTTATTTAACCGTATTATACAATAAGTGATTTTGAAACAACATTATTTATTGAAGCTTATGCTCAGCATTGAGCCTTATTCCTGCATGTGTATATGTTTTATTCCTTAGTTGTGTGTGCTGGTGACTCTTACATTTCCATATTTATGGCTTTTACCTATGTTCTTCTGAGGCCTCCACAATCTATCTATTCATCTATCTATCAATAAATCCATCCATCTGGATTCACATCTGGGACCAGTGGCACTTGCCAAAGACCTTTGTTTAGTATGAATCTAGCTCTCCCAAGGTGCCCTACCAGATCATCCACTAAGGGGAAGGGATAGCTGTTGAATTCTGAGAACTGGTTTAGCCTTCGCAAGTTGTTGCAAAGCCTCAGGGCACCATCTGGCATTGGCACAACAACAATGGTGCTGGAACATGGGTTGGAAGACTCCTCAATTATGCCATCCCATTTTGGATGATGCCTGGATTCCAGGACCCTATACAGCCGCTGCCTAATTACCATCCCTGGGGCATTTGATCTCATGGAGGATGAGGTGGGATTGGAGGAGAAGATGCCAGCAAACTCGTTCCAGTCCACAGAATGTGTGAGTTGCTGATGTTGGTCTGGAATGAGATCATCTCCTCTCTGCACCATGGAAAGCGCTTTGAAATCTATGACAGGAGACACAAAAGCAGAGTGTTACTTTGCTGTGTTTTGAATCTATGAGACTTTTCAATAGTAAGGTTAGTGATTTCTATTGGGCTGATAGTGAATGTCTTAATAACTAGTTTCATGCCAACATCTGAGCAAATGAAGTAAAGACTCAAAATCCCGGGTCAGGCAATGGAAATCAATCCTACTCTTCATTTGCCAAGGAAATGAATTCAAATAGTCACAGTGCTCTTTTCCTAACAATGAAAGGAGTAAGAATCCTAATCTGACCTGTTTTTGTCCTTTAACACATCGTGTAGGTCTTCCTTTATAATTATAATACTACATAGCTCCTTTGTAGACCCATCATTTTGAAATCATTATTAAGTTCATGATTAAGTTGCCTCTACATTTTTCCTCTGGTTTCCCAATGGGTTCGATTTTATCTCACTGCCCAAAAATGCTGCCTCCTGGTTACCAAGAAGAGACAATGATGATTTTATAAAGCAGCCATGATCATATTGTACATGCTGAATGTTGGATCTGATTATTGGCACATGGCTATTCAACACTAAAGGAGACTGATGAACTCCTTCACTTCCTTTCTGTGCTGAAATCTGAGGAGAATCTGGGCAGAATTTGGTTTTGTTAAAGTAATAAGTCTGGAGTCTGAGTGAATGTTAAAGTAAGATGGAAATCAGTCTGCATCACATGTCAGAATCTTTCCAGGGTTAAGATAACAGATGAAGTATCCCCCTAAGGTTTTAGAGAGTTGTGTACAAGCAGTGAAGATCTAAAACAGAGCTACTGAAAAAACAGCAGCCTTCAGATTTTTATATTACAGGTATGATTTAATGTTCTTATTGTTAGAATTCACAGAAACATAACATTTATGTAGCACATTGAGTTTAAGTTTGGTAATAAACCAATTATAAGTAAATATATATAATATTTGTATATAGAAAATATTACTGTAATTTTTACTGAATTTCAATTCGAACCATTCGTACCAGTGTTGTCCACTTTAAAACGTGACGTTTTACAAGTAGAATGTTTCTTTAATTTAGGCTGAAACACGTGTGAACAAAGACCAGGTCTATGGAACATGAGCACAGACTAAACAAACATGGAATAAACATTAACATTGCATGGATGAGACAATGTTCAATAAACACTAGACCAAGTCCAAGTGCTTTACAGATTAAATACTAGTGCTTCAGTATCCAGAGACATGGTTCAGGTATTTGTGATGATGTGACTTGGTGTGAATGTGTGCAGTGGTTGATGGGTGCTGTAATCCCTCACTGTTGTTGGCCCTAACCTGACACCTGATGATGATGTAAACTTGATTAGATAATCATTTACAAAGGTGCACAAATAAATCACTTGGTATTTGATACTTACATATTATTATTTCAGATTGAGATTTTATTTCCATCAGCTAGCTGTCCATCATGAAGCTGAATCTTTTTCTTCTTCTGCTTCTCACTGGTGAGATTATTTTTATAAACCACTAATGGCATAATTTATGAAATTATTATCAGGGTTTGAAATGACCGTTTTCACTCATCAGCCAATTTGGCTACTAAATGTTTAAGTTACCGGCCATAACTTCTACTAACCTTAGAAAAACCCTCATCCTTCCATCTCCTCTTCTTTTTTCATCCTCGTCTTTTTACGTGGGCAAATCAGTACAAGTACAAAGAACATCAAACAAAACAACAAGACAAATTTGTGGACTAAAAGATGTATAACATGGTCTGCTAAAATTGTCGGATGTTGCAAAATAAGTCTTTTCTGTTAACCAAAGGTTTTAACCCCATGTAAGAATTACCTCTTTATTTTGTATTTAATAATACAAAGTGTGTATTTAATATTTCATGATGACTCATGAGTTCAGTATTTGCACAGATTTGACTTACACGAAGTTCCCCAAGAAACGAATGAGTGAATATAATTTATGAAAAGTAAGCCGACAAATTGACTAGTGATTTGACAGCATGCTACAGCTGATCTTTACCTCGGTGTTAATTTAAAACCCTGATGATAATTAATATTACACAAATTAATATTACATGTTTAAATATTTTAATATTCGATTATCTATTTATATAATTAATTTTACTAAAATGTGTGGAATTTCCAAAACAAAAGTTATTTTGGGGCATTCAATAAGAATTGAAGGGAAAACATACATTTCTCATGGAGTTAACCATACACGCCATTAGATAATAAACAAATAAATAAATCACTCTGGCGTTCGTTATAGTTTACTTTGTGTTTCAAAAATAAAATTTCACCAACAGGACTGGTCCCAGTTGCTATCCTGCAAACCGTCCTTCACAAATATGACCTGATAATGACAGGGGTGACATGGCCTGTTGCACAGAATTACTGCAGGGTGACTTACAATGATCTGGCAACAGTCGTAAGTGATTTTGATTGGCTAAAATTGAATAAAGAAACAGCAAACAAACGTCTGGCAACAAATGCCTGGGTCGGCTTATACAGTGATGTCAATAGCTGGCGCTGGTCCTTAAACAACCTCCCACTGAATGTCACTTATACAAGCTGGTATCCTGGAGAGCCTGATAATCTCAGTGGGAAAGAAGCATGTGGTCTCATAGGTATTTATAATACATGGTGGGATGTCCCATGTACAGGACTAAGACCCTTCATCTGCTATAATGGTGAGTGAATATCATGAAACTGATTTCTTTTGTGTCAATTTGAAGGTTGAATTTTCACATTTTGGGTTGTATTTTGGTGTCATGTTTCCTGTACAGACAGATGACTGAGACATTACCTTTATCTTTTTCCACAGTTAATTTCAGTGGTGCTGCCCGGTTAATTGGCATCACTACACCTCTGACCTGGCCTCAAGCTCAGGCTTACTGTAGAGAACATCACACAGATTTGGCCAGTGCTCTTAACAGTTCAGACAAAAACATGTTATCGCAGATGAGGAACATCCAGGGTGATTCCTGGTTTGGGCTCTACAGAGACACATGGAAGTGGTCTGATGGAACCATCGCTTCAAACCTACCCTGGGCTTCTGGATTACCTGATAATTATTATGGCAATGAGAACTGTGCAGTGGTTTATAACGGACTGTTTTATGATACATCCTGCACCAGCCCGTACTATTACTTCTGTCATTTTAGTGAGTCTTGTGTTTTTGTGGAGGACGTTGTAATTTAACTTTCAGAAAAGAAATTAAACTACTAGTGTCTGTGTGTGTGTGTGTGTGTGTGTGTGTGTGTGTGTGTGTGTGTGTGTGTGTGTGTGTGTGTGTGTGTGTGTGTGTGTGTGTGTGTGTGTGTGTGTGTGTGTGTGTGTGTGTGTGTGTGTGTGTGTTTATTCTACAGTTTACACTATGTGGAGTCAGACAGTGAGAATGGAGGTGAAGTCTGATGGCAAAGTGTTTGATTCTGCTGTTCAGTCGTCCATTTTAGAGCAGGTGAGTCTCAGAACGTCTCTGAAATTTGGAGTAAGTTTGTGTTTTAACATCAATGTTATCACTGCTCATCTGTTCATATTTCTGTCATATGCTTCCTTTATTAATTCCTCCTTTCTGGGGGACACAAATTAATTTTCTTTTTCATTTTAATGATTAAATCTTGATTCTGTTCAGATGAAGAAGAAACTCAAAGAACATGGCATGTTGGAGAACACCACAGTGACCTGGAGGGTGCAGCCACATGGAAACATCTTCAAGAAGAAAAAAGATGACCTGTAACACCTAAATGTTCACCTTCAAGTCCAGCAGATTGTAAACTGACTGAAATATATTTAACCTTCAACATTTAAGCTTTAATCAGTAGGGGGCGGTAGAGGACAAGATTAACTAGAAGTAGAAGAACAAACATCTCATTTTATTGCTTTTTTTGTATCACAACCACTTTGACTTCATCTTAAATTTAACATTAGTTTTAATGTTTTGTCAAATAATTATTATTTAATATGTTTAATATGTTCAGCATTTGCTGCAAGCAACCACTGGACACAGTGATAAGGAGAAAGTCAAAGAGGGTCTGTTCATATACTGGGTTTAATACATCAGTGTGTCGTAGTAAAGAATAAATCCTATATAGAAGAGAGAGAATGTAACAGAACCTGTAAATACACTGTGTGTACTTAGAACAGTCAGATATAATGACCTTGACACTATTACTGTCCTTTTATTCTTCTAACACTACAGTTAGAAATATTTATTTCTTCTATTTAATTTTATTTTATGTAGTTATAGGATCCAGAAATGTACATTTATATTTTCAATAAACAATTTAAATGTAAACATTTATTTTTTGCAACAGTTATATAATAAAGTTTATTATGGTCTGTTATTATTAATTCAGTGTAGAAGATTTATCTTTATCCATAACCAGGCATCATCATATACATCATAATACTTCAAAACTCTCCTCATATCATCAGCAAAAAGAGCAAAGGACAAAATTTAAACAGGTGTCATAAAATGTGACTACAGAAAACTTTAACTGCAATAATTACATTGACCACAA